>NW_020954556.1:8049285-8146543 GCF_900497805.2 Vombatus ursinus | reverse complement strand
AAAGAAAGAAAGAAAGAAAGAAAGAAAGAAAGAAAGAAAGAAAGAAAAATCCCTTCCCGCAAAGACATTTTAACAGGAAAGACAACATGCAGACAACTAATAAAAGATAGACACACAGGGTAAAGACACTAGAATTGAGGAGAACTGGGAAAGCCTTTTTTGAAGAAGGTGGGATTTTGAATGAAACCAAGGAAGCTACAAGGAAGAGAAGAGAAAAGAGATTATTCTAGGCATGGGGGACAGCTGTGAAAATGCCTGGAACTGGGAGTTAAGTGACTTTTCACCTACTCCATCATGCTTCTTCTGACACTGTCTGGAATTTTCACCAGATTTTGTTATTTGATGCTTCCTCTGAACATCTCCCCGTGAACATGGGGGAAAAATAATATGGTGATATGCCATAGAGCTAAAAGAGATTGTAGATATTATTTAGTCCAATACCTTCATTTTATAGATGAAGAAACTGAGATCCAGAGAGGCTAAGCAACATGTCCAAAGTCACACAGGTAGTTAATTGCAGAGCTTGAGTTTGAACTTGGTCATTCTGATTTCAAATCCAGTGTGTTTTCTCTCCTCTCTACACTATTAGGATCATTCTTCCAACTGAAGAACTGCCCATGTGGTAAGTTTGTGTTAAACCTGGGAACACGAGCCATATGTCTGGTTTCTCAGTCCATCTTTTTCATCACCAGTTGATGCTGTATAATGGTAATAAATATCATTATGCGTGCCATCATCACCCATTATCGACAATTAAGAAATGGAAACTCTTGGGTGATTTCTTCTTCCCTCTTCACTGAACCTGCTAAGTTTCCAGTTGTTTGGCCCATATAACCACAATCTCATAAAGCTCCTTACCTTGGCTCAATGCCCAAAGTTGGTTGCCTCAACAACAGACCAGATGGAATTCTACTAACTGTATCAGAACCTCCAAGATGCAGGGATTTCAAAGAAGAGTGCCACAGAATGAATAATGGATGGTAGAACCCCATAGTCTCTGACTGGGACCTGACCAAAGTGAATTGGGGAGGGCTCAAATGTGGCTAGGTTGGGCACTGGATAGTGCATTACCTGTAGTCAGGAAGCCTTGAGTTCAAATGTGGCCTCACACATTTGATAGCTATGTGACCTTGGGCAAATCACCTCTGTCTGACTCAATTTCCCCAACTGTAAAATGGAGATATTAATAACACTTATATCCTAGGGTGGTTATGAGGATCAAATTAGAAAATATTCATCAAGTACTTAGCACAATGTTTGGCACATAGTAGGTGCTTAATAATTGCTTGTTCTCTTCCCTCTCAGGAGAGGCTGTTGAGGGTATAGCTATTATGACACGAATTTATAATCACCTGAAGACTTTAGTGTTTTCTGTGCTCATGACCTCTGGCAGCTCAAATCATATCCCAGCACACACAATAGAAACTCAGAGACATTGATGAAGAAATATTGCCCCTCCCCAAACTCTTCATTTATATTTTTCTTCCTTTTTTACCAATACATATAGCTCCACTAGCTGAAAGGTCAAAACAAGGGCTAGAGCTCTTACTGGTTTTATTGTTTCCTACAGGCTACCACCAAGTGAGAGAAACTATTTCTCTTCTTAGGGGTGTTGGCAGCAGCTAATGCTCCCCCACCTCCCTTCACCAGATCTAATAGTAATGTCTCCTTAATTAGAGCAATAAGGAAAGAGAAGGAGAAATGCAGAAGGGAAAACTATTTATTAAGCACCTACTATGTGCCAGGCACTGTGCTAAGTGCTTTACAAATACAATCTCATTTAGTAACAACATAGAAGATGGAGAGTTTTCAACACCTTTCCTCCATACCAGGCTAAACTATTTGCTTATCCTTTTCTTAGGGACTATGAGAGGATCCCAAGCCTGGGCCAGAGTTAAGAGGAGCGTGAATGTTAACAAAAAGTCTCAAGACATCCCATGGAATGGCTGATGGATCTGGATTTGAAGGACCCAGGTTCAAATCTTCTACTTACTACATGTGTGTTCTTAGGTCACTTCACATTCTGGGGCCTCAGTTTCTTCATTTATAAAGTGAGGGGGTTGACTGGTTGACTGCTGAAGTCCCCTCCAGCTCTAAATCACTGATTCTATGATAAATCCACAAGCCTGAACTCTGACTCAGATTGACTGCGTCGTGTTTGTTGCTTATCCAGGGAAACCAATCATTGCTTCTTAGCTCAGTAGTTTTGTCACAAAGCAATGATTTTGTCACTCATTTCATGGTGAGGAAAAGGGTGAGAGTAAGAGCTCCTTTAGTGAGTCCCAAGTACTGGTGCACACCCATATTCTCCATAGCTCAAACATTCTCTTTTATAGGTGATGGGTGTGGACCAACTTAGGTCATGGCAGAGAGACTGTCAAACAGAGAATGCTTCATTATAGGTGGAGACTCCCTTTTCCCTAGATTATGCCTATGAACAGTCAGGGAATCACTTCCTATTGATGGCTATTAACCAAAGTCAAATATACCAAAGAAATATTAACTGAGTTCCTATTAAGTTCACAACACTGTGCCAGGCATTGGTGATATGAAGGTGGAAAATAATACAATCCTAGAAACACAAGATTTAGAGTTGGAAGGACCTAAGATTATCTTCTCCAGTCCCTTTGTTTCACAGATGAGGAAACAGTTCCAAGGTTGAATAACTTGTCCAAGGTTACATAGGTAGTAGATAAGTAGCAGAAATGGAATTAAAAACCAAATCATCTTACTCCAAATGTGGCCATCTTTCTTTACCACCACCCAAAGATGCTCGTTTACCCAGCCCTCAGTGAACTTAGAATCTAACGAAATATACAAATACCATGAAAAAAGACAGAATGTGATAAGAACAAAGGGGGTGTCTGGGAAAATGACCATAAAAAAAATTAAGACTAAGAAATTATCTTCATCAGGGGGAATTTGGACAGACTTCATGGGAGGATATGACACCTTAGCTGGGCTTTCAAGGAAGAGAAAAACTTCAGCAGGGAGAGATGTGGAGGAAACATGTTCCAATTATCGGGGAAAGATTTGTTGAATGGTTGAGATAAAGGCTTGTTTGGCTGGATTGTGGGGTGCATGAAGGTGAATAACATGAAGACCAGAGAGGTAGATTGGAGACACACCCATGAAAGGCCTCGAATGCTCAGATAATGAGATTGTATTTTATTCTACAGGATCCAATCTCTAATGTCTCACTACTGTATGGAAAAATAGTAACTTACATTTATATTAAGAGAATGCTTTCTTATTTTCAGTTAAATCTCTGCCAAGGAAAGAAGGGGTTACTTTTGCAGTGGGACTTTGTCTAATCTGACTTCCCTTACCATGCTTTGGTGGTTGAAGTTCTCATACTACCTCTATGGTGTTGTTCAGTCATTTTTCAGTTATGTCTGAATTGTTGACCCTCTTTGGGGTTTTCTTGGCAAAGTTACTGGAATGTTTGTTATTTTCTTCTCAAGCTCTTTTACAGATGAGGAAACTGAGGCAAACAGGATTAAGTGACTTGCCCAAGGTCATACCACTAGTAAGCATCTGAGGCCAGATTTGAACACAGAAAGATGAGTCTTCCTGACTTCAGGCCCAGTGCTCTATCTACTATGCCATATAGCTGGCCCGAAGGGAGGGGAGAAGGATGTTATTTGAAATAAAGATAATATAAAAACCAAATATATCAATAACACAGAAACGAAACAGACAATAACAACAAAACTCTTCTATGTTCTTTCCTTGATCTCAATCCCTGGTATACAGCTCTCCTTTCCACCCTAATTCTTGCCCTTATTCTTGGGAACTTTAATAGCCACATGGACAGCCCTTTGAACATCTTGGCTTTCCATTTCACACACTTCCTCAACTCCCATGAGATCTGTTTCCATTCCACCTCAATTATCCACAAGAGTAATAGTTTCTTAGACATCACAGATTCCCCAAACTATTCAAATTCCAAGATCTTCAACCCAGAAATTCCCCTTTCTATTCACAATCTGCTGTCCTTCCATTCCTCCCACTTCTTTATTCCTCTTGAACTTACTATTTATTCTCATCATCACCTCTAGTCCTTCAGCCCTTTTCCTAGTGCATCATCTTGATTCCCTTCTCCCTTCACAAGCTTGACCTTATATTTAATTCTAAAAGGCTCTGTCCTCACTCTTGAATACCTTGCCCATTTTGTTCTGTTGCTCATGCCCTGGTAATTTTCAATCTTGGTCTTCTCTCACCATTCACCTTTTTTATTTTTACTACACAGTCATTTAGAACTGCTGGAGGAAGTCATAAAACTCTACTGCACTACAGAATCATGTTTTCTAAATTCATCTGGACTCTTAGCAACAATTAGTCACTTCACAAGTGTTTATTACATTGGAAGTCAACATATCAATTGATGCGAACATTTTTTACTTTGGAATAAAAAAGCTTTCTTCCTGGTAGATGTGTCAGTTGACACAAAAATATTTACTTTGAAATAAAAATGTTCGTCCTGCTGTCTCTATTTTCTTTGTGCATCAAAAAAGGAACTGTATCATTGATGAAATTTACCCTTCGAGGCGTTTTAAATTCCAGTTCTTCTGGTATGAGCCATTCCCATGTTCCAGGCACTAGCACTGTGGGTACAAAAAAAAGCAAAGACTTTTTTTTTCCCTCAAGCACCTCACATTCTAATGGTGGGAAACAACATCAAAATAACTAGCTACATACAAGATCTATGTACATTATGTGGGATGGGTTTTTAGAGAGAAATGAAGGACCTGGAGATACTTCCTGTAGAAGGCAAAATTTGAATTGAGTTTTGAAGGAAACTAAAGAAACTCATAGACTACTAATAGAGAGGGAATTTCAGAAATGGGGGACAGTCATTGCGAAAGTGTGGAGAGAGGAGACAGAGTTTTGTGCCTGAAACAGAATGTAAGGGAATGTAACTGGATTGTGTAGTGTGTGGAGAGGAGTAAAATGTAAAAAGATTGAAAAAGAAGTAAGGGACCACATTGAGAAGGGCTTTAAATGCCAAACAGAGTATCTTAATTGGATCAAGGAGGTAATAGGGAGCCACTGGAGTTTGTTCAGTGGTTGGGCGGGTGACATGGTCATCCCTGCACTTTACTTTGGTAGCAAAATATTCTCTTTGACCTTTGCCATCAATTATTTTCTCTTTCAACTTGAATTTCTCCCTATATATTGACTTCTTCCTCAATACCTAACAACATGCTTAGGTCTTTCTTATCCTTAATAAAACCAGTATTAACAAAAAGAAACAAATGAACAAAACCTTTCCCTTGACTTTGCTATATTCTGAAGACATTTTACTGTTAAAGGCGTTTACCGAAACCTCTTGCAATCTCACCCCAATCTCACCATTATATAAACACTTTATTCTCTCTCTTTTTTTTTTTTTAGGCAATTGGGGTTAAGTGACTTGCCCAGGGTCACACAGCTAATAAGTGTCTACTGTTTGGTGTGAGGCCAGATTTGAACTCAGGTCCTCCTGATTTCAGGGCCGGTGCTCTATCCACTGCGCCACCTAGCTGCTCCAACACTTTACTCTCAAAGGTCACAATGACAATTAAAATACATGTATATATGTATGTATATACATACATATATATGTATATACATATATTTGTATACACATACCATATATATGTATATATGTTCGTATTTAAATTAGCTTTTTTACCCAAATTTATTTCACTATCTTTTCCCTTCCCTTGTAAAAAAAAATTAAATTAAAAAAAGCAATTCAGGAAAATCAGCCAACACTACAACAGAGCCTCATAGTATACATAATATTCCACTCTCAGAGTTCCCAACCTCAGCAAAGAGGTAGGGCAGTTAATTTTCTTTTCTTCATGGATAAGCTTGAATGTGATAATTACATAGTATTTCATTTCAGGTTTTGTGTTTTTTCCACTTATTGTAGTCGATGCGTAGGTTTACGTCTCTGGTTCTGCTTGATTTACTTTGCTTTGGTTTTTATAAATCTTTGCCTACTTCTATTAATTCTTCCCATTTTTTATTTCTTATGGGAGCATAGTGGATAGGTTGCTGTATTGGGAGTCAGGAATCCCTGAGTTCAAATCCTGCTTCAAGAATTTAATAGCTATATGACCCTTGTCAAGTCATTAAACTTCTTCAGCCTCAGTTTCCTCATCTGTAACAATAGCAACTACCTTACAGGATTGTTGTAAGGATCAAAAGAGATATACACGGAAAGCACTTTGCAAACTTTAAAGAGCAATATATACTAGTGATGATGATGATGATGATGCAACATAATATTCAATTACATTTGTGTAACACCTAGAGGCATCTGGGTGGCTCAGTGGATAAGTACTTGGCTTGGAGTCAGGAAGACTTGAGTTCAAATCTGGCTTCAGACACTTCTCAGTTTTGTGATCTTGGGCAAGTCACTTACTTCTGTTTGCCTCAGTTTCCTCATTTGTAAAATGAAAATAATAATAGCATCTCCCTCCCAGGATTGTTGTGAGGATTACATGAGATAATATTTGTAAACAATTAGCACAGTGCCTGACACATAGTAGGAGCTTAATAGTAGGTGCTTGCTCCCTTCCCCACAATTTGTTCAGTCATTCACCAATCAGCTGGCATCTACTTCCCCCCCCCAGTCTTCTGCTGCCATGAAAAGAAGAGTTGCTATGAATATTTTGGTGTATATAGCACTTTTCTTTCTGTCTTTGACTTCCTTAAGATATATGTTATCTTAGGGGTCTCAAGGTCAAAGGGTACAAATATTTTAGTAACTTTTTAGTATAATTTCAAATTGCTTTCCAGAATGGTGGGGCCAATTCACAACTCTACCAATAGCATATTATTTTGTATTTCCAAAATCCCATAACATCTACTACAGTATTCTCCTTTTTTATCCTCTTTGCCAATTTGCTGAATGTGAGATAAAACCTCAGAGGTATTTTGATTTGCATTTCTTTTATTAGCAATTTGAAGCAATCTTTCATATGGTCATTAATAGTTCACAATTCTCTGGAGAGCTATTTGTTCACATTCTTTTGATGACTTTTCCTTTGGGGATTAACTGCAATTTTGTTGTGCGGTTTGAGGTGGGATATAAAAAAGACTCCCATCACCCCAAAATCTCTCTCTACCAGTCTACCAAAACCTAAAAATCTACCATTAGAAATTCATAACTTTGATACCTAAAACATTTTTAGTCTGCAAGAATTGAAGAACTATGTTCCCAAGAAAAGACATTGCCTTAAGTCATTGTCATTTGCTATCTGGGGGGATTAGTTGGCAACTTGCTGAACTCAACGTAGATGCCTGAGAGGATGAGGCATAGATACCAAGAAGCAGAGAGAAAGGCACTGAATGGGGAGGTAGGAGAGCACCAAAGATGTATGTCCTCCCAGCACAGATACATTAGGTCAGTGAGCATGGATTGCATAACAATTTAATTCAATTCTGTTCAATTAATTCAACAAACATTTATTAAACAACTACTGTATTCATGACATTGTGAAAGACACTGGGAATGCCAACAAAAAATGAAAGAATAGTCCTTAAGAAGCTTACACTTTACTGGCAATGAATGCATGAAAAAATTCACTTACATTATGTTATTGTATTGAAGACTGTGCTAAGTATTGGGGACACAAATAGGAAACTGAAATAATCCCTGCTTCCAACATACTCATAGTCTAATAGAGGAAGACATCACATATACATAGAAAAGCTCAAAAGTCCCTAGGGTTCAGTAGCAGTGCAGATGGCAAGGCCCATAGAAGCCAATAATGTATATTCTGTAGGGCATGAAAGCAGCTAGATGATAAAATCCAGAGATTCTTATGGCACAGAGGCAGGGTAAATAGTAAAGTCTTGTGGTCTTCCATCCTATTAGAAGGATTTTAATTGCTAATTTCCTGCTCACAGAATCAGTTTGATTAGCTGTATCCATCCTGTAGCCAGAGACCTGGAAGGGACAGACCCATGACTTTCAGAAAAGAGAAAACCGGGAGTGGGATCTGAGCGGGTGACAGACTGGCATAAAGAAGGGCTCCACGGAACCAGGAGAACATTGTACATAGCGACACTGTGCCATGATAGACTGATAGACTTAGCTCTTCTCTGCCATACAATGATCTAGGACAATTCCAAAAGACTCAAGATGGAATATGCTATCCACATACAGAGAAGGAACTATGGAGTCTGAATGCAGATTGAAGCACACTATTTTCTCTCTTTTTTCTTTCTCATTGTTTTCCCCTTTTGTTCTGATTCTTCTTTTACAACATCATTAATATGGAAATATGTTTAACATGATTTTACATGTGTAGCCTATATCAAATTGCATGTCATCTTGGTTGGGGGGGAGGAGAAAAAAATTTGGAACTCAAAATCTTACAAAAGTGAATGTTGAAAACTGAAAAAAAAAGGGGGGGGGGAACCCCAGTGGGATCTGGGTGGGCAGGGATGTTGAGAATAGGAAGAGTAGAAAGAAGAATTTATATTTATCTAATAGTTCAATGTTAGCAAAGTGCTTTCTTTACGAGAACACACGGACATTCTCCCTATCAGGGAGGTAATATAAGTAATGTCACCTCATTTTACACATGGGAAAACTGAGTCCTGCAGAGTTTAAGTGACTTTCTCAGGATCCCTATGACCCAAGAAAGCAATATTTGAATTCAAGTCTCTACTGCCTCTGGCCAAAGTGTAGCCATACCATCACCCTCTACTAGATTGTAAGGTTCATGAGGAAAAAGAGCATGTTTAATTGAAACCCTTCATCTTCTCCAACATCCAAAGCAGGACTCAACACACAGAAGATACTTAGAATGGTACATGCTACCACTTCCATAGAAAGAATGGGAAGATAGATGGAATGGCTTGTCTAAGCAACTCTTATGGCCCCAAGGATTGAACTCTGATTGCAGACTCTTTGTCAAAGAGAAAAACTGAAAGATGAGAAAGGTTTCCAGGGTGGTCCAAAGTGATCAATACACTGAAATTAGAGAAATGTCAAGGCTGAATATCAGAAATATATTCCCAACATCTTGCACGATATCCTGGATGGTAGAACATAGCCAGAAGGGAAGTGGCAAGGTCCCTGTTTGAGTCATTTGAAAAGTCAGACTGGAAAATCTTGTTTCGTTAGGGAACAAGCCTGGTCCAGACCTTAGAAGTTGACCTTCAGAGAACTAAAAGACATTTTCCATTTCTAATTTCAATTTCTAGGAAACTGGGAAAAGGCCAAAATGGACACTGGCTTTCTTTTCTCTGGATTGGCTTAAGGGGCAGCTTTTTTCCCGGAAAAGTGGCCACCATTGAAGCTACAGACCATTGCCAGCAAGGCTTCAGTCCTCTGGGGACTGTGTGTCATATGAAATGTGCTAGCAATATTGTCCTTTCCAGTTGGCTAGGTCCCAAACACTGAGGCACATCATGGAAAAGAGGGGGCCTGCATATGGTTCATGTGGGCTGTATTTAGACACTGTGTTATGACCTCCTGACTATGTGTAGGTTTTCAGAAGGTCGAAGCACATCTGGTTCTAGTCCATCCTCGGGCTTTGAGCAGGAAGTCAACAGGCCCCACAGATGTTGGTTTCTCACCCATTTGATGCATCTACACGCAACAGCAAAAGGGAGGGGGAGGAGGAATAAGAAGAGGAAGAGGAAGACTTCATCATTTCTCTTTTCTTCTGCTAATTAATATGACCCTCGGCACTCAGGGAATATAACGCATATAAGTAGAATCAGTGTGGCATAGGATGTGACATTTAATTTCTCTGGGTATCAACTTCCTCATCTGACAAATGGGTAGATTGGACTAGATGGTTGCTAAGGCCCCTTCTAACTCTAAGTCTTATGATCCTCTGAGCTAACCCCTACCCCCCAATATTTCCTGTGAATGCTCTCATGTGCTCAAACCATCTGACAAAATATTGAAAACTGTGTCTGAAGCTGGACTTTTCAGTAGGGAGTGTTCCAGAGGTCCATAATATACCTTAAGAAGGTAATCGCATAGTAGAAAATTTCTAACTGTGGATTCAAAATTTCAGAAAGTACCCTCCTCTCCACTCTCACCTTACAAGTCTTCCCATAAAACTTTTTTTAAATCCCCCTTTCTTATATCTTACTGTACCTGACAACTGCCATTCTATTTAATGGCTTCCCTTTGCAGAAAAAAAAGCTTAGGATTTGTCACAGAACCATGGAATCCCACAAAGGTCCTGAGAGGACACCAAATCAAACTCTTCACTGAAAAAGGAAGACCCACAAGATCCCTAACAAATAGTCATCCAGCCTCTGACTAGAGATGGTCATTCTTTCACAGGGACCTCACTACTTCCTCAGACAACTCATTCCACTTTGGGGCAGTTCAAATTGTAAAGATTACTTTCTTTGTACTGAGCTTAAAGTTACCTCCCAATAAGTTCCACCCTAATACTAGTCTATCCCTTTGGGGCCAAACAAATCAGTCTAATCTCTTTTCATGTGAGAGCCCAAGTTCCCTCTTCTTCAAACAAAATATCACCAGTTCATCCAACAAAATCTATGTTTTTCCATCTCTGTGTCTCTGTCTCTGTTTCTCTCTCTCTCTCCCCTCTCCTCTCCCTCTCTGTTTCTGTCTCCTCTCCTCCTCTTCTTTCTTTTTGTTGTTCTTCTTCTTCTCTCTCTGTCTCTCTCTGTCTTTCTCTCTCTCTCTGTATATATATATTTATATATATATACACATATTATATATATATACACATATTATATATATATATATTTCCCTTTCTGTCTGTCTCTGTCTTCCTCCCTCTGTTTCTCTCTCTCTTTCCATATCCCAATGTCCAATAGTCTTTCATCATTCTCAACTCTTCTTGTCTTTCCTATGGTATTTAATACTATTGAAATCTATATATGATGGCTCTTGATTTCTGTGACCCTACAACTCTTCTGCTTCTCCTTTGTTTACTTATGTTATTCCTTCTCAATCTCCTTTGTTGGCATATTTCCTACTCCCCCTTCATAATTGCATGCTTTTTAAAAAGGTATATACTTGTCCCTCAGCTCTTTTGTTTATAGATAGATTTGCTTAGAAACATCATTTACTCTTGTGACTTTTTTTTAAACTCTCCCCATGCAAACTAGAATCCTACCAAAATTTATCTGTTGTATGTACATGAACTATTTCAGGGGGTTTCTAAATCCTCTTTATTGATTTAGTCTGAATTGGTAAAGTTGAAGTGGCTCAGTAGATAGGGTGCTGGACCTGGACTCCGGGAAAAATAAATTCACATCTGGCCTCAGATGCTTTCTGGCTATATAACTCTGGGCAAGTCATTTAACCTCTGACTTCTTCAGTTTCCTCATCTGTAAAATGGGGATAAGGATAGCACCTACTTTGCAAGGTTGTTGTAAGGATCAAATGAGATACTTGTAAAATGCCTTGAAAACCTAAAAGTGCTATATATATGTTATCATCATCATCATCATCATCATCATCATTCCTAGGCATCATCTCTCATCAGCACACCTTGATTTTGAGGGTGGCAGTTCTTTTGGTGTATTTTTAGCCCTTGAATCCCTATGATTTTATAGGGATGGCCTTACGACATGTGTGTTATATAAACTGCTTGCTGTATTTGGTGTCAGAAAATGTTGGGGTCCATCTCCGTCGTTTAACAATTGCGTGACTTTGGGCTATTCACTATTTAACCTCTCTGGACCTCAATTTCTTTATCCATAAAATAAGAAAGTTCGACTAGATGAGGCCTATGGTCCTATCCAGCTCTAATGTAATAGGATTTTGAATGGGATTTCTCTAGGAGGGGCTTGCCTTAAGTAATTACAATCTTCTATGATTCCCCAGAAACTTGTGTGGCTTTATAATCCAATCTCAAGGTTTAAAAGGACTTTCATTTATGCTCCACTAAAAGGAACTCTAGATAGGAAAGGGAATGCTTCTATTCTCCTTTTTGCCAAAAGCATTCATGTATAAACGACTACATAAATTTTATATGAATAAAAGATTCCCCTTCCCCCGCCACACACCAACATCACCTTTCCTACTTTCTATCCCAATCCCCTCATATGAATTCACAAGGACTGTAAAATGAAACTTAATTGGAGTCACTTGCCAGAGATGAAAAATTTAATTCAATAGGGGTATATGATTTTGTCTCAGTTCATTTGTAATCTCCATAGAGAATGAGTATTAGGCACACTTTCTCTTTTTATCACTGAAACTATTTTCTCTTGGTGGGTCAATCTCTAAGGAATCTTATTACATGCATTTATACTAGGTGGCTTTCTATTTAAAGAACAGTTACAGAGTCAAACTCTGGATTTCATAGGTTTTTCTAAGAATCTGCTTTCTGGCATGGAGCCTTTTTCTTTGCTTTGGAAAACTACATAAATAAATATTTATTATTTTATACTCTTTAGAGAACTATACTTTGTTTCGGGAATTAGTTTTGACTTAAAGACCATGGGACTTCAGCACTTTCTATTGGTTAAAACCTTTTTTTTAATATTACCTGGGGTGGGATAATTAGGGGAGTACTAATAAATTGAGTTCCCCCAACTGACTTGATGAATTTATAGGATGTAAAAATCAAGGGACACAGATTTTCAGATTTTGACTTGTCTTTAGCTGTGAATGGCTCACACCCAGATTCTAAGGATCTAGAGCTGGGAGTATTCTATTCACACCTTTTAGTGGTACACCTATTTCAAACTTGATAGAGCAATGTAAAGACCTATTTAAACTTCTTTATTCTTTTGGAAGGCATGAAGACATTTCCCAATTAAGTTGATATGGAAGATTGGAGTGTGGGAGCTGGGGGAGGCTGGAAATTGACTAGCTGAAGAGTCGGTCACATTCATGGTGCCCTTAAAAAAGTTAACCAATCAGCCTTGCAGTCTGTCAAAGGGGTCATATCTGGCTTTCTGGAAGACAGCAAACTATGGAGGAAGAACACAGCTCTTGAGAGGGAATCTTCCAAACCCCATTGCATCTTCTCTTATATCTCTTCTGAAATATAGTGGAAAAAGGAGGTAGTTTCTTTCTTCTCTCCTTATACCCACAACTGTAAGGACATTACTATCCTAGCAGGAGACTCCATATTGTATCTGTCAGAGAGGAGACCCAGAGAGTTTAGATGCAGAGTCATTGAGCTGCAGGGAGGAACCAACTCCCAACTGAGTGACATAATCAGCAGATGAGGGGGGAAATAATGTGATGATACCAGAAGAGATAAGGCATAAAGGACTTGAAATTCCAGAAGTGTGAGCTTCCTTATGTATGTACCTCTCTATTAGAGTGCTCGACATGTGAACCCATTGACATTGAGTGAATGCATAGAAAAATATGCTCCAGGTTTATAGGGGGAATATTTTCTTACTACTGTTCATGCTATATCATTTTAATAAATACCTTTGCCCTGAGATAATCATATTCTCTGACTGATTAGAGTAAAGGTTAATGCACCAGTGGGGGCTTGTGAGCTATAGATTTAGAAATATGGACCCATAGCATATCTTGAACTTAGGATAGTCACAGGGGGGAGGTGATATTCAACCTTTAGGTGGCATTCAATCTTTGAATGCAAGTTGTTGGGGGAGATTCAAAAGGGAGTGCTATACTTCAACAAATCCTTGATTTCATGGGATCATGATTCTAGCTCAATAAGACTTTAGAGCTCTTCTCTTTAAACTTATCCATTTTACATATGAGGAAGGTTTTGTAGGAGGTTCTAGAGCTTGTGCTTTATTGCAAAGCATCTGAGAAGCCAGACTCACCTTCATGGCATGTTGAGATGTGACAAGAGGATTTTGTTAGAGGAATGTGATCTGTAGCCACACTGTCCAAAAAGAGAATATTGAGGATCAGAGATATAGGAAACCTGCTCACTCAACCCTAGTTGGGCCGTATCTAAAAACTTCCATTCAGGAGTGCTCACTTTTAAGAAGAACATTGACAAACTAGATCTCCTATAGAAGAGGAGAATTACTAGGATGGTGAGAGGACTAAAAGCATTCCATATAAGGACGGAGTACATTTGCTGTCTTCAAATATTTGAAGGGCTGCCAAGTAGAAGAGGAATTAGATTTATTCTATTTGGCCCTTGAGGTAGAAGCTGGAACCAATTCGTGGAAGCTACAAAAAGACAGTTTACTTTAGTCTAGGAGGAAAACATGTATGAAAATTATACTTTATTACTTAGAAACATTTATAATTTCATTAGTGCAAGAGTTCTCTTTATGATGCAGATTGAACCTTTCTTCTCACCTTCAGAGAAGTTGTTTGGGAGTTGCTGAAGAGCCTTTTAGGTCCTGGGATCATCTTCATGCTATGGTAAATCATCAGGAAAGAATGTTAATAAAAAAGAGATGACAATCAGAAGATTTTTTTTTCCTGTTTCTTTTACTCCCTCCTTCTTCCCCTACCCGAGTGACAAGGGGAGTAATTTGGCTCTTTTATAGTCATTGCTACTTGGCCTAAATATCTACCCATCCTAAGAGGATCCATATATGCAACACACACACACACACACACACACACACACACACACACTTTTGTATATGTGTGTTTATAGCAACTCTTTTATAGTGGCAGAAAATTGGAAACTAAGGGAGTTGCCCATCAATTGGGGGACTAACTAAACAGAACAAATTATGATAAATTCAGGGTACAGAATGAGATATTTTGGGGGACATGGCCAATGTGGCAATGATGGAATTTGTTTGCTTGACTATGCATATTAGTTACAAAATATCCCCCCCTTGATAGGAGGTAGGAGGGAAAGAAAATAGATTTTTGTTGATTAAAACTAAATTAAAAGTAGTGAAATAAAAGGCAGCTGGGGAAGCTAGGTGGTGCAGTGGATAGAGCACTGGTCCAGGAGTCAGGAGGACCTGAGTTCAAATCCAGCCTCAGTTAATAGCTGTGTGAACCTGGGTGAGTCACTTAACCCTGATTGCTTCCAACAAAGAAAGAAAGAAAGAAAGAAAGAAAGAAAGAAAGAAAGAAAGGAAAGAAAGAAAGAAAGAAAGAAAGAAAGGAAAGAAAGAAAGAAAGAAAGAAAGAAAGAAAGAAAGAAAGAAAGAAAGAAAGAAAGAAAGAAGAAAGAAAGAAAGAAAGAACAAAAGAGAAAGAAAGGGCAAATGTCAGGAGTGGGGGAAAAAATTCTACCCAAGTATTATATACCATTTAAGACTCTGATCAAGCCCCAATTACATCATGAAATCTTCCCCTATTACTCTGACCTTCAGTTAATCATAATTCAGATTTTTAGCGTGCTTATAAGATTAGTATTTATCAGATTTTTAGCATGCTTATAAGATTAGTATTATAAAGTCAGAGATGGAAGGGCCCTTAGAGGTTATATAATTCATTGTTCTGACATTGTTCAGTCTTCAGAATTCTGATTCATGCTAACTAGTTGAACTTTATGATGTCTTCTACCTTTTGAGTCTCTTTTTTCCTTGTCGTATCTAAGGTCATTTCTCTCCAGTCCTCAAACCTTGATTACAGCAAACATCTGTATTCACCTTGTATAAAGAATTTTAAAAAATATCAACCAAGAAATCCAAACTTTCCAGAAGTTTGATATTTTAAAATAAGCATTAGGGCTTGCAGGTGGTACTCTTTGGAAATATCTGACATTTATACCCAAATACTCCTATATGTCATGGGGTCCAGAATCACTGCTTTTGCCACCATAACTCAGCAACTCCTCTTCCTTTTAACCTCACTCTGTTAAAATTTATTACCGAATCCAGATCACAGTGGATACTGTTTACTGGTCCCTAGGTCATCCTCTGGTACCTGGCTGACTGTTTGCCTCTTTCTCCCAATTTTTCCCCTTATACTGGAAGACTTCAACATATGCACTGATCTTTTCTCGAACATTCTAACCTCTCAGTTCCTCTATTTCTTCCAATCCCATGTCCTACTATTCTGCTCTACTTCAGTCACGTGCTTAGGGATGGTCACGGTCACAAACATTCTACTTTCATGATCAAAAACTCAGACATTCTCATTTGATCATCATGTTCTATTATTCCAATTCTCCCTGCCCCCTCCTAAACCTATTCTGCATCCTCAATGTGATACCCAACCCTTCTACCTCCCTACTTTCTCAAGTCATTACTCTTATTCTGATTTGACTTTGCTTTGTTTTCTCGGTCTTGATCATTTTCAACTCCATATTGCCCTCTACTCTCAAATCTTACTCATGCCTTGTCACACCCCAAACACAGATTACTTCTACCACTCACTTTCTCTGCTCCTACACTTGTGCTACTGAAAAGAGCAAGAGGAAGTCATGGTACCTATGTTTATTTTTCCTCTCTTAGCCAAACTCCTTGAGAAAAACACCTACACTTGGTGCCTACTCTTTCTCTCTTCTCACTTTCTTCTAGAACCTTTGCATTCTGGCTTCCAATTAGCCGGGTATCCCAGTGGACAGAGCATTAGGCCTGAAGTCAGGAAGACCTAAGTTCCAATCTGACCTTCAGACACTTACTAGCTGTGTGACTTTGGGCATGTCACTATTCAGTGACTTCAGTTCAGACTCTGTTTGCCTCAGTTTCCTCAACTGTGAAATGTGAATAACAATTGTACTTACCTCCCAGGGTTGTTGTGAAGATTAAATGAGATATTTGTAAAGCGTTTAGCAGAGTGACTGACACAAAATAGATAATAAATACTTATTTCCTTCCTTTCTGATGACTCAATGGAAAGTGCTCTCTCTAAAGTCACCAATAACCTTTTAATTGCCAAATCTAATGGGCTTTTTTCCCCCCAATCTACATCGTTCTTGACCAGAATGCAGCATTCCACATTACTGACTCCCCTCCTTCTGGTTTCTCTCTTTCTGTGTTTCAGGGACACTATTCTCTTCTAGTTCTATCTGTCCAACTATTCTTTCTCAGTCTGTTTGCTGGACCATCATTCATATCATGCCCACTGACTGGGGGAATACCCCAAAGCTCTATCTTCTTCTCTGTTTTTTTCTCCAGTTTCTCACTTGGAGACCTCATCAATTCCCATGTGTTTAATTATCTCTATGCAGATGATTCACAGATCTATCTATAAAATTCTTCTGAGTTTTAATCCTGTGTCACAAACTACTTATTGAATATTTCAAAGTAGATGTCCTCGAGGCATCTCAAAATCAACATATTGAAAACAGAACTAGAAGTAATTTTTATGTATTTTATATTTAATTTTCCAAGCACACATTGTTTCTACCAGTAGAATGTAAGCGACTAGAGGTCAGGGACTGTTTCATTTTTATCTTTACATCTCTAACGTAGCACATAGAAGCTGCTTAATAAATACCTGTTAAACTGAATTTAGTACTGTACAATCATTTGATAAATGAGGAATATGATGCCTAAACAGAACAAGTGACTTGCCCAAGGTCACACAGGTAGTAAGTAGCAGAGCCAGAATTCAAACTTAGGCCCTGTGACTTCAAATTCAGATCTTTCCCCACTACAACACTCTGCATATGTATGAATAAAACTGTTTATGTTAAGTAATACAAATATTATTAAATTTATTTTAAAGATGAGGAAACTGAGGTTTAGAGAGGTAATGTGACTGCATAGATAGGCTACCTGTTTCAGATAGAGCTATAGATATAAGGATGGATAGTTAGAGAGACAGACAGAGATAAATAGATAGATAGATAGACAGATAGACAGATATCTACTTTCTTAGATAAATGGATAGATGGATAGATAGATAGATAGATGACAGATCTATAGATATATGGATAGATAGACAGATATTTAGGTGTCTATACAAATATAGGCAGTCCTTGCCCACAGGGAGCTTACATTCTAGTAGGAGGAAGATAACTGATAAATAGGACCTAGAAAGGAGGTGGGGGATACACATGCTGGCATAGTTTAGAGATTACAGAAAAGTGACATTTAGGCCTGGTTCTGGGCAAGATAAGGTAGAAGCTCACCTGTCAGAGACGGAGGACCCTGGGATAGAGTCCAAGGTGCTACTGGTTGGGGTTAGATGAGGATAATAGCTGCAATTTGGGCAGCAGTGTCATGGAGAGATGGCATGTTGGTAAGTGTAAGTAATCCTTGGTAATTTCCAGGGCTGAGGCTTCAATCCAGGTATACTGACTCCCAGCACCACTATTCCTTGATTCTCTGAACTCTCAGTGTACACACAGTCTTTAGATAACTAGATACAACATGGCATTTGTTTTTTTTCCTGTTGTTTTGCCCTTTAGGAAAAAAAAAGTGCACAGAGTGTGTGGGTCCTAAAAATGCCGAGTAATCGCCATAAGAATGGGCAGTGAAGAAGATGTTATCTTTGGCCACTAGAAGTATGGTGACCATATGTCCCAGATTTTCCAGGAGAGTCCCAATTTCAAAAAGAAAGTGAACTTTTAATAAAGATTTGCCAAATGCATATCCTTTGACAGACCATGTGTCCCTATTTTTGGTTTGGAAAATAAGGTCACTGTAATGAAATAATGAAATGTTTAATGGAAAGGGCATTGGATCTAGGATCAGAAGACTTGGCTCAGACATGACTTAATTATGTGACCTTGAACACTGCTTTCCCTTCTCCAGTCCTCACTTTCTTGTTTTGTGAGATGAGTGTCTAAGTTTATTTCCATCTTTTACGTGTAATAATTCTAACCAAGTCCTTCACAAAATTGTGAAGTGGGCAAATTTTGTCTTCATCACCCCTTCTCCAGGTACTATATCATCACTGTGTTTCATCTGGACTCTCCAAGATTCTCTCCCTTCCACCGATCTTCCATGCATATAAACTTTATGTTCCAGATGGTTTAATCCATAACTTAGCCTTTCCAAGAATAGAACGTAGAATGTTAGATTTGGAAGGAAGCATAGAACATAGAACACCAGAGGTGGAAGGAACCTTGGAGCACAGAACAAGGAATTCCAAAGCTAGAAGGAGCCCTAAGATATTGAATACTAGAGTTAAAGCTTACAACATAGACTGTCAGACTTTTGAATCATAAGATAGAATGCCAAAACTATAATGGAACTTAAAGATAATCTAGTTCAATCTCCTCATTTGATAGAATTAGAGAAAAAAAATATTGCAAGTGCAGCAACTACAGAAATCGGTTTTCCCCACAGGACTCCTGGAGACAATGTTTAACTCTAATGGTAGCAACAGTAGACACCATGGCCAGTCAATAGGGGAGATATTTGTGTAGTGGTCAAGTCAAGTCAACAAGTATTTATTAAGCACCTACTGCATGGTAGGTACTGAGTTAAGTGTTGGAAATACAAAGAAAGAAAACAGGTTCTACCCTCAAGGAGCTCAAAATCTAATGAGGGAGACAATATGCCTACAACAATGTATAAACAAGACATGTGCATGGTAAATTGGAGATAATCTCAGAGGTAAGGGACACCTTCTATTAATAAAGGGTTTCTAGCGCTAAATCTAAACTGGTTTCTCTTGAAACCGAGAGAAGCTGAGTCAAGCTGGAACCCAGCTGTCTCTTACCAACACGATATACATTCACTGTCAACGTGACTTAAATGCATGTTGGAGAATGAGAAGCTTCCGGAAGAGCTATTCCTTTGAAATGATTTCCTTCTAAAAATAAAACAGTGCAGCCTGCATTAGCCACTTCTAGCTTCCTAGGAAACAGAAACTTTGGGGGAAATTGGATGTTTCTGGGAAATCTGGAGGAAAATTAACTTTGGATTGTTTAGATTCAAGCAAAATCTATCTGGTGACCCTGGCGAGATTATTTTGCTTCTTCTGGTATCAGTTACATCCACTATCAAACTGAGAACACCTTATCTGCCCAATGGCAGGGGCTGCATTAGATGATGTCCTGATTCTTTTTCTGCCCTAGAAATCATGAAACAACACTCTTTCCACTGTCTCCATTCACCATGACCCAGGGCAAAAGAGAGTTCTGCAATTTTATTGAATCAGAGACTTTTCCATTTTATTGATCCAAAGGGTATATCTAGAGTATGGCATAGAGTATGAACTGTAGGACTCGTTAGATCTGATAACTGAGGCAGAACCCTTCTTATATCTTTATTTTGGTTCAGTGGAATGCAAAACCATGCCCTAATACTCTGCTATAAAGGTATAAAAATGCTAATGTAATCTTTATAACTCTTTTTATTGCTTCTTCAGAAAGAACCTAAAGTAAATCAAACTTTCACTTTTGACAGAAGTTGACGGTCGTAGAGTTGGAGGAGATGTCAAAGATCTTCTGGTTCAGTCTCCTCCTTTTACACAAGAGGGAAATGGGACCCAGGGGGGAAATGACTTGTCCAAATTTGCACAGGTAGAAAGTAGAAGAGTTTTTGTTCTAACATAAGCCTTAGGATTTCACATTCATTGTCTACACCCTGATTGCCTTTGGCCTGAACTTTTTCAACAGCCTCCTAATTGACCTCCCTCTCTGCTTCTAGTCTTTCCCTTCCCTGATTTAGCCTCATAGCTTTTAAAATAAACATTCTAAGGTTATTTCTGACTATGTCACTTCCAGTAACTCTCTATTTCTTCCAGAATAGTATGCAAACTCCTTAGCCTAGAATTGAGACTTTCAGAGTCTTGCTCCAATCTACATTCCCAGTCTTTCTCTGCCCTCCTCCCCCAACTCCCACATTATTCCTTTCTGACCAACCAGTTACTAGCAGGTCCCCAAACTTAACATTCCATTTCCAGCCTCTGAGAATTTGCATGTTCTTTTCCTCATCTCCACTTCTCAGACTATATATCTTGTTTTTGAGTTTAGGTGCCACCTTCTCAATGAATTGTCCTTTAATACCACCCTCCCTCCCACCTCCTTTAATGTTTCCCCTTAATGTTTCCTCCATTTACCTTGTATTTATTTACTTATTGTATACATCTTGAATCCCCTCTCATCCTCCCCTCCCCTCCATATAGACTTCTTAAGGTTAGATAACATTTGATTTTTTTCTCTGTACTATGAGTTCTTAGCCCAGTGACTTGTACTTAGTAGGGGCCCTATAAATATTGAGGTGAATTTTGTCTACTCTATCATTTAAGTATATATTCCTAGACCCTGTATTTGCTTTGTCTAGAAGTTAGCTGAAATCCCACATTTCCTTATTAAATAGAAAAAAAGAGGGGTTATTCATAAGTTTGGGTACAACTGTTTTCTTTATACTATAATCCAAACTACAGAAAATTGATGAGGTTAAGCCATTGGCTGATTTTTAATCTTGTAGGTAACACTTTCAGATTGTAAGACTATATATTATAGTGTAGAAGTAGTTTCTGAGAATTCTTGAAAAATTACTGTTTTTTATATTATCAGAGGACTTATAGTACTAAATGATAAATAATTAATATATAATATATACTATATTATGCTAAATTATATATATTATTCTAAATTTTATATAGTACTAAATTTTATATAGTACTAAATTACTCTGTCAGTCAAATTTGTCAATGTCATTCCTAAATTGAAAGATCCAGAACTGAACATAGTATTTCATACATATCAAAATGATGTTGGGATGTTTTTTCACTTATTGGATGATATTGAGAAATATTAATTGGCATTGGTATATATGGGAAAGGAATTTATATATATATATATATATATATAGGTATTGTGGGAAAATATTAATTGGCACTGGTATATATAGGAAAGGACTATATCAGATAGAGGCTCATGAGTGATAGATATTATTAGAAAAGATACACCCAACATCTCAGGGCTACCTCTAGAAACCTGAGAGGAGATAGAACAGTAATTACTCTTTGGGAACCCGAGCTCATAGTTGGAATGTAGGTTAGAAAATGTAGCCTAGAGCCTAGAGGTCCTACACATAAAAAGAAAGTGAAGTCTAAGGCAAATAGTCCATCTGGATGCAGTTGGATATGCCCTATAGGCAAATTGAGATGTAGGTCTTTAGCTCATAAGAGAAGTCGGGTCTGAAAATATTAATTTGGGAGTGCTTTGCATAAAAGTAGTAGGGAAACATTAATATGAAAGTTAATGAGAGAGGATAGAAGAAGAAGAAAAGAGGATCAGTAACAGAAGTTTGGGGAGCATCCTGATTTTAAATGTTCAGAAGATGACGAGGAGCAAGCAATAGAGATATGAATAGAAAAAGAACCAAGACAATGTGATGTTACTGAGGCCAAGATAAAAAAATAGCATATTAGGAGGGAGTGGTCCACTGTGCAAAAAGCTGCAGAGAAGTCAAGAAAGATAAGGACCAGAAAAATCCAGTGGATTAGCTGATCTTGAGGTCATTGGTGGCCTTGGAAAAGGCAGATTCAGTAGAGTGGTATGAGAAAAGGCCAGATTGCAAAGAGTTGAGAAGACAGTGGGTAGAAAGGAAGTTGAATATCAAGTATAGACAATTTTTTTCCAGAAAGTTTAGCAATGATAGAAAGAAGAGAGTTGGGATTGTAGCTGGAAGGGGTAAGAAGGTTCAAGGGAAAGTTGATGTTGTTGTTTTTAGGATTGGAGTGGCTTATGGGAATAAGTCAGTGGAGAGTAGAAGAGGGAAGTAGAAGATTGGTAGAGAACTAAATTAGGGGCACAGACTGTGATCTCTTTATGAGCAGGGACTGTCTTTTGCCTGTCTTTGTATCCCCAGTGTTCAGCACAATGCCTGACATGTAACAGGCACTTAATAAATGCTTACTGACTGATTCATAGAACCATGAGATGTCAAAGCTAGAAGGGGAAATTAGAAGTCACCTAGTTCTATCCTATAACTTCGTATTTCTTCTGCGACTCTCTCAGGAATGTTTTATTTTTCATTAGTTACCTATATATGTGTTACCGTAAGCTCAATGGAAACAGGGAGAAACTGAGCTGTATCTGAGTTTTACATCTCCTCAATAGTATTGTAGTTTAAGTGGATTTAATAGAAGCCATAAGGCAGGTATGGATATTTCTGCAAAGTTCTACTCAGATTCCTTGTCTAGCATTTAAGGATGAAATTAGAAGGACAACAAACAGAATAAAAATGGAACACCTCTGCAAAGATTTTTACAATAAATACAGTACCATTAAGCCATCATACTGGGGATATAAACATCACAGTTCTGGGTTACTTAAAAAAGAGATATAGATACCACTAAGAAAACAGTGGAATTGGACCAAATATTCACAAAGGACATCCATGGCTTAATAATGAAATTATGAAGGTATTGAGGAATACATTTATTAAGTATCTAAAGGAGAGAAGGAAATGGAAAGTGTGGAAACAAACAAAAAAAAAACTTGATCCTTCTTAATACCGAAAAAAGCAAGCAAGAGAACAGCGACAACTACCAACCCACATGCCTTCTTTCCTACTTACTTAAAATATGAGAATAATCTAGTCATTCACCAACACTCACCCTCAATTAGTAGGGAATAAATAGGCTTTTTGCAGTGTTATTTCACAGAGGTTCATCCCTATATAATCACATGACTGACTAATGCGTGAAATACAAGCTTCTACTGTGCTTATCATTTGTTATTTTTTTTAAAAAAGCTATGTATTCAGCAGAGCAGAAGACCACACCGAAGATTGTCTTATGAGGTTTCTTCTGTATACACATTAAAATGATGACCTATTGAAAGATATGAAAGAGTTCACTTTAATTATTCCCTCTGATCATTAATACCAATTGAGGAATAAAGCAGGGAGAAGTATACTGGCCAAGTTCTCTGTAGCTGTTTTGCTACTGTCATGGAGGGAATGCATTCCAGAGACCTAAACTGAAGATGATGAGACTCTCCAGTTGCTCCTATCTGTGGATAACATCTTGCTGTTTGCATCAATCCCTGAAATACTGCAGAGCCTCCTTGAAGACATCCATTACCATGCAAAAGAATTTGGTCTAACTACATATAGGAAAAAAAAAATTGGTGAAGGATATTGTCTAGAATATAATGTGCAGTTAGATGGACAACAATAAAACATAGATTCTTAACCTGGAGTCCATTAACTTGTGTTTCTGCTTTTTAATATTTTTATAATTCTTCCAATATAATTGGTTTCCTTTGTAATCCTATGTATCGTATTGTATGCATTTAAAAACTGTATTCTGAGAAAGGGAGAAGGGGAGGAACAAACATTTATTGAATATCTACTAATATGTGCCAGGGCACCTAGGTGGCACAGTGGATAGAGTGCTGGGCCTGAAGTCAGGAAGATTCATCTGGCTTCAGGCGCTTACTAGTTGTGTGAACCTGGGTAAGTCACTTACCATGTTTACCTTACTTTCCTTATCTGTAAAATGAGCTGGAGAAGGAAATGGCAAACCTTTCTAGTGTCTCTGCCAAAAAAAAAAAAAAAACCAAAAACCCAAATGAGGTCACGAAGAGCTAGACATGACTGAAATGACATGGTTGAAAACAACCACAAGTAGTTTCCAACCCTGTGAGGTAGATGCTTATTCCCATTTTACAGATGAGGAAAATGAAGGAGTCAGAGGCTAAATGACTTGCCTGGGGTCACATATCTAGTAATTATTTGAGGCTGGATTTGTCCTTATGTCTGTCTTAACTTCAGGCCCAGTACTCTTATGTACTGCACTACAAGAGTAGAGTCTCAACAGATCCATGAAGCCGTTTAAGACTCTAGTACACATAATTAATGTAACAAAATATGGAAGATATTCCCAGGCTTTACCAAATATTAAGAACCTCTGCCATAGAGGGTGTTCATACTTCTATATAGCGTGAATAGATACTTTGAATACACAACGAATTAGGCTTAGAATTAAACTTGAGGAAGAGAGTGGGTTGGATTCCCTTCAGAAGGTTTGAAAGTTCCTTAAGACTTGTGCTTCTTCCAGAAACAAAGGCCTATCTTTTTACTGTACAAGTGCTTCAGCATGACTGTGAGTCATGAAATACTCTAGTGTCTGAAGAATTAAAAATGTGCATCTCTCAGAGGGCAATGCGGAGGAGCGTGGGCGGTGTGAGCAGGCTGCAACATGTCCGTGTAAGAGAGTACAAAGAAACAGAGATGTTATCAAGGAAATGTATGATGGAAAAAGATGAAGGTGTTTACATGGTAAGAATGAGGGATAATGGCAGATAGCCTACCTGCTCCCTTGGTGTCTTCAAGGTATCAGGAGAAAGCAAGAGAGGACCCTAGCGTGCAGAATAAATGAATTCTCTGGGTCTAACTTCCGGTGGGATATGAGCAAGAGTCACACAGGATGAGCACACAGAATGAGCACACAATAATACAGATCTCAATGCATTATTGGTGGGATCATCTACATTGATACAAATCCTTTGGAGCAATTGAAGACATGAAGAGTCAAGGTAGAGAGCTAGGAGGGAATGCCATCCACATATTCCTGTTGGAGCTGGTAAACAGAGACCTTTAAATGTTACAGTTTGCTCTCGAAATGACAGCTGAGCTTCGGATCTCATCCGGGCTCTATGCCATGGGAAATAAGAAAGAGTCTGAATCAAGAAAGATTAAAATCAGCAAATTTAACAAGATTACAACTGGATGATTAAGTCAAAGGAGGGGGAAAAACATGCTAAACAAACAAACTAATTAAAATGAAGAAAGTGGAGGGAGGTGGTAGTCCCAGCTTGAATTTAATGGACCCAAAGAAAGCCCCATGCAACATTAATTAGCCCTATTCTTTTTACTCAGAAGAAATAAAGAATGTTCACCAAGTGCAAGATTGTGGGTCCTCAGCAGCAGAACCAGAACACTAATTACAAATGACAGCTCATTAAAAACCAGTTTCACTTTTGGTGGCAGAGTTTCTAATAGGGTCCCTGTGTTCTAGGGCCTTGCCAATTTACCTAAGGAAACCCCTTAGTACCTGATAAACTCACATTTGTTGGTTGTGACTCAAAATGAAGCACCTGGGGGAAGGGTGCATCAGAATGAATATCTGCATGACAGAAATTCACTTTCTAGCATTGTGACTTGAGGGCTGGAAAGGATATTAGAGGTCAAATTATTCTATCTTCTTTCTAATCAGCTGCTGGCATCACTGCATCACACTTATATTTCCAGACCTCTCCTTTGCATGTGTAACTCTCTCCCAGATATTATCATTTTGTATTTCCATGTAATCTTATTAGATTATACGTTCCTTGATAGCAGGTCTGTGTCAGATTCATCTTTGTAGCCCCATTGCTCAGCGAAAGAGTTAATGCATAGGTTTTAGATCTAGAAGGGAACTTAAGGTATCTCTAGATCAACCTTCTAATTTTGTAGATAAGGAAATAAAATACATGTGACTTATGCAAGATCACCCAGCCTCAAGTATAAGAGCCAAGACTTAAATTCAGTAGTCTGATACCAAATTCAGAGTTCTTTCCTCTATGCCTCCTCAGAGAAGACTTCATAAATGTTTAATGTTAAGTTGAATTTGTAATCACCAAGAGTTGGATATGACTGAATGACTCAACAATAGCATCAACAACAACAACATAGCTGGGAACAGTCAGCAGATTGTAGCCTCGTAGAAGACCTTAGAGAAATTGTTGTTAGGAATATATGAGGATGGTTTGTAATTAGCATATCAATCAGTCTTTTGCCTTCCTTTGTATCCCCACAGTTTAGCACGGTGACTGACACTTAGATGATTCTTAATAATTGTTGTCCTTCATTCTCAAAGAGGACCAACATGACATCATTAAGCTAGATTCAAGTTACAGTGTGTGCAAATGTGGCTGATCAGACCGATGCAAGCTTGGAATGCTCTACCACAAATAGTCCGTGTGAACGTTTGGGGTAGATTCCCTAAATTTGTGTATTTCGTGCTTATTTTGAGCTACTTCAATTCTGCTTTGCTCATAGAGCACAGTACCTTCTCTGATGAGAGCACGTCATGCTGAACGCTCCAGTGCCAATGTGTCCCATGATGCATGATCAATTCCAAAGTTTTTAAGAGAGACCTTGAGAGTGTCTTTGTATTGCTTCTTCTGACCACCATGTGAATATTTGCCCTGTGTGAGCTCTCCACAAAATAGGCTTTTTGGCAAACATCTATGTGGCATTTGAACAATGTGGCCAGCCCATTGGAGGGATATTGCCTTGACTGTCAATAGGTCTTCCTTTAGAATCACAGACAATTTGAGCTAGAAGGGACTGTAGAATTCATTGAGTCCAACATTCACAGATAATGGTACGGAGGCCCATAGAAGTATACTTGGACAAAATCACAGAGCTAATATGAAGCAGAGTTGGTATTCAGATTCAGATTCTCAGGTCCTTCTTTCTACAACACCATATTGTCTATTATCCTTACTAATCAGTTTAGTGCAAGGTAACTCAGTTGGCCAGAGTGTGATGCTACAGAGGACATGATTACAAGCTATAGAGTCCTATATATTTCAGTAAGGTTTGCTCAAAGGTAAAACTTTCAGGTTGTCATGGAGTAAAAACCTAATATAGTAGAAAGACTATTGGGTATGAGAACAAAGGACCTGAGTTCAAATCCTTGCTTTTTCTTGAGTGCCTAGGTAGTCCTGGGAAAATCACTTTGCTTTTCTGAGCACATTTGATCCTCTAAAAGGAAAGAGTTGGACTTGAAAGAACTTCAAGTTCTGTCATTCTGGAGAGATTGTTAACTGCAACATCTGGAGAGAGACTGTTTGAAGCTTTGGAGAAACGACTAAGAGAACTTTGTTTTCCTCCTCAGAGACTGAGTTTAACTCATCCTGAGTAGGAGATATTCTGCAGAGAAAGTATCTGGAAGGGAATTATTGAGAAAGTGATTGCTATCCTGAGAGAGCTGAATGGTGGGACTCTATTTCTGGTGTTGAAAAGAAGTCAGCAACTGCATGTCATGGTTACAGCTAACTCTGGATGTGATCATTCTCACAGTGATACATTGTTGAAATATTTAAGTTTTTTTTTTCATTGTTTGTTAATAGAATCTTGGGAAAAATGACAGTTAAGTTGCCTTTCAAGAATGACAGTTAAACTGCCACTATCCCTATGATTTTATTCCCTCTTAATGATACAGTAAAACTATTCAGTCTCTTGGGAAGGAGTTATTTATTGAAGCCAGGATTGCATAATGATCTTTGCTTCTAAGTCTAACATTGTATAGCACCTGAAGTTGGAATTACAATTTAACATTTATTTATGTTGTGTTTTGTACTGCTTTCTAATCTTGTCCTGTGTATTATGCTCATCTCCTTTTTTTCTCAGGAGCCAGGTCTTATATTTCTTACATAACACCTTTTACTTGACCTACCCAATGCTGAGCACATAGTTCAAAAAATACTTATTTGATTGTAGATAAATGCCAGTCTAACATTTTCCTGAGCTACTACAAATTCCAAATTATTGGAGTCTAGACCTCAGTGATTTTTTAAAAAAGTGTATTTTCTTTCTGACCTAGAGAAAATTTACCATGATTCTGCTTGCCTTAAATACAGGCCACCCTCCTAAAATAAGATCTCTTTGGGAAGGGGAAAGTATGTGTGTTTGTATATATACACATTGAAATGTTGTGTAGCTTGAGGGATAACGTTAGAGTCAGGAAGACCTGAGCTTAATTAACTTTTTCCTCTGACACATACTGGCAGTATGAACAAGGATAAGTCACTTAACTTCTCAGGGCCTCAGGTAACTTTCTAGGACTTTAAATTACAGATGAGCTGTCCATTTGCGTTGGTGGAGGGCATTTCCATAAAGTTGAGTCCCTTACAGTAATGAAATCTAAGGTTGGGATCATTCCTCTCCAAAAAACCCCAGACAAATATATTCCAGGTTCCGGGTGTCTCTGTGTAGAAACTCCCTCCCTAATAAGATGATGAGATGAAGATTGCTACCTGCTTGACAATTTATAGCATTAGAAAGCTGCCTAGAACATTGAGAGTTTGACACTTGCATAGGGTTACATATCTAGTAATTATCAGAGACTAGACTTGAATGCTTTCTTTCCTATTCTAAAATTGACTTTGTATCTTAATCTATATCACACTCTCTTATATAAAATTATATATGCATATATGTATATATACATATACATATATAATATACATAATACAAACAGATATATAATATAAACATATATAATATAAACACACACTCATACACACACACACACAAATATACTGAAAGCTGTTTTTACATTGGTGACAAGTCAAAGACATTTAAACATATTTTTAGTGTTTCTGTTCTCTTTATCTTTGTTAGATATGTTGTTCCCTTCTTTACCATCTTTTCACAATACATACTAAGCATGATGACAGACTGAACACAGATTTTGTAAAAGCCAAATTGAGGGGAATGTGCTTATATTCAGAATCACAAGGTAGCTATTCTCAGCATCCATATGTGAGGATAGGAGGAAACATTTATGAAGAACTGTCCAGTTTGTTTTAAGTGTGGAGACAAATGTTCATGCACACACCCCCCCCCCCCCCCACACACACACATATGCACACGCACACATGCTCTCAGCTGGGTGATCACACAATAGAAGAGGAAATCATCGTGTCACAAAGTCCTAAAAACCTAATTTATGAGGGCCGCCTGGAGCCTGGCATATGTCTGTCTGGAACAGTGGCACCGTGGCTCCCTCAGAACAATGGTGGGGCTGCCCCCTACAAAAAACATGAATCTAAAATCCCGAGAAAGGGAAACCAAGCATTTCCCTTTGACCTCTGCCCAGTGAGTCAGTGTCGCCTGCAGCAGACAATGCATGGACACAGAAGCATTCAAAGTCCTTTCATCTCTGGCCTTTTTTAGCAAAGCATTTGACACATTTTTCAGTTGCAGAACCACTCCCCTCCACTTCTTCCCAGTTGTAGAAGGACAAGCATGAAATCTGACATTGTCTTTTGTAACTTAGAGCTGGCTAGCCCACAAAAGAAAGGGAATCTCAACTTCCCAGTGGTTCAAAGGGTCCCAGAAATCATCTACTCCCACCACTCCCATTTTACATATTAGGATTTAGAGCTATAGCTAGGAAGGGCTATGCCTTAGGGCAGAAGAAGTAGGATTAGGATTAATTAATTAATCTATCTTCCTTCTAGATTTCTTTTCTTTTAAATTTAACTTAATTTTTTGGTGAGGCAATTGGGGTTAAGTGACTTGCCCAGAGTCACACAGCTAGTGAGTGTTATGTGTCAGAGGCCAGATTTGAACTGAGGTCCTCCTGACTCCAGGACTGGTGCTCTATTCACTGCACCACGTAGCTGCCCCTCCAGATTTCTTTAGATTGAATCACTGCTAGTTTCAACTGTGGTTGGACTCTTCCAAGCTAATAGGAATGTCTGGAAGATGAGAAATAATCCATGAAAAAAGTTCATGGTTTTTCTAGTGAAGTTTGATGTATTTTACCCAGATGGACTGAAAATGGTAACAGGCACTTAATAAATGATTACTGAATGGGATTTAGTTCAACACACTCATTTTTCAGAAAAGGAAAATGAGTTCAAAAGAGGTAGCAATTTGCTAAAGGTCACACTGCTGGTGTGAGAAGCAGCATTTGAACCCAGATCATTCTACTGCATATCTAGTGTTCTTTCCATTGTACTATACTGCCTTCGATATTATGCTATATAGTGCTTTTCCAACATTTTAGAGATGCTGGGGACAGACACAAGGGCTAAGAAGAATACTTCTTATTGTCTTGAGCCCTTACCTAGAAACATAGGAAATCATTTGATGGGTTATCCTAACACCACAACCCATACCACCACACCTACTTATGCAAGCATGCTAGACAGTGTACCAAAACAGGTGTTATTTTAAGTAAATACTCTCTCTCTCTCTCTCTCTCTCTCTCTCTCTGTCTCACACACACACACACACACACACACACACACAAACACACAAACACAAACACACACACCCCTTTTAGTTATTATGCAAACAGGCAGATCACAGTAGCCCAAAGTCCTACACTGTTATCACTTAAGTGAGTCCATGGGAGTAGATTTGGGACTTAAAATACAAATCACGTGGAGGGGGATGGGGGAAGAACCATACATTACTAACTGTGAGTATTTATTATTATTTTCCCTTTCTGGGCTTTGCTTTTTCCATCTGTAAAATGAAGGATTTTGACTAGATGGTCTCTAAGGTACTTTTTAGCTTGAAAAATCCATGAAAAATAATTGTTTAGAAGTGAGTAGGTTATCCCAATTATTCTCCAGTTTCCTACCATTAGGCACTGGGTGGAATTAAGACAGTTAGGGGCAGCTAGATGACATGACATGATGGAAAGAGTGCTGGGCTTTGTGTACGAAAGACTCCTCTTTCTGAGTTCAAATCCTGCCTCAGACACTTACTAGGTATGTGACCCTGGACAAATCACTTAATCCTATTTGTCTGTTTCCTCAACCATAAAATGAGCTAGAGAAGGAAATGGCCAAGTACTCTAGTATCTTTGCTAAGAAAACCCCAAATGAGGTCACAAAGAGTTGGACAAAACTAAACAACAATTGAACAATAGAATTAAGACAAATTCTATAGGATGCTCAAGAACTATACCCAGAGGGGCTATGTCAACCCTCATCTTAGGTGAAGCTGTCTATACTCAAAGAACCTGAGGGCACTTTTTTCTCATCTTCCTGCTAAATGGAGTTATATTTTTAAATGTTGATGGTCACATGGGCCCTTGAAGAGTCCCTGGAGCATTGATTTTACCCTCTGATATCTGGGCACTGTTCGAACTAATTCAACCTAATTTAACCCAATTTAACCCGATTCAACAAGCATTTACTAAGGTAGTGCCCAAGGTGACCAAAGGAGTGTGGTGACAGATGTATTGGACAGTGCAGTAGATTTAGATTCAAATGACCTGGGTTTCAAGCTGGACCTTACTATGTACTATGACCTCCATGGCCCCTTCTAGTCCAGATCCCTGATTTTATGACTTAAGGCATCTTAGGCTGTTTACACTGCCACTATGCAAAGGTATCACAATTCTCCAGTCTTCTCCAATATAAGCAAGACAAAGGAGAGGAGAAGACCAACGGGGATGCTTCCCCAGAGTGTTCCAGCACCCCCAGCCGATGCACGATGTATACCTATGTACTGATAAGTAGCTAGATTAAGTCTTATGTCTATATTGCTGAAAGCAATCTTTGAGTCCAACCTCCTCAATCCATAGATGAATCAGGGCCAGAATTTGAACCCAGGCTTCCTGGCTGCTTTCTATAACCTGGAGACCTGAAATAAGTTGGTAATAACTCTAATTTCTGTAGTGCTTGCTGGCTTACTAAGAGCTCTTCTCACAACAGTCGTGTGAGGTAGGGAGCCCAAGTATCATTTTCTCTATTTGACAGGGGAAGGGGAGTGAATTTTCCCACAATCTCATAGATGGGAAGTATCAGCATTGGAGCTTTGGCTCCAAACTCTGTTCTCTGCACTGCTTCACGCGGTCTCTCCATTTTGGAATCCTTCCTAAGATGTAGCATGGGCGGCTCACAGCCTTCGCCTATTATGTGAAATTCCCAGCTGATATTATTATTTGAAATGGGTAAGTGTCCAAAGTGATCCTCACTACTCCTCTCTTTTCTTCCACTGTCCTTTCCTCTCTTCTTCCTTTGTTTTGGGGTTTGGAGGTCCTCTTGTCTTAAGTGGGACACATATGAATACCTAAATCTAGCTACCATAAGGTGACTAGGCTAGGTGATTTCTATGGTCTTTTCCAGCCCTAAGTCTATAAGAAGAAAAAAGAATATAATCGAAAAGAAAGAAACTGATACCCTTCAGTCCCTTCTATGTGCTTTTGTTATGGGTATATGTTTTCCAAGTTCTTCAGGTCATTTCCTGGTGCTCAGTTATGACCATGTCCTTCTCTCAGTATTGCCAGTACCTATTGGGTGGGAATTGGCACTTAAAGGCTTTCAGGATGATGTGGAAAGGGCTAAAATGTGTTGTGTTTGTATGTGTGTGTTTCTCCCATCCACTTTGCAGCACCTGTGACCCAGACAAAGGTCTCAGAGCCAAGAAGACTGTTTAAATTGCAGATAAACAAGATTTTGTTCCAGAAGCAAGGGTTCTCTGTCACCATTCTCTTTGCCTTTAATTGGGAGGTTTTTCATGTTGCTTTTGCTAACATTTTGAAAATGGCACAAGTTTCTGCTTTGTTCCAGAGAGTGGTAAAACTCTGTAATTTACTTAAAATCACTGGCGATTCATCTTGTCACATGTGGCACTATTAGAGGCTCACTGAGATGGTGCAGAATTTTATGGGAAGTGCTAGATGATTAATTCTCAATGAGATTCCAGAGTTCAACATGTACTCTTTGGGCAGCCTCTTGTGATATGAATAAAATGCACATGAAAGCCAAGCAGGAGATGGCAAAACTGAAGTCCCTGCCTTAGGATTCTACTGAAGCTAACTTTCTTCAGGTAACTGGTTATCATCTTTTTCATTACAATAAAAATAACTCCTTGTACCTTGAGGACTCTGACAATTAATCAACATTTATTAAGTACCTACTACATACCAGGCTCAGTGCTAAGTGCTGGGGATACAAAAAGAGGCAAAAGACCATCTCTGCCCTCAAGGAATTTACAATCTAATGAGGGAGACAATGTGCAAACAAATATATACAAAGCAAGCTATATACAAATTAAATAGGAAATAATTAAAAGAGGGAAAGCACTAGAATTAAGAAGAGTTAGAGAAAGTTTCCTGCAGAAGGTGGGATTTCAGATGGGACTTAAAGTGAGTGAGGGAAATCAGTAGTCAGAACAAAGAAGGGAGAACATTGAAGACATAGGGGACATCAGAATCTCTGTAGAACTATGTATTTAATGCTGAATTTTAGGTAAAACTCCTTTCTAGGAAGAGATGAGGAGAGAATCAGAGGGCAGGGGAGATACCTTGGAACCTCTATATGGATTCCCAGACACTGAAATTCTATCAGTCATATTCTTATGGGTGAGGCACCAAGATCTTGAGCAGACAGAAACCCAGGATGATTCTTTGAAAGAACTAAGGATGTTTAGCCTGGATAAAAGATTTGATTTAGGGTGGGGAAAGATATGAAGGTTGTCTTCAACTGTCTGAAGACCAGCAGGTGGAATTTGCAGAGGCATTTATAGCTTCAATATAAGGGGGAAAGGACTCCTCCCCTGCTTTCTTTTTTTTAAACAATTAAAGTGATCTCAAAAATGTAATGGGCTACCTCAGGTGGGTGTTAGTTCTCCAAGTCTGGAGGTCCCCAGGCAGAAACTATATGATCAGTTTCTGGAAATACTGATTAGGGGATTCTTGTTGACAGGCAGTCAGTTTTGATGATCTCCATGGTCCCTTCCAGGTTTGGGTTCCTAAGGTAATTTTAATGAAATACCACTAGAATACAGCCTTTATTCAATTTCCTCAATAGAAAATGGGAATTATGATACCTATCATACCTGCCTCCCAGGTTGTTGTAAGGCTCAAATATGTGTCCTTGGGCAATTCACTAGCCTTCCATTAACCTTATTTTGCAAATATTGGAAGTACATTGTACTTCGAGTTAGCATGATATAGTCGAGCAAGCATTGGACTTGAAATCAGGAAGACCTGGATTCAAATCCTATCTCAGACACATACTAACGACATAGGTCAAGTCACTTAACCTTTCTGTGATTCAGTTTCTTTATTAGTAAAATGCAGGGGTTGGACTTAATGGCCTTCAACCTCCTTTCCTGCTCTAAATCTATGAACCTATATACTAGAACATCTCAATGGTCCCCTCTAGCTCTAACTTTTTTTTTTTTTTGGCAAGGCAATTGGGGTTAAGTGACTTGCCCAAGGTTACACAGCTAATAAATGTCAAGTATCTGACTGAGGTCAGATTTAAACTCAGGTCCTCCTGAATCCAAGGCTGGTGTTCTACCTGCTGCACCACCTAGCTACCCCAGCTCTAACTTTTTAAGAGTCGATTGACTCCCTTAAATCCTATTCTTTGTAAAATGGAGGTGGCCCTGCATCCTTGCAGGCTAAGGCAGAACAATCTATGGCAGGTCCTACCAAGCTAGAAAGCCTTCTAATGTAGACCAGGTGATCCTATCTCTGCCACTTTTTACCTGTGCCATCTTGGACAAGTCACTTAACTTCTCTGGGTCTCTGCTTTCTTTTCATACAAAGAGGTTGGATTTGATGTTCTCTAAGGTCCCTTCCAACTTTAAATCTATGAGCTTATGATGTCATGAAATGTGTGTCTATCACCTTAATGGAACTGTAACTGGGGATGAATGCCTGAGACTTTGCCCTAGGAAACCAAAAAAGTAAGATAATTAGTTATCAAAGGAATCTACTAGATGACCCTCCCCTCCAACCCTACTGGGGATATCCTAGATGAACTCCTATTCAGTCATGTCCCATTAGTCTCATCTTATTTCCTTCCCTATCAGTGGCCTCCACTGAAGTGGTCTATTGGTACATAGTGTCTCACACTACAGTCTCAGTGTCCTAGAGTCCCTGTTTCCTTCCCATGAGGTGACGTCCTGGGGTGTCTGCCCTCATAGGATCTTGTGTTCTGATGTCCAGCTTCTTTCCTGAAGGTCTCATCTGCCAACCATCCAGTTGCTTACTCTGTGTAAATTTTGTGATGTTTGCCATAGGCGACTTTCTACATTGTTACCTACAGCACTGTCTCTGGGGACTAGCTAGAATAAGTGACGAGATCATCACTAGATGGTTAGGCAGCAGAGAATAAATTATTTTGACCATAGCAACTTATGAATATTATCTATCATGGTGTGAAGAAGTTGCAATCTATTTTAGTAGAGGGAGCACCCACAATGGGGAAATTATGAATTTTGAAGCACTGCCTTTGGGAGATAGAACCTGGAAAGGAAGAATTTGCTGTGGTGGCAGCAAAGATTCTGATTACCGAAAAAACAAAAAAGAAAGAAAAAAAAACCCTCAAACACTTAAATGACAGATGATTCCTCATTTTCTTATAGGATCATTGATTTAAACCTGGAAGGAATCTTAGACTTAATCTAGTCCAGGCTCTTTGTTTTACAAATAAGGAAACTAAGGTCCAGAATAATGAAGTGACTTGTCTAAGGTCACATAAGTAAGTGATAGACCTGAGATTTGAACTCAGCTGCTCTGATTCCAAATCCAGATGCTGCCTCAATGCTGCCTCAGTGCCTCTTATAATCAGCCTTCACTCTGCATGTCCATGAGAAAACCTAGGTGGTATCAAAAGAAGAATTACAGGTTGCTTATCTGGGGAGGAGTTTCACTTCCAGTATGTTAGCTTAGTCAGAGCTGTGGTGCAGAAACATGAACTTCATATGTTCTGGGTCACAACAGTGTTACTGGCAGGCAGGTAGGCAGATTTGCTTACATAAAATGGAGACACTAGGAGTTGGGTGGCCTATGTAAAGCAGCCAGAGTTTGGGGTGGCCACCACCGTTAGTGTTTGGACAACTGACATGAACCTGAATTATGCGTTGTTGAGATTGTCCTTGACCATAATACTCCACACGTCAAAAGTGTTCGCCATTTCAGGAACTATCACAATAGGTTGTTGTCCCTGCCCTCCCAGCCTCAAATCTCAACCAGTCCCAGTGCACCCTCCACTTGTGTATCAAAGTGGTCTTCCTAAAGCACATGTCTGGCCATGTGACCTCTCTTCCAAGCCCCATTCAATGAACTCCAGTAGCTCCCTATTAGCTCTAGGATCAAATATAAATTCCCCATTTAGATTTTCAAACTCAGCATAATCTATCCTCTTCTTACCTTTCCAGCCTTGGTATACCTTATACCTCTCTACCAGTGCCATTGTCTTCCCTGCTGTTGCTTGGACAAGACATTCCATTTCCTGACTCTATATTTTCACTGGCTGCTCCCCATGCCTGAAATTCTCTTCCTCATCTCTCCCTTCTGGCTTCCTTCCAAGTCCCAACTAAAATATCTTTGTCAAGAAGTCTTTTCAGCTTCCCCTTAATGCTAATGCTCTTCCTCTATGATTATCCCCAATTTATCTGGTATATATATATATCTTGATTGCACAAAGTTATTTGCATTTCATCTCCTCCATTAAAGTATGATGTACTTGAGAATAGAGGCTGTTTTTGTTTGTGTGTTTGTTTGACTTTTATATCCCTGGGCTTTGCACCATCTCTCTCACTTAGTGAGGCACTTAATGCTTGTTGATGTACTGAACTTAAGAACAATCTCCATAGGCTTAATTAAATAGCACAGAACTAATAAGGAATTGTCCTGAGTACTATTAACCCCACTTCATTGATAATAAAATTTAGAGAAACAGAAATTAAATTATTTGAATCAAATTAGAAAAGACTTTGCTGGTGACACTTAGCATATTGTGACTATCAGGCATTCAACTGTTGTTTTTTAAGTAGTAAGGAGGTTGTAAAGAAATGAATGGGAAATCATGGAATATAGAAGATCAGCAATGGAAGGGAACTTAGAACACTGAATGTTGAATGTCAAGAGTTGGAAGGGATTTTAGAACACAGAAAGTCATAGCTAGAAGGTACCACATAATATTGAGTGTTTAAAGTGAGAGGGATTTGAGAATGTAGAATGTTAGAGAGCAGAGATACCTTACAACAGAAAAACAAACAAACAGAATTCTGGTGTTGGAATGGATCTTAGAGATCTAGTACAACTACCTCATTTTAATAAAATAGTAATATGAAATAAAATAAATAAAGCAAATAAAAGAGGCGAGACTGTATGCTTTATTTAACTTAAGAAAAATTAAGTTAAAATTTAAGATGTGCTAAGGTTTGAACTTAATATCATATTTCTAATTTGTGCCACTTCTGCAAAAATAAAACTGATCACTCTTTCCCCCCTGTCCCTTTTAGCAAACAATGTTTCAAAACTATAATATTGCCAAACACCTTCTCACTTTTGAGGCTTAATGCCATGTAGTATGGGGAAAGCACATCTAAATAACAATTTTTATTGAAAAAAGTAGATTTATGAACTCAATATGAATCATTTTGATATGGCAATCTCACCAAATCTAATATTAGGATACATTAACAGAAGCATAATGTCCATAAGGAGAAAAGTGACCATTCTACTGTACTCTGCTCTGGGCAGAAGCACACAGGTATCTATTGGAAAACTATTTAGCTGTGAGGAAGGTCCTGTGCTATTCTTGGGTCTTGAAGATTACACAAGGGCTAGGGGTGGGGTAGGGAGAGATGGGGAGGAGGTTATAACAGGTGCACAGATAAGCGTGAAACAAATATCACCACATCATAGATTTAGAGATGGAAGGGAACCTTAGAGGTCTCCTAACACTATTCTTTCATTTTATGGATGAGGAGACTGAGGCCCTGAGGAGCTAAACTATTTGCCAAGGGCATGTGGTAAGAGGAAGAGAGGAATTCAGACAAAGTCCTCTAACAAAGTTTGAAGAGGGGGAGATAACTTTCAATTAAGGGAGAATCGGAGAAAGCTTCTAGAAGACATGGTACACAAGATATATCATAAAAGAAGATCAAGATTACACCAGGTGATGATGCAGAAGCACGAGGGTAGCAGGCTGGAATCAGGGAGTTACTCCTTTTTGTCTGCGAAGTACTAGGTATGGAGGTGCTGGGTGATTATTTACTGAGTCTAAGAGTTGGTGATTGTGTTACAGTGGGAATTTCTTTTAAATATGGGTTGGACTAGATGACTATCTAGGTCTCTACAAACTGTAATAATGCTTTCCTAGTCCCTCTCAATAATTCACACATCTTCTTGATCCCTTTTTCTATATCATCTGTCCCTTTGGAACTTAAAAGCAACATTTTTTAAATCTCGTCCCTGCCCCAATTTATGGGACCTTTATCAATGCCTCACCAGTTCTTTGTCCAGGCCTTCAGGTCTGGAGGCCAGAGGAGGCTATAAATTTTTACACACACACACACACACACACATACACACACACACACACACTCTCTCTCTCTCTCTCTATATATATATATAGTGTGTGTGTATATGTATGTATATATAAATAAATTTATAAATATACAAATAAATATATAACACATATGCAGTACACACATGTATACATACACACATGTACCTACATACATACATATGCATGTATGTATATTTAATGATCATTTAAATATAATTTATTTCCTTTGCAATCCTGTATATTTTATTTCTTGCATTTAAAAAAAAAACACATTTTTCTAAGAAGTGGTTCAGATCTTCTTCAGCAGACAGTCAAAGGAGTCCGTGACACAAACAAGGTCAAGGACCTCTAATCCAGAGAACTTGGTTCCTATTCTCAGTCAGGGATAGAGTTGGGATTTGTGTTCAGAACCCCCAGTTTAGACCATACATAGTCTTCCCTGTAATCACATTGTCTCAGATTCTGACCTTCCCATACTGATTACTCAGAGTTGAAGAAACTCCTGTTAACTGATCATCCAAAGCTTAAATTGTAGCCCCACATTCTCTCCCAGCTTTCTTTAAAAGGAGAAGCTGACGTTCCCAGGCCCCCCACTTTCTCCTCTTCCCCACCAATAAATGAACAATACTCTGGGTATAAAAACAAAAAGTAAAATAAAATAAAGCTGCCTCAGAATTGCTGGGAATGATTCCTGTGTGTTTTGGCTTGGAAACAGAGGAATGGAAGCCATGACCTCCCAAAGTCTCCTTCAATCATCTTAGGACTTTATGAAAAAGAAAGGAACAGTCTTTAAAAGTGATCCAGCTACCAGAGGTTACAGGAAGCCCAGAGAGCTTCCCAAGGGAGCCCACCCTGAGCTCTGCAGCCTGTTACGTTGAACCTTATCGCACTGCACTTTTCTTTGGGGGTTCTGGCTAGGGTGCACATGCATTCATTCTCCTTCAGTCAGCAGTGCCCAATCTGGCACCTTCTCTAAATAATACTTCGTGTTAATTTATTGTAATCATTTATTACTTGCTGCCTTATCAGCTCTCGGAAGATAGAGAATGTTTAGTCAGTTTGGAGTCTGCGAGCCTATTTGTTCTGCACGTCTTTCTTAAGCTTGAGCTCTGGGGTGCCCTGAAAGTAGTCGCAACGACCTCCTGCCAGGAGCCCCCGGGGCATGCAAGAGGCCCAGCCAGCCAGGTGCAAATACTTTCACTTAACCTGGACCTTTTACGTCACCTCAAGTATTTCAGCCTCTGAAAGCCCTGTGAGAAACTCGCTGAGCTGTTTCCCTGGATAACCTCGAAGCTGCTGGGTACTAGGTTTCCACCTCTCACTCGGGATGCAGGTAGTAAACAAAGCACATCTCCCTCCAGAGAGCCGCTGTTCACTCTGCAGGGGGACAGGAGAATGACTGCACTAAATAGGGAAGTCAGGGAACTCAGAGTTCTGAAGTGCCCTCAAGGTTAGATAAATAGATGGCTCCAGATGAGCTGGAAATGGGAGAAACAGGCCCGCCTGAAGCTCTCTAGAGACAGTGATTTTCCTGGTGCTACGTGAATAACAAAGAAAGTCTTGAGTAAGTGGAAAATTGTGTGGAGTGCATAGTAGAACCCTAACAAGGACTTTTTGCTGGAGATATAGTGTGTGTTTGTTGGTGTACGTATGCATATATATTATATGTAGTGTATGTAGTATGTATATATATATATATGTACACACATATACACATATATGTCATAAAACAAATTTATCTTGATGGTTTTGAAATTTCTTTTTGGAAATGGTAAATCCCCTTTGTTACGGTGGAGTTTTTCTTAAACTGGGTATAGGGTTTTGCTGTAGAGGCATTTACTTCTTTACTATGATAATTGAGAGAATAGATTAAGTGTTTACCTATATCTAGGGATAGAGGCAGATAGACAGTCACAGACAGAGAGAGAGAGAGAGTCATAGAAACAGAGACACAGATACAGACTGGCAAAGAGAAAGACAAACAGACTTAAAGACAAAGAGAAACAGAGAGAAAGGAGAGGAGTGAGAGAGAGGAAAGGGGAGTAAAGGAGGCTATGGGGAGAGATGAGGAGAGAGAAAAGGAGAAGGAGAGAGAGGGAAGAAAAGGTAGAGAGAGAGGAGAAGGGAGAGAAGAGGGGAAGAGACAGAGAGGAGAGACATAGAGAGACACAGAGACAATGACAGAGAGACCCGAAAGTCAGAGAGAGGAGATGGAAATAGGAGAGATAGGAGAGAGACTCAGAGACAGAAAGAGGGACAGAGGTAGAGAGACAGAGATCCTCCACTAAAGTGTAGCTCTGTTGCCTCATCATAATAAGGAAATAATCCTAGGTTCTCAATTTAATTCAAATGAATAACCATTTATTAAGTGACTACTATGTTCCAGACCCTATGTTAAGTACCGTGGCAATAGAAAATGAATTCAAATCAGTTCCTGCCTTTGGGTACTACCCAGTAACATTGTGCCTGTCATTCAAGAACTGGCCTTGTGTCATCCAAGGGCAAGTGTGAAAAAGTTCACCAATAAGTAAGTGAACAAATAAATGAATGAATAAATAAAGTGTGTGTATATATGTATATCCATCCATCCATTCATCTACCTATGTATCTGGAGTTGAACTTTTCAATTCTAAATACAATGTGATCCAATTCAATAAGCATTTATTTTTTATTATTATTACTTTGCATAAAGCTCGGAGATACAAAGATAAAAAAATTAAAAAAAGGTCCAAACCTTCAAGGAGCTTAAGTGTACAGGTGTACATATATATGTATATGTATATGTACACATGCCTATATGTATATATAAACACATATTATTTCTGTATGTTATCTATAATATATATGTCCTGAATATTTATATATTCATATGTTTATAAACATATGTATATAATAACTATATATGCCCTACATATGTATCTTGGTAGGTTAATTCCCCAATACTTTATGCATTTTGCTGTTAAATTTAAAGGTATTTCTCTTCCTATCTCTTCTCTCCTGGGCTTTGTTAGGCATAATGGGCCCACTGAATATTCCCCATACTTGGGCTGCCATCCCACACCTCCAGGCACTTCCGCAGGCTGTCTCCTCTCTAGTGGAAATGCACCGCTACCACTCATCCACCTTAGAATCTCTAGCTTCCTCTAACGCAGCTCTGAGGCTTAGATTTTTCCTGGTTTCTCTTAAGTTGTCTGTGCTTCCCTCTTCCTAATTTAAGGACCTTGAACACATGGAGTTTTTGTTTTGTTTTGTTTTGTTTTGGTTTTGGCATCCCCGGCACCTAGCATGAACTTTGTGCAAAGTATGAGCTTCATAAATGCTTGATGATTTGAATCAAATTGAATCTAGAGTTGGAAGGGGTCTTAGAAGTTATCCAGTCCAGCTCCACTCATTTTACAGTTAAGGAAGCTGAGTCCCAGAGAGGTTAGTTAAGTGACTCTTACCAAAGATCACAGAAAGAGTGACAGTGGTATTATTGGAACCCTCTGACTTCAAATCTAGTGCTTCAATGTCCCTATCTCTAACTACTATGTCCAACAAACACATAATACACACATTTCCTTTAATGGGAAATTATTCCGTGAACTCAGATAAACACTAGGAGACTTTAGAGACTCAGGCTGAGGACAAGAAGCATGAATGGTGTTGGGTGTGGTTCGATATCAAAAGCTAAGCAGTTCAGTGTGACGTCTTTCTGGAGGTTCTCTGGCTCTCCTCCACATCTTTTGGTAGTTGAAGCAATCATGACTTCTGGCAGCTTCCTGTTTTATCTAATTATTCTTGCTAATCAAGGCTGAGCTCACTTGTTTCTATATTGCTAGAAGAATGTAAGGAGTATCAGTACACTCTAAGTTTCAGTGCCAGGGCAAAGCCCCAACCACCTCAACCTAGTTATGACTTTGTGGATTTGTTTCTCTGTTATTCCCTTCTACCCCTCCCCCAAATTTGGTCCTCTGATTTGCAGCCTCATAAAGTCAGATAATAAGTCTGTCATCTCCATTTGCTGATTCTTGAAAGTTCTATTGCTGGGCACAAAATCTTTCATTTCACAGTTGGAGATAAGCTATAAAAGGCAAATACCCTGGGAGAATTATCAGATACAGAATAATGGAATAGTGTAACTAGAAAGGGTCTTAGAGAAATAGTCAATGACTCTTTACCCATTTTGCATAGAAAGAAGCTGAGGCTGAGATGTAATGTAATTTGTCCAAGGTTGCACAGCTGAGAGTTGGTAAAGCTGAGATTTAAACAATCTTATTCTAAACTAACAGTTCTCAAAGTGTGGTCCTTAGACCCCTAGAGGTCCTCAAAACCTTTTCACTGAGTTCATGAGAGCAATTTTCATAATACTAAGCCATGGTTTGCACCTTAAAATTCTCCTCCCTTTTCCAACTACATATCTGTTTGAGGCTGAATTTTCTTCATATACTTCAACCAAAATAACATATTGCGACAGATTGAATGCAGAAGCAGCTGTGAGAATTCAGCTGTCTTCTATTGACAGACATTAAAGAGATTTGCAAAAACATGTAAAACAATGCCACTTTTCTCACTAATTTCTTTTCTGTTTTGGAAAATATATTTTTCATAAAAATATATTTATGTTTATATAGAATGGTTTAATTATTGTTATTTTTAAATGAATTAGTAAACATATTTAAATTTTATCAGTTTTAATTTCTAACACAATAAATATCAATGGATAAAATCCACACAAACAAAAGTTCTTTGGGGAGCCTCAGTAACTTTCAATAGTATAAACAGGTCCTTAATAATGTTTAAGAGTATAAAGGGGCCCTGAGACCAGAGTTTGAGAGTCACAGCTCTAAGCTATTAACCTTTCCTCTTGCTTGATTGAGAAGATTCAGGCTATCATAGGCAAACTCTTAGGCAATTCTCTTCTCTATCCCTCTAAACCTCCCATTATCCTCTCCTATTCTCTTCCTCCCTCTAGCCTCAGAGGATGAAGTAGTCATCCACCTTGCCAAAGCTAACCCCTTCACCCGTTCTTCTCATCTCCCACTTTTTTCTGCATCTTAGCTTCACCAATCCTCACTTTCTATCTTATATCAAAATCCTTCTGATGCAGTTTAGAGGTTCAGGGGTGCTGGGACCCCAAAATCACAACACCCTGGTCCTGCCCGAAAGACTATAAACATACTCAAATCTATACTATCTCACAAATCATTAGATATTAAACTCCAAACAAACCCATCTTGTTACTTTGTTGTAACATCTGATATATCCTTATTTTTTACAATTCGATTATATTTTATTTTTGGATCCAGATTCTTTCTCTCCTGCCACCCAGTGAGAAGACAAAATCTATTATAAATATAACATCATGCAAAACAAATTCTCACAACAGAGAGAAACAGAGAGACAGAGAAAGATATGCTTCAATCTTTACTCTGATTCTGTCACCTCTTTACCTGAAGGTAGCGTGTTTCGTCATGAATCTTTTGGAATCATGGTAGCTCACTGTGTTGATCAGAGTTACTAAGTCTTTCACAGTTGATTATCATTACAATATTACTCTTACTTTGTAAATTGTTCTCCTGGTTCTGCTCACTTCACTTTGCATCGGTTCATATAAGTCTTCTCAGGTCTTTCTGAAACCATCTTGCTCATCATTTTTTATAGCACAATAGTATTCCATAACAATCATATACTGCAATTTGTTCAGTCATTTCCCAATTGATGGGCATCCCCTCAATTTCCGATTCTTTGCTACCACAGAAGGAAATGCTATCATGTGCCTTATTTGGATAGGACATGTCTAAGGATCAATGTGAATGTGAAAATGACAGGATGAGAATGAAGATAGAAAGATTGCTTCTTAAAGGACTAGAAGGAAGACTTTCAGTCATTTTTTCCAGTCGTGTTCAACTCTTTGTGACCCCATTTGGGGTTTTTTTGGGCAGAGATACTGGAGTGGTTTGCCATTTCCTTCTCTAGCTCATTTGAAAGATGAGGAAACTGAGGCAGATTAAGTTAAGTGACTTGCCCAGGGTCACACAGCTAGTAAAGTGTCTGAGGCCAGATTTAAACTGAGAAAGATGAGTCTTCCTAACTCCAGGCCTAGAGCTCTATCTACTGTGCCGCCTAGCTGTCCTGGAAGGGAGACTCCTATGTCCAAACATTCTAGAGTCTGTGGAAAATTTTTCTGGCGCAATAGAAAGAATTCTGGAATTGGAGTCAGTGGATCTGTATTCAAATCTTAACTTTGCAAAATACCACCTATGTGGCCATTCTGGATTTCAGTTTCTTGATTCATAGAATGAAGGGGGTTGAATCAGATTACTTCTAATATCCCATTCAGCTGTAAATTTATTATCCAAATGCAAAGGGTAGAGATTTGGTCTTCCTTATCTCCCCAGGGTTGTAGAATTGAATTGAATTATGCAAACAAGATAGAGTCTAATAGTAAGATGGGAACAATAAGATATCACTCCTTGTGAGATACTCCTTAAAGCATGTGGTTAAAAAAAATCAGATACACTGGTAAAGAATGGGGGTAGACTTAGCTAGAGAATAGTTTGCATGAAAAAAGATCTGAGGGTTCTAGTGGATTGTAAACTCCATATGTTGGACATATGGGGTGGCTTGGCAGCCAAGAAAACTCTAACTTTTCAGATGGTGGAGGGTCTGATCCTGTGATTTCATTATTGTGAAGCTCTCTTGGTTTGGAAACTCCCTCACCTATAAAGATTAGCTGCTCATCGGTAACTCTATTTTATCTTAAAGAGTAGCCTCAGGTACAAAGAAGAGAAGATCTTTCAGGTAGTATGTTTCAGATGCTGAGAGAAATGATTATTAATAACCAATGACTTGGGGAGATTCAGATTTCCCCCCTTTTTCTTTTATCCTAATCTCAAGACCTCACTCTCTGAAGGTTGAGCTAACCTTCTCCTCTATCCAGACTCCACCCAGATGGGGCAGAGATTGTGTCCTCTCAGGTTTGGGTGGGGATAAATTCTTTGAATAGATTGCTCAAGATTGGGGCTAGCTTAGAAGTAGATGATTTAATCAAAGTTGAGGTCCAGCCCCTCATTGTAATATTTGTTCTCTCGTTAGCCAATAAGAGTTGATTGCCAACCTGAGAATACTCCTCTTCCAGAAGGACACATAAGCTGCTGCCATGATGGTCTTTGGTCTAAGAGGAAGATGTCCAAATGACCATCCCTTTATTAAATGCTGGCATTGAAACCCAAAGAACTCTTGCAATTTTCGTCGCCATGGAATATCCTCCCGTGATCTCATTTACAAATGAGCTCTGTGGCCTAGCGCTCCCTTCCCCAGCCAGGTCACCCATGATTGTCCACCGCAGCCCACTGCCTGACAGGCGCTGCTCTGGAGCTGCCAGTAAGGTTTACATCATAACAAGAAGAACAAGCAATGTGGCAGTAATCCCGTCCAGCCGTTCACTCGTAGCAATCTGTGACTACTACTACAGAAGGCGTCTGGGTTCCAACTCCAGCAACAGTTCCTGTGGAAGTGCTGAGTACTCTGAAGAAGTGATTCCCCCCTCCCCCATCCTGGTCTTCCCAAATCAGACCCTGGCCACTGGTAGGCAAGCTTCTTCTTTGGGAAGTCGAGTCATCCATTCATGACAACTGTATTGGAATTCCCAGAGCACTCAGGAGCTTTCCAGGTTGGTCATGGTACGATCACCTGTGAACTGGCTTGGGCGGTCATGAGGCATGTTAGCCAGCCCAGCAACACCAGCACTGCGCCTTCTGCATGAGCAGCAGCACCCTCCTTGCTGCTCACCACTCCCCCCACTTCTGAAGTGTGCTGGGCATCAGAACCCACCCTCCCCCTTCCTTCTCCCACCTATTCCCTTAGAACAGACAAGCTGCTTAAGTGTAGAAGTAGTTGTGGGGTGTGTGTGTGTGTGTGTGTGTGTGTGTGTGTGTGTGTGCGCGCGTGCGAGCACGCGAGAGCTCAAGTGCATGTGCATGTTTTTAATGGAAAACAAAAGCAAAACACCAAAAAACAAGTACAAGAAACCACACTGTTACTGTTTGTTTTTTTACTATCTGAATCACCTATGTGCTTTCCAGCAGCCTCAGTAACGTGTTTACTTTGTACTCAACAGAAACTAATACACTTTGAGCAGCCTTTAAAAAAAATGCTGGCATTATTAACAAAATGATTAAATTACCCAGAAATTATGTCTCTTGAACCTTTTTTAAATGTGACAATGCTGGATTTGAACCTAGGTCTTCCTGACATCTCTCCACTAAAGTGTAATCTCTCAGGTTGCATTAGAAGATGAATAATGTACACAAGTGGTCACACTGTCCTCTTCCATGGTCAGGCCATATTTGGAGTATCAAGTTCAGTTTTGGACACCAGCCTTCAGGAGGGACATTGACAAGCTAGAGCCCTTCCAGAGGAGGGTGATCCCAGTGGTAAGGGGTCTTGAAGTAAGGCCATCCAAATATCATTTGAGGGAACCAAGGCTGTCTGGCCAGAAGAAGAAAGTATGTGAAAGATATCTTCAGTTATGTGAAGGGCAATGCTGTGGAAGAAGGCTTAGACTTTGTTCTGCTTTGCCTCAGAACACAGAACTAGGATGAATGAGAACTATTGCAGAAAGGGAGAGTTTAGTTTGATGTAAATAAAACTTAAAAAATTTCAACTGTCCAAAAGTGAAATGGGCTGCTTTCTAAGGTAGCACAAAATAATGGAAAAAAGCACTGGAGTGCAGTCAGAGGACTTGGGTTCAGATCCCACATCTGTCACTTACTACTCATGTAATCTGGGGCAAGTTACTTTAACTCTTTTGTCCTCAGTTTCCTTATCTATAAAACAAAGGGGTTGGACTGAATGTTCTCTAAGGTCCCTTCCACTTCTAAATCTAAGCTCCTATTAGGTAATGGGTTCCCCATTATTAGACATCTTCATGCTGAGAATGGACAACCATTATTGTGGGAGCTCATTCAGGTAGGTATTAGCCAAGATGATTCCCATGGTTTTTAACCACACTTGGATACTGGCATTCTTGGTAGCCTATCTGAAGTTTTGCCTGGCCTCCCACTTTGAGAAGCCCTGAATTACACAAACTTCAGAATTACCAGGGGGGAATCTGTCATTGGGTGGGTGGGAAAGTGGAGGAGTTGGTTTGTAAAGAGTCATTTCTACTTTAATTTTAGATTACAGAATCACATTAAACTATAAATACATGTAAATACCTCATGTTCATTTCCTGAGAAAAACATGTTAGTTTATGCTCACAACTGTTTTCTTTTTAAAGAAGCTGTAAATGCCAGGGGCTTGATATCTGAATCCTTGAAATCTGACTAGCTAATTAAAATTTTTTTTTTAAAAAAAGGAACAGTTTATCTTTAGTTCTTTTTAAGGAAACATTCAAATATAGACTGATTGTTTAAACAAAGACAGCTGCTTCATTTCAAAAGCAAAAAAAATCACTAACAAAGAAGCTCTATTTAAAAATTGATCAGAGCTATCATTTTTTGAAAGAAAAGAAATTGATTTTTAAAAGTTCATTCCCTATTTCAGTGGGAAAGTGTGTGAACATTTCTCCATTATCTGAAGGTTTGAATAGGTTGAAAACATATCTAAGTTTTGTTCTGGGATTGAGAAATTAATACTAACATCCATCTTCCTAAATACAAGTGGTGACCTTTGTCACAAGTAATAAAATAATAAAAGACAAAGGTACTTGGTTCCAACTAAAAGACTGAAGAGAAAATAAGTCTATTTATAAATAAGAAATTATATGAGATTAATAACAATTATGCACTTTAGTTTATGATAGCAATAACAATGTTGATCTACTTAAGTACTTACTGGGCAGCTGGGTGGCACAGTGGATAGAGCCCTGGGCTTGGAATCAGGAAGACTCATCTTCTTGAGTTCAAATGCAGCCTCAGACATTTACTAGCTATGTAACCCTGGGCAGGTCACTTCACCCGTTTGCCTCAGTTTCCTCATTTGTAAAATGAGCTGGAGAGGGAAATGGCAAACCACTCCAGTGTCTTTCCTAAGAAAGGTCCAAATGGGGTCAAGTAGAGTTGGACATGACTTAAAAATGACTGAACAAGAACAACATGATGCCATGGCTAGAATTATATATCGTAAATGTGGTATATTTATGAACTAATATTGACAGATCCATGTACTACAAACAGATACACTTCAGACAAAATACCCTTCAGAATTCAGCAAAAAACTATAAAAAATTAGAGAATCATCAAATGTTGTCTGTAATTGCCCAGATATAACATTGATGCCACCCATACCCCATGCAACATTTGAGAAAAGCATTTTTAGTAGATGTTGCCATATTAAATACTCACGATATCCACTCTGTTTGGAGTAGAAAAACTCCCAAAATATAGAGACCCAGATGAAAAAATCCAAACCCTATGAGAACTGGATGAAGTATTTATCATCCCTGTCATCTTTTCTGCTGCTAGAGATGTCCCAAAGATGTTTTCAGTGAGCCTGTTGAAGGTAAGCTTACACCCTGACTTTTTAATTCAATTCCAAAAAGCATTTATTTAATCTACCACCATAATAGTTGGTCAAAATTAAAAATTAAAAAATAGCAGTAGGATGGTGACTTGTTTCAGGAAAATTTCTCTCTGAAGTATATCTATCTGTATCTCTATGAAATGAATCAGAATTATAATAATAATGTTGATAACTTAGATTTATGGAATGCTTAATTTATGTACAAATGTACATAATTTATGTACAAAATTTATGTACAAATCCATAAAGTCAAGCAAAGTCCATATCATCTTCAAACTCAGCATCTATTACAATGCTCTTGACACAATGCTTAATAAATGTTTGTTGAACAAAAGAATGAATATTCACGTGGCTGCTACTCTAATAAAGGTTTTCATTATGATACTATTATCAACAATTGACTGCTAGAAATTTCCACTTGGATGTTCCATTTTTCAAATTCAACATATCCAAAACGGAACTTGTTATCTCTTCCCAACCTCCCCCAAAGATACTCCACCCCTACCCCTCCATCTTCCCTCCCCATACCTCTTCCTACTTTTTGTGTTTCTGTTGAGAGGGACCACTATCTTCTAATTACCCAGATCTGAAACCTTGTAGTCACACTCACAACTCTTCAATCTCCCTTCCCAAATCCAGTCTGTTGTTGGCAAGTCCTGCCAATTTTCACCTCCAGATCATCCTTCTGCTCTGTCCTCTTCTTTCCACTCACATGGCCACCACCTTATTGGAACATAAAGCTTCCTAATTGGTCAGCTTGATTCAAGCCTTTCTCCCTGCATTGTTTATATTGTACTTATTCTGTCCATAAATCAAGTCACATATGGACATGTTGTTTTACCCCATAGAATATAAGCTCCTTGGAGTAGGGACTCTTAATTTTGTCTCTAGGTTTTGGCTCCTACTACAGTGCCTGTTACAAAGTCATTACTTAATAAATGCTAGTTAATTGAATTGAATTAAATCCTTCTGGATATTGTAATAACCTCCTAAAATAATACTGCACTATATGCTAGAGATAATGCAAAGTTTAGATAAGACAAAGTCCCTGACCAAGTGAAGCTTACATTCATGGAAACTGGAAGGAAATATAGAAGTTATTCAATCCAACCCTCTCATTTTACAGATGAGAAACAGAGGCCAGGTGAGAGTGAGAAGCTGAGTAACTTGACTAAAGTCACACAAGTAATAAAGAATAGTACCAGGATTTGAACTGGGACTTTTGACTCCAAATTCAGAGCTCTGGTCAGTAAGCCACACTGCCTCTACACAGGTTAAAGTGCTACATACAGCTAAGTCATTATTATTATTATTGATGCTGCTGCTACTACTGTTATTTTATTATTTATTTATTTAGGTTTTATAAATTCTATAGAGGTTAGGTAGGTGATGCAATGAATAGAACTCCAGTTTGGGAGTCAAGGAGACTTTAGTTCAAGTCTGGTCTCAGACACTTACTAGCTATGTGACCCTGGGCAAGTCACTTAACTCTGTTTGCCTTAGTTCCTCATCTATAAAATGAGCTGGAGAAGGAAATGGCAAACCACCCTAGTATCTCTGCCAAGAAAACCTCAAACGGGGTCATGAAGAGTTGGACATGACTGAAACAACTGAACAAAATAAACTCCATATAATTTCTCCTCTTTCCAATCCATCATGCACACTTGAATTTGGAGTCAAAGGACCTGGGTTTATAGTCCATCTCTGTGTGACTATCAGTAAGTTGCTTTATTTCTCTAGGCTTTAATTTTCTTTTATGTAAAAAGAGTGGGTCAAATTAGATGTTCTCTAGGGTGCTTTGGAGCTTTAAAGTCTAAGATACAAACTTGCCTTCCTTATGAATATCACTCTTCTTCGCAAAATTCTTTAAAATTCCCTATTGTCATTGGCTAAAGATGAAAATCTTTAGTCTGTTGTTCAAGACTCTCCTTATTCAGATACCATCTTACCTTCATTGATTTATCTTATACTACTGCATTCCAGGTTGTCAACACTCACACCCAAACTGGACTATGAATCCAAAGATATTGACAGGCTAGGAAATTAGGTTGAAAATAATTAGATTCAATTCAATAAAGATAAATGTAAATTCTTAATTTTGGGCTCAAAAATCAACTTTCCAAGGACAAGACGGCTACTATGTTAGAGAGTGGTTTATCTGAACAAGATCTGGGGGTTTGAGTAGACTATATATTCAACATGAGTCAATAATGATACAGCAACATACTTCTCCCCTTTCCAATCTGCTCCAATACTAATGAATTCCTAGGCAGCGTAAAGACAAAGCTTTTAGGAATCAGGTAGTTATAGTACCATTGTACACTGCTCTGGTCAGAGTATTTTGTTCAGTTCTGGCACTACAACTTAGAAAGGGGACTGATAAACTGGTGAATGCCTGGAGGAAGGGAACCGACATGGTGAAGGCCTTGAGTCCATTCCATATAAGGAATGATTGAAGGAATTGAGGATGTTTATACTACAGAAAAGAAAATTTAGAATGAACATGATAGCTCTTTTCAAGTATTCAAAGGGTTGTCCTTTGGAAGGGAGATCAGACTTGTTTTGCTTGGCCCTAGAGCAAAGAATCAGTTGGAAAAAGTGGAAGAAAAAAGCCACAACAACTTTCTACCAATTAGAGATATCTAAAAATAGACTAGATCATAGTGAGTGATCTTTTTTCAGAGGATTTAAAGTAGAATTGAATGACTATTTATTCAGTGTGTTGTAGCGGGCATATTTTGAGAGACTGCACTAGACTAGAAGGCCAATGAATTCCAACCGCCCATCCTTTAAAGTCCAACTCAGATGCCATCTTCTTCAGGCAGCCTTCCCTGAGCTTCCTACTCAATAATGAGACCAACCCTCGAACTTCATGGGATACCTTCTTTGCAAGTCTCTTATGTACTGATATAATATCATTTCATACCACCGTCACTTGTGTGTGTTTTGTTTCCCATTATTTGCCTCCTCTCAGAGCCTAGTAAAGTGCTATGCACTTAAGAGGTCTTTAAAAAATATTTCAAAATTTTAGTTAAATTGGATTATAGTCTTTAAACACTTCAAATACATTATCTTGTTTTATCCATATGATGATTTGATAAGGTAAAACCATGCAAGTATAATTATGTCCTTTTTAGAGAACAAAAACTGGGTCTCATAAAGGTTAAATGACTTGTTCATAGTCACACAATGAGCAAGAAATTGAGCCAGGATGCAACTGTACATCTTTAGATTCCATGAAACAACTGCAGAAATTTGGAACTTTAGGTCCAGTCAGGGAATAAGGGGATGGTTTGCTGCCAAATGATCATAGCTTTAGAATTAGAAGGAACTTTGGGAATCATCAAATTCAGCTTCCTAATTTTACAGATGAGGAAACTGAGGTCCAGAGAATTTAATTAACTAAAGTCACCCAAATTGGGATTTTGAACTCAAGTCTTTTAATTTCAAGTCAAATATACTTTCTACCATACCACAATTCCTATCTTATGCATGTTTTAGATTGCAGAGGGCAGAGCACTAAAAAGAGTCCTTAAGGTTTGTCTTACTTGGTGTCTGATGGCAGAAAAAGGAGCCAGAAGTAACAAAGAGGCAGATTTATTTTGAGGGAAGGAAAAATGACCTAACTATAAGTGATGTCCAGAAGAGGAATGGGATGCTTTGGGAGAGAGTAAGTTTTTTTCTAAGTAGGAATCTTTAAACATACACTAGATGACACCTTTCATGATATGTTGTAACAGGAGTATAGGACCATAGATTTAGAGCTGGAATGGAGTTTAGGGGTCATCTATTACAATAACTTTATTTTACAGATGGAGGATATTCAGTATGGACTAGATTACTCTGAGCTTCCTTGATTTATTCCTGGTGAAAAAGAACAATAACAACAACAATAAGGAGAACAGACGTTAGCTCAGATGTCTAGGAGATATAAAGAAGGCAAGGAAGAATAATTTAATGATTGGATAGATAGATGGATGGATGGATGACTGAATGAAAAAGCAATTATTAAGTGTAACCTTGGGTAGCTAAGTGGTACAGTGGATAGAATGCCAGACCTGTGGTCAGGAAGACTTGAGTTCAAATCTGACCTCAGACACTTACTAGCTGTGTGACTCTGGGCAAGTCACTTAACCATGTTTGCCTCAGTTTCCTCATCTGTAAAATGAGCTAGAGAAGAAAATGGCAAGTATCTTTGCCAAGAAAACCCCAAATGGGGTCATGAAGAGTCAGACAAAACAACCAAAATGACTAAACAACAATATACAGATTGAGAATTGTCCAACTCTTTGTATTGTACCTTTAGCTCCCAGCACAGTGTCTGGCAGGTAGACACTTAATGATTGCTTATTAGATGCTCTGCATTAGAGATATAAATACAAAAAAATTTGGCTTCCTGTCCTCAAGGAACTTACATTTTAACGGGGGAGACAACGCATACAGGAGTTATGGCCAGCAAAGATAGTTTTAGTCTGAGATGACACAAGGATGATGACTACCATACGGTAGTCAATGGACACACACCCTTTCCAAAAAACAATGGTACTGTTAATTTCATTATTGTCCCCAGAACTAGAGGTGGGTGGAAAATAGAGCCGAGATAAGAAGTAATAAACAAACAAAAATGCCATTCGAGGAGCATGAATAGGCAATATATGAAGTTAAAATTTGGGATACAACTACTATCTCAGCTTCAGATTCTGCAAATGATCTCACCCCAAAGAAATACTGACCACGATGCCAATTAAACTGGTCCTTCATTTCATACCTGGGCAATCATTCACCATGAAACTACTCCAATGCAAGAAATAACCAGCAGTTGGAAAACTCCAGGGGACCACTCTGTCTAAGCCTGAGTTCTGACAAGCTGTCTCCCAGGGGAAAATAGAACATTGGTTAGGAAACTTCCTTTTTAAAACCCTATCTTTGTTTCCTTTCTTTACCACAGAAAACTACCAAATTCTAACCTCCATCTGTATAACACACTGTATCTGTCCACGTAAGATCTGTAAGGCCTTTTCCAATTTCTTTTATGAGGCACTGTTGTCCAGATCACTCACTGTAAATATTTATACTAACTGGAGAAAATGGGGGATGGGGGTGGCATAGAAAGACGTATGTGACTGTATGAATCTGCCCTTGGCAAGGGGCACTGCCAAATCCGAGCAGGAAGGATAGTTTTACATAGCTGAAAGACAAAAATCAGCATGGTTACCTTGTTTATTGTATTATCTTCCAAAGAGTTTAAAAACCCCTTTATCTATTAAATACATCTAAATGGACTTAGGCAGTCTTCAAGGAAAGCTGTAGGACTTTGTGCAAAAACATTGTTTACTACTTTTGAAGAGGTTATGCGGATGATTGGACATGCAACAGTAGAACCATTATTCTGTGACATCCCCCTCCCCCCAATTTTAGTATAGGAATATTTGTTAGGTTAGATGGTTTGCCATAATGGAGCTTAGATTCTTTTATTGCTTACATGACATAAAGTGATATGCAAGTTTATTCTCTGTTTTTTAAGTTCTTTTTAAATAATACATTAATTTATTTATTTTCTGTTTTCAACATTTACTTTCATAAGATTTTGAGTTCCAAATTTTCTCCCTATCGTTCCCCTTTCCTTGCTCCAAGTGGGCATGTAAATTGACATAGGCTCAACATATACATTCATATTAAACCTATTTTCATATTAGTCATGTTGTAAAGAAGAATTAGAGCCAATGGGTGAAGACACGAGAAAGAAGAAACAAAAAGAGAGAGAGCGCAAATAATATGCTTCCAACTGCATTCAGACTCCATAGTTCTTTCTCTGAACATGGATAGCATTTTCTATCATGAGTCTTTCGGAGTTGTCTTAGATCCTTGCATTGCTAAGAAGAGGTAAGTCTATCAAAGTTAGTCATCACACAGTGTGGCTGTTACTGTATACAGTGTTCTCCTGGTTCTGCTCATTTCAGTCAACATCAGTTCAAAAAATATGAAATGTTTCACAAATCTGTGTGTCATCCTTGTGCAGGGGCCACGCTAATCTTGTCTGTATCATTCTAATTTAGTTCTAATATGCTGCCAAAGCGAGCACTATACAAGTCTATTCTTATTAATAATAAAGTGTATACAAGGCCCTGAAGGTGTTTATAATATGGGGGGAGGCATAAGGCACACATAAACTATAATACAAAAATGAATGCATTAAAAAGGCTTAAAATAATGTTGCATGTGAGGAACTGTGGGAAAGATCTTTACTAATTGTGAAGTGGGGACATGCAATGTACAGTAGTGAAAAGAATTCTGGATGTAGATTAAGACGACCTAACTTTGATCAGTTTCCTCATCTGTAAAATGGAGGGAGTGGATTAGATAACTTCTAAATTTTCTTCCTGGCTCTAGACTAATAATGCTCTGATATCAGGAAAGGAATCTTGGAGGAGCTAACATTTTGATTGGATTTTGAAGGACAGGTACACAACATTCAGCTGATGAGGAGAGGGAGGGAGGTCATTTCCTACTGGGCATTGCATAGGTAAGGCAGGGTCTAGAGAAAACGAGTGCAACTTTGGGGAGGGAGGGAAGGAGGCAGGACAGAGAGTAGCTGAACCACAGAGTACAGGAAAGTAGAATCATGAGATGAAAATAGGAAAGGTGAAGTGGTACTAGATTACAGGGGGCCTTGATCATCAAGCAGAGGAATTTGAACCTTATTTGTCTGGAAATAGAAAGTCACTGCATGTTTTTCAGCAGAAGAGAAAAAGACCAGATCCATGTCCGTGGAATTATTTCAGCAGCAGTGTGAAGGATGGATTGAGTTGGGGAACTGTGAAGGTGGTTAAGTTAAGGAACCTATTGCTACAGTCCAGGCAGGTGATGATGAAGGTACTCAGATGGGGGCAGTGGGAATTGAGCAGAGTAAACAAAGGCAAAAGATATCTGGGAGTTGGAATTGAGACAGGTTGACAAGCCTATTGAAGAGCAAAGGGGAGTGAGACGGTACTCTGCACTTGCCTCAGGAATACAGATTTTCCAAAAGGTGCTGTGCAGAATCCTAAAGAATTGCCATTGGCAGAATAAGAGGAGGAGGGAGGGGTTTGAATTCCAGGTGAACAAGGAAATAGATTTAGAGTGAGGATAATGGGAAGGAAGATCTAGAAGGAAATTTGCCCTCAGTGTCACAGATTTAGAGATGTCAGAGAGTATAGCTCACTGAGACCATTCTCTGTTTTGTTTGTTTGTTTGTTTGTTTGTTTTTGTTCAGTCATTTTCAGTCATGTCTGACTCTTTGTGACCCCATTTGGAGTTTTCTTGGCAAAAATACTGAAGAGGTTTGCTATTTCCTTCTCCAGCTCATTTTACAAATGAGAAAACTGAGGCAAATGAAGTTAAGTGACTTGCCCAGGGTCAAATCAGCAAGCAAGGGCCTGAGGCTGAATTTGAACTCAGGAAAATGAGTCGTCCTGATTCCAGGCCCAGTGCTCTATCCACTGGGCTTCCTAACTGCCCCTTCTTTTCATTTTACAGATGGGAAAACTGAGGGCAAGGGAGGTCAGGTCATTTTTCCTAAGTTACACTGGTAGTTAAATGTGAGATTTGGGGTTTCAAACACAGGTCCCCTGATTCTAAGTCAAGCATTCTTTCTCCTGCACCCTACTACAATCACCCCTCAGCCACACATTATTGAATATGCTCTGACAGATGGGAAGAAAGTTAAAATTAACCACTCCTTGCACATGGCCTTATTGAATGCATTAGGCACAAAGGACATAGGAGTTCTTTGTGTAGCCTTGGAAAGGAAAATATCTCAGGATTTCAGATACCCACTAAAGATGGAACTTCAGAGTTGAGGCATTTTCTCGGGGTCGGGGTCGGGTGAGGGGTCCTATACACATCCTGTGCTGTTTAGTTTGTGTACTTAGATATTGTGGAGAATAAGCAAGGACTGTTTGAAAGGAGAGCACCACCACGAGGCTGTGTCTGCATCGAGACAAAGACATTGCTCATTTGGAAAGGAAAAAAAAAATCTGTCAGAAGGATTATTTGGTATCAACCATAAAGCAGCTGGCTGAACTCCTATGTCTCCTCCATACTTTTTCAGTAGTTGTGTGTATGTGTATGTACATATATATATATATATATATTTTTTTTTTTTTTTATTTGTTTATCTGTTTATTCTTATGGTATGGCAAAAGGTATTCTAAGCTTGACAGCAAGAAAGTTTGGGTCTAAATCTCACTCTAACACTCTGATAATGGACAACTCAGAGCCTCCATTTACTTATCTATAAAATTAGACATAATAATATCTACAATATCTACTTTACAGGGTTGTTGTGAGGCTCAGATGAGAACATGTAAACTTTGAAAACTTTATAGCACTTTAGAAATGCCAGTTATTTTTAATGATTATTCATGAAGAAAAAGTGTGATATAATGGAAAGAGGACAAGGATTGCAGTCAGGTAGTGAAACAGACAGGGTACTGGACCTTGAGTCAGGAAGATCTGAGTTCAAAGTCAGACTCAGACATTTACTACCTCTGTGACCCTGGGCAAATTGCGTCAACTTTGTCTGCCTCAGTTTCCTCTTCTGTAAAATAGGGATAATAATACTGCCAACCTCCCAGGGTTCTTATAAGGATAAAATAATATTTGTAAAAAGCTTTGCAAATATAATTATTATTAGTAATCTATCTGAACCGGGGCAAAACACTTCAGCACACCGTGTCTCAGTTCCCACATCCTTACCTGCTTCAGAGGGTGGAAGTCAAGAAAACACTTTGTAAATTCTAAGAGTGCCAGAAAAGGTAAACTATTATGCTGCGGTGAAGAGCAGCACCTGGACCTATCTCTGAAATAACCTGAAATACTCAAGGGAGTGGAACCATGCTTCTAAGTTGTGCAGTTTTACATAAACTTCCTATCTCTGCTTAGAAATAATGGCCCAGCTTTGTAAACTTTGTCAGCAACTCTCTAAGTGCTGGGGAGAGGCACGTCCAAAGGGCACCACCGCTAAAGGCTACTCAGACCCCTTGGAGGGGAAAACCTTTTCATGGATTAGCCGAATTCTGAGTTCTGAGCCTTGCAACGTTTATCTAATTGCTCTATGTTCTGAAGGTCCTGGCACCTCCAGTTTTACACTTGTGGCTTAAGCTATCTCTCTAAAGTGAGGGCGCATTATTCTGTAAAATCCTTTCTTCACAAGTTGAGAGGGGTTGTGGGCGGTGGATAATGCCACTCCACATCCCAGACAAGAGCTCTCAGTAACCCTTGTGCAAAAGAACAGGATGTTGGCAGCTGAACTGTTAAACCTGTCTCTGATTATTATTCCTTTAGATCACGCTGATGTCACCAGAGTAATTTGAGCCCAGAGTCTTTGCACTGCCTTTAAATAGCGGCCCCGGGATGCGTTTTCTCCAGCCTCTTTAGGAGAGCCTAATCTGGCAAGAACCCCTGTAGACAAAAGCTCTGAAAAGACACCAAGCCTCCTCCTCCACCATGTCCACGTCGCTGAGAGTGAGTCCGTCCGTCCATGGATACCACTTTGACACCGCTGCCCGAAAGAAAGCCGTGGGCAACATCTTTGAAAACATAGACCAAGAATCCCTCCAGAGACTGTTCAAAAACTCTGGGGACAAGAAAGCCGAGGAGAGAGCCAAGATCATCTTCTCTATCGACCAAGATCTGGAGGAGAAGACCAGAGCTCTGATGGCCCTGAAAAAGAGGACCAAAGACAAACTGCTTCAGTTCCTGAAACTCCGGAAATATTCGATCAAAGTTCACTGAACAAGTAAAGCAGGAGACAATGGCTGAGAGAACAAGAACATTTAAAGAATGAAACTGCATTTGTGACATCCTGACAACATGCCTCCTGCAGCTGCCTGGCAGCCTCGGGTAAGGACCTCCTAACCTGAGAACAAACTGGCTGTCATTGACTCAAACTCATTTCACACTCTGAAAACTTGCAGGGAGAGGAGGCAGAAACACTCCCTGGCAGCCGTGAGCAACTCTCCCAGCGGGGAAGGACTGTTGCGGGTGTCCAGGGGAAAAGAAGATTCTGCTGGGACACATTCCAGTGACAGCCAGAGACAGCAGGAAGAGGTATCTATCCGATATCACTCTGACAGACCCCCCCTGGGGCAGCGGACTGAGTTTCAGTTTGAAATTTTTTCGACGAGCCAGGGGGAAGAGTGAATGCCACATGTGTTTACAGATTTTTTTTGTTGAATTAAAAAACAAACAAACTGCCAAGCCTCAATGCTGTCTGTTGGAATGGACTTTAGAAGATCAACAGTTGATCACTTATTTGCATTTATTAAAATGCCTTAAAAAGTACACATCACATGGGTGTGAATAGAAACTCAAGGGACTGCCTAAAACGGCTTCTTCAGAGCTGTGCAATTTTGTCTTGTTCTTTTGATCTATAAAGTGCTTTTTTTTAAATATACGTATATGTTTCATACTGGTTGCACAAAAGTTAAAATAATTGAATGGAAGTACTGTGAAAGTCTGTTACAGATTGAAAAGAAAAATTTAACATATGCTAAACTTTGCCATTTTTAAAGTTTCATAGATACTGCGTTTTAATACTAGCATTTGATAATTACACTCAAAATATTTTATAAAGATGCAATAGTTTCTATAATTTATTGTATGTGGAAAGTGACCTGCAACCATAATAAATTATTATAAGTGTAGTTGATTTTTGTCTTCCATACTTGATTCTTAAAAGAACACAAAAGAGGATTCTTTTGAATGCAATAGTCTTCTTTAGACAATTGGCTCTTTTAAAAATGTACTTTGGGGGGGGGGTGACTTTTCAGTAGCTGGCAAGCTCAGTTCCAAGCAAGTTCTTACATCATGTACTCAGGAAGTTTCTCTGTCCTCAATTGCATTGAAAGTCTTAAACATAATCACTGAAATTTTTAGGCTGAATCACTAACTGTTACTATTCTTACATAAATTATAGCGGATCTTTAAACATAGAATCATGGAATCTTAGAACTGGAAGAGGCATTTTCCCCCCTTTAATAGCATATGCAGAAAACCTAATTTTTTCTTAAAAACTCCAATATATTAATAAGCATTTATTTTTTCTATCATGATTTATCTCATGGTTAAAACAACCCTTTAGTTATAGGCAGAAATATGTCAGTTATTAGGTTTCCTTACATAAGTCATTAATGTTATAAAAGAAATAATTCCTTTTCTTGTTCTAATCTAAAATGAAAGGAGCCAGGATGCTATTCTGGTTGCTATTTCTTTGTAAGAAGAGGTAAAAATTCCTCAGGAGTCCAGCAACTTAGAAGTCCCTGCTGATGTTTAACTCTTGGCCTTAAAAAAAAGTTTCCAACTAAATGGTAAAGTCCCTCTTAGTAAAAATTGACATTTATATTATATTTCTTATTGCACATTTTTATTATGAGGCTCACAAACAGACCTGTAACATAGATGCTATTGCTTTTATTACTTCCCCTTCCTACTCTTACCCCCACTTTATAGAAGAGAAAATTAAGGCTTGGACAGAGGAAGGAACAAGCTAATGATCACATAGTGAGTAAATGTCAGAGTAAGGATTAGAACCTAGGTAATTCTTACTGACCCCAAGTCCAACATTCTATCCACTATATCTCTTTGCCTCTAAAAAATAGCAGTTCCTACTCTAGAAGTGATTAGAATTATATCTTGGCCATTGTTCAATCTTTTGTCATTTGTCAACTAGCAAGCAACAGGTGTGCAACTTAACTGAAAAAGGATCATAGCATCCTAGAACCAGAAGGGTATCCCGAACTTATTTGACCCATGTCTCTGCTTCCCCCCCCTTAAGTAGTAGTAGTAACTAATATTTCTATAGTGCTTTAAGGTTTGCAAAGCACTTTACAGACATCTCACTGGATCCTCATAACAACCCTAGTAGGTAGGTGGCATTATTATTCTCCCTTTACAGACGAGGAAACTGAGGTAGAAAGTGCTTAAGCGGCTTTCCCAGAGTCACATAGCAAGTAAGTGTCCAAAGCAGCATTTGAACTCAAGTCTTCCAGACTCCAAGGGCTCTATCTGTTGTTCATCTTTCCCATTTAATCTGCTACACACAGACCATAAACAAGCCTCCCTTTGGAAGCCTGTCCATTCTGCAGGCACATTTAGAATCACCAAGGATACTTATTAGGAGGCTGGGCAGGCATGCAGCCTAACTTCATCCCGGAAGTTGCATAATGTCTTTCTTATAGGTTTGGAGTGAAAAGCCATGAGTCAGATTAATACATATCCTACTTGAAGGTTTTGGGGATTCCACTGGTGCTCAGTACCGTCCTGGGGCTGAGCCAGTTGTACCTCTTCTAAAAGCCATATTCTTCCCTTTTCTTTTTTGGTGTTCTCAGTAGGTCCCAGATAATTCTTCAACTTCATTCAGCATAAAGCCTATTCTATCAGTCTTCTTATTAATATGTTATCCTAAATTCTTAATAGCCAATCTATAGCAAAATATATTTTTTTAAATTAGTGTTATCTTCACAATAGAGAGGAGAAATCAGGGCTCTCCTTGTGATGTATTCTTATCTTTCCACCTCATGGGAAAAGGGTTTGAACTAGTATGATTATATAGAAAGCCTTTTCAGCCCTCAGGATGACTTTTTTTGGCAGGAGGGTGTGAAGGAGCTGTCAAGAGCATAGAGGATAGGTTTTTTCTTCTAAGAGACCCTTCTGAAGCCCAGGGCCTTATCCCAGGGCCTTTCAGCATTACAGCAAATAGAGCCAATGAAGACTAAAGAATTGAATGCATAATATTCTCCACCAGCATTGTATAGAGTCAGAAGAAGCTACTTTTAGTTTTGACTCTGCCACAGATTCTCTGTGTGGCTCTGGGTAAGTCTCTGACCCTCAGTGCCCATTCTGCAAAATGAGGGAATTAACTCTGGAGTCAGAGAGAGAAGCTGAGTTCAAATCCTGCTTCTGGTGCTTAAGAACTGTGTAAGCTTAGGCCAGTTACTAAACCTCCTCAGATCGTAATTTCTTCATCTATAGAATCTGGAGTTGAACTAGATGACCTCTGAATTTTTTCCCCTTCTATGTCTACGAGGCTATGATCTCTAAGGTCCTTTCCAGGCCCAGCAATCTAATGAAAGTCTAAGATATGAAAGACTATTGCATACTCAATACAAAGTTAAAAACTGGAACATAATGAAGGGACAAGAAGGCAAAAGGGTCATATTTCATAATTGAGATGTTTTAGCAAATGTACAATTTTTTAAAACTTTTTCCTAGAAGTTGGTTCAAACAAATGCTATTACAGATATCATAATTTAGAAAGTTGAGTGAGTAGATGGATAATGAGCCAGTTAGGCATAGAGCAGTGATTCCATTGAGTGGTTTAGGAAACCTTTGAGAGTTTGAGAAAATGGTCCAAATGGTTCATGGTAAAAATTCTCTAATGGTACATTAAATAGTAAATAATTACAGAATATGATGAGTACTACATTAAATTACCCTGGGAGATCACAACATATCTTTTTGTTGTTGTTGTTGAAAAGGATTTAAGAAACAAAAAAACATTGGGAACCATTGTTATAAACGAAAGAATACTGGATTTGGAACTTGGGTTCAACCTTGCCTACATCTACAAGTGTAACCTTGGGTGAGTCATTTCTTTTCTCTAGGTCTCAATTTCTTCTTCTGTGAAGAAGTTAGCTTTTCCTTAAGGTTCCTTCCATCTCTATGATTCTGTTAAATAAAAGTCTTTGATAAGCCATCAAGGCTTGTATGATAAGTCATGTAGATTAGGTGAGTTGAATAGAAGTAAACAATTGAAACAGAAACCAGGCAACATGGTACAATGGAAACATCACATCTGGAGTCAAAGGACCTGGGTTTGACTCTTAGCCAGCTGTACTTATTGTTTGACATTATCCAGCTCAATTTACTCCCCTAGACCTTTTCCTCATCTGAAAAATGTAGGGGTTGGGCTGAATGCTCTCTGATTTCTGAGGTCCCTTTCACTTGTAAATCAATCCTGAGAACTTGGGTTTGTGCATCACAAGTGGGAAGCACTAACTTCCATCACCTTTGACTAACAGTTGGTTTGGATAAATGCATGATAAGCAATGTTATGGCTTTAGCAATTTGAGTGAATGAATGGCTGCTCACTCCCACATGAAATCGCAATTTGAAGGGAAAAAAAAACAACTTTACAAATAACTTCCCCCCTTTACATTAAGTAAGAGAATTAGAGAAACATGCAAATATTTTACTTGCTTAGCACTGTGATTGGAGCAGTGATGTTGTCAGTCTGGGAACTCACGTTCCCAATGCAGATTACAAGCTCTCAATGGTCTTAGAGTTGTTATGGCTGAAAAACTCGCCACCCTGCATCTAGTCTGATGATAAACCTCTCTGAATTCAGACAGACTCTGCTGTCCTAGTGGACACATTTTTAGTCTCTGAGATGGCACTTTCAAGCTTGGTAGTATGAACTAGAGCTTTCATTCCAATAATAAGAGTCTTTGAGAGGCCAGGGTCCCTTCTGTTCCACAATGAGGCCTTAGGGAAGGGCTTAACTCTTTCAGCTTATATGCATATTGCACATAGTAGTAGCAACTACTGACAAATCTAAATAACCTTGGAGATGATGGGCTAGGAGTCAGAAGAACTAGGTTCTTATCCTTTCAGTGACTAATGTTCTGGGACATTGAGCAATCATATCTCCTTCCTGTGCCTCAGTTTGCTCATCTGTGAAATGGGAACAATAATACCTGCCCAGACTACGTGCAAGGCTGTTGTGTGACTCAGCCTCCTAAGCAAACCCCAGCTCCTTCACAGGGTGGCAAATGATTTTTAGTAGTGCACTACTTCACTGAGGACTATGTCTTCTTTTACTTTTGCTACAATAAAGGAATTACTTTTACTCCCCATTAACCCGAATCCCTCTTCCTATACCCTTTATCCCATTTCAAGATCTTGCTCTAGAAGTCTTCTCTTTTATTTGCATCTTCTGTCTCTCACTTCATCCAGCAAATACTTTCCTATTCTTAAACAAACAAACAAACAAACAAACATAAAAATGTGTTTTTATTAGGGAGGCAGTTGATAGAGTAGTGATAGTACTGGTTCAGAAGTCAGAGAACTTGAGTTCAAATTCTGCCTCTAATGCTTACTATATTTGTGACCTAGTACAAATCACTTAAACTCTCTTAGCCTCAGTTTCCTCAACCGCAAAATGAGTGGGTTGGATGAGATGACCCCTGAGATTCCTTTCAGTTCTTGATCTATGATCCTATTTCCTATTTTGTGATTTTGTTACCTATGTTTGTGTCTTATTTTCCTACTAGACTGTAAATTCTATAGGGGCAAGTGTTTTCTCTCCCACAATGCCTAGCACAGAGCACTTAGAGATGTAAGCTCACACCATTTGTAGTAACTGAAGACTTCACTGGAACAGGCAGCGAGGTGGCACAGCAGATAGAAGGCTAGTCCTAAAGTTAGGAAGACCTGAGTTCAAATCCAGCCTCAGACACTAGCTGTGTGACCCTGGGCAAGTCACTAAACCCTGTTTGTCTCAGTTTCCTCAGCTGTAAAATGAGTTGGAGAAGGAAATGGTAAACCACTCTAGTGTCTTTGCCGAGAAAACCTCAAATGGGGTCATGAAGAGTTGGACATGATAGAACAACAGTAAATAACTCCGTAGGAATAAAAGTAACTAGGTTCTCCCTCTGGTTATCATTGTTACTTCATCTATGACAACAGTACAGAGACAAAGACAGGCTCAATGAATAGTACAAGTTAGGTCTGCTTCCCAACAATTTCATTGTGGAAGAAATAATTCCAAATAGATTTGAGTAGCAGCACTCACTGAGATGTGAACTCATGCATTTCTTAATAGAGTATCACGAAAATATTGGATTTTATGGCAAATTACATAGAATCACTGGAAAGATAAAACTGTTTATGATTTCCCACTTCATTAAATGTGTAACGCTAACTCAATCTGAAGAGTAAAGGTTATATTTCTGGGTGTAGGAGAGGGAGAAGAGTCACACGTTTCTGCAGAAATGTCCATTTCTGTTTTAAGCTGGTATTTCATAGAATATCAAAGCTAGAAGGGTCCTTTCCTTTCTAGGTTGCATTCTTGATTCTCCTCCCTGACTTTTTCTATCATTCCATAGAAATCTCTACCCTGAAAGCTCACTCTCTCCAGTTACCTAGACTTCACATATTGGAAGTATCCTCTAACCCTTCAGTCTCCCACATCAATTGACTGGCTCCTCCAAAGACTCCATTTAAGGAGGATGCCCAGGACAACCATATCTTTATTCCTCCATAGACCACACTTGTGGGCTTTCTGTGCTGTGCCTGTGCAGACAGGTACCTTCATCTTTCCCCCTGCACCATTTTTAGCTTCCTTTTATGTCTTTCTCCATTAAAAGAAAGGACACAATTTCCCTAGGTCACACAACTATTTATCAGACCCCCCTCCTTCACCCTATACACACACACACACACACACACACACACACACACACACACTACTAATTTTAATATACTAGGCTGAAACTACCTCTTCTTTCCTTGGAGTTTAGATCTGATCTTTAACCTACTTTGGGCTCATATCCATTTTGCTGATGGAAAGTCCCTGTCCATATTAATATCCTTTGTTTTCAGGACATTTCTTCCTCTTCTATCAAAGCTTGTCAGTTTTTTTTATTTATGCCTAGGTCTTACTTATCCAAATAAATCAAACTGCAAAAAATTCTGCTTATAAAGTGCCAGATTCTGTCCCACTTAGTACTGATTGCTGATTGTCCCTGCCTTTTGTTATTAATATTATGCAGATGTTGGACCTTGGCTCAGACTGTTCTCTCACTTTAGAATGCCCTTACTATTGACTCATTTTTCAGAGCCCAACCTTTCTTTCAAATGCCAGTTTAAGAGATAAAACAGCATTGAGTTGGAAGTTAAGGATCTGAGATTAGATTCTAGCTATGGTACATTCCACTTGCGTGATTTTAATAAGGATATTTCTCCTTCCTGAGCCTCATTTTCAACATCTGTAAAATGGGAGGTTTTGACAAGATGATTTTTCTGCTCCCTTCCAGTTCTGAATTTTGTGATACTGAGAACTACCTTTCCTGTGAAGCTTTCAATGATTGCTACAGCCTATTGTGATCTCTTTATGTAAACCACTGTGGGATTTCACAGGATTATGGGATCATAGTTATATAGAAGGGACTTTCCAGCTCATCTAGACTAATCTCTGAATTTCACAGAAGAGGAAATTGTGTCATAGCAAAGTTACGCAGCTAGCAAAAGGAGATGCAATTTATACGCAAGTTCTGCGATGAAGGAAGGAGGGAATGGGCATATATTAAGTGCCTACTATGTGCCAGAGGGCAGCTAGGTGGTATAGTAGATAGAACATCAAGCCTGGAGTCAGGAAGACCAGAGTTCAAATTTGACTTCATTCACTTACCAGCTATGTGACCCTGGGCGACTTAACTTAACCTTGTTTACCTAAGCTCCTCATCTATAAAATGAGCTGAAGAAGGAAATGGCAAACCGTTCCAGTATCTTTGCCAAGAAAAACTGAAAATGAGGTCATGAAAATTAGGATGCGATTGAACAACAACAACTATGGACCAGGTACTGTGCTAAGCACTTTACAATTAAGATCTCATTTGGTCCTCACAGAAACCCAGGGATGTAATTGCTATTATTGTCCCCATTGAGGAAACTGAGTCAGACAGAAGTTAAGTGACTTGCCCAGATTACACAACTGGTGAATGTCTGAGACTGGTTTTAAATTCAGGCCTTCCTAACTCCAGGCCCAGTGCTCTATCCGCTTTGTCATTCTTTCCACTGCACCACCCTACCTGTCTGTCTTCTTTTCTCTGTAGAAGTTTTACAATTACACATGTAGTTTTGCATAGTTCTCTATTATATAGTTCTTTAATTCCTCTGTTTAATATAAATTTTATTCATATCTTTTGTTTTTACATTGCCCAAATTTCCAACGTCCTTCTCCTCCTTCCCAGAGAGCCATCCTTCTTAAACAAAAAACTTAAAAAAAAAACCAAAACAAAGAAAAAAAGATAAAAATATTCAGCAAAACCCAACAAACATTGAAAAACAGTCTTACATTATATGCAATATTCCATATTCATAATAGTTCTTTACTTCTTAAGTAGGTTTAAGTATTGTTTTTCCAACCAGTTATAAAGACCATGTCTTACAAGTTCAGTTTAAAATGAATTAAGCACTTTCTATATATAGAACAATTGGTTAGGCTCTATAAAAGACATAAAGTTGAGGTGAGACATGTTGCTCATTGAACTCTCAGTCTAGTAAAGGATTTTGCATACATACAAATACCTGTGTAACCCAGACTTCTCTGGGCATACCCAGTTCTAAGATGGGAACTGCCCTTGAGGGGCCATTTTGAGCATGTCTTGTTTTCTTACCACGGAGTCCACAATGTTCTCCACCACCTGCATACAGGTAACCTTCTCTGATTGGCTGCCTGCCTCTTTGAAACTGTCAAGACTGAGCTGTTTCTGTCACCTGACTTAACTCTTTTCAATGACTCCTCTCTGCTGCACCCAGGATGGATAGGAGGGGAAGAAAAATGCTTTCCCTGCTCCCTTTCTTTTACCCTGGCTCGAACCATGGTGACCTTGGAGCCAGGATTGCAGAGGTGGTGGTGCAGCTAGTCAGGCTGGCAGGGAAACCCTAGGAAGTTAGGGGGCCTGGGACTGGAGCCTGAGGGGGTGGTTTTGAACTTGGAACCAGGACTGTGCTTTATGAGAACTGAGCCAAGCTATGAACCTAATCCTCTTTCTTTCCCCAGAGACTGAGGCAGTACAAAAGAGAAGAGAATTATGCCTTTCATATATTGGGAGGAGTAAGTTTGCATATTTGTGATTATACTGTCTGAGGCAAATATTCCTTTGTAAAAGGTCCACTGTGTTATACCTAAAAATACAAGATAATAAAAATCCACATTTCTAGAGCTCTATATATGTTGTCAGGCAGCTAGGTGGTGCAGTGGATAGAACATCAGGTCTGGAGTCAGGAAGATCTGAGTTCAAATCTTGTCTCAGACCCTTACTAACTGTGTGACTCTGGGCAAGTCACTTAACCCCTATTTGCCTCAGTTGCTCATCTCTAAAATGGTAACACTGGATTAGGAAATGGCAAACCACTGTAGTATCTTTACCAAGAAAACCTCATGGATAAAGTCCATGGGGTTACATAGAACTGGACATGATTAACAACCATAGATACATTGTCTCCCCCTCTTAGAAGGTAAACTATTTGAGAGCAGGGGCTGTCTTGCTTTTTGCTTGTATCCTCAGTCCTTAGCACAGTATTTTACATCTAGAAAGGTCTTAAATACATGTTCTTTTATTCATTCATTCTTTTAACATTTACAAAGTGTTCTCACGACAACTGTGATGAGATGGAAAGCACAATTATGTAACTGTCTCCATTTTATGGATAAGAATGCTGGAGCTCAGAGAGTGGAATGATTTGCCCACTGTCACACATTTAGGTCCTGGTAGAGACAGAGGCAGTATTGTATAATGGTAAGAGCACTGGATGTAGTCAGAAGAACTGAATTCAAATCCCAACTCTGTTTCTTACTAGTTATATGGCCTTGAGAGAATCATTTTCCTTCTATAGGCTTCCATATCCTCATCAGTAAAATGAAAGTGACTGACTTCTAGGTCTAAATCTGTGCTAGTATGATAGGTATCAAAATCTCCTGTGTGGATATAATGCAAAGAGGACTAGACTTAGAATCAGAGTATTGGGTTTGAATACTGACAACTTTTTGTTCAATTGTTTTGGTCTTGTCTGACTCTTCATGACCATATTTGGAGTTTTCTTGACAAAGATTCTGAAGTGATTTTCCATTTCCTTCTCCAGCTCATTTGACACATGAGGAAACTGAGGCAAACAAGGTAAGTGACTTGCCCAGGATCACAAGCCCAGTAAGTGTCTGAGGCCAGATTTGAACTCAGGAACCTATGTCTTCCTGGCTTCAGGCCCTGTATGCTACCCACTGGGCAGCCCAACTACTCACTAGCTATGTGAATGTGATCAAGTGAGGCTGTTTGTTTTTAATCTGAAAAATAAGGGCGTTAGACAAAGTCTAGAGATCATCTCATGGCACATTGTCTTTCATCCATGATAAATGTGTATGATAGGCATTGAGTGGGGAATATTTATCATCCATGGTAAATATAAGAAAAGTGCAAAGCAAGCAGTTGAAAGTACCTATCTTAGGAGAGGAACCATTAGAGCTGGACTTCTGAAAGAAAGGATAGAATTTCTTTCAATAGGCAAAGGAGGGAGAAGGACATTTTGGTATCTATAGTATCTATGTTGTTTCTCCAAGACCACCTAGCATATTACTGGCCGCAAGCATATACTATCTATCTATCTATCTATCTATCTGTCTGTATGTATATAGTGAGTGTAAACATGTATACACGTACATATATGCATAGATGTGTAGGTGTATGTATACACATATATACACACATATGTATATGTGTATATGTATGCACATATGTTTGTCCTGTATACATGAATCTATATTACATATAATATGATGTACACTCTCATTATATTAATAACTAGTATTTATTTAGCACTTTAAGTTTACAAAATGCTTTACAAATATTTCATTTTGTCTACACAACAAACCTGGCAGGTGGGTGTTATTATCCCTATTCTATAGATAAGGAAATGAAAGGAAAGAAAGGTTAATAAAAATAAATAAAATAACAAATGGAGAACATTTATTTAGCGCTTACTCTGTGTCAAGTACTGTGCTAAGTGCTGTATAATTAACTCATTTGATCTTCACAACAATCCTGGGAGGTGAGTGCCATTATCATCCCCATTATACAGATGAGGAAACTGAGGCAAACAAGAGTTAAGGGACTTGCCAAAAGTCACACAGCTAGGAAGTGTTTGAGGGAGGTTTTGGACTCACAGGAGCATAAATGTATGTCTTTTTGCATGCATTTGCATGTCTATATCAATATTCATGTTGATATCAATATAGGTAAAGAGATAAAATGGAAACCACAATTTCATCATAGTATCCTCATGGGGTCTGATCAGCAGACTTGCCTGGGCGCACTTCAATGTTAAAAGACTTGCCCAGAATTGCACCAGAATTGCGTCAGACCTCTTTAATCATGGGGAAATCTTTAATCCAGGTTTTCCTGAGCTCTCTGCCCTGCTTGTCCCGCAAAGCATTATATTACCTGTTTAACCACACTTTTCAATTTAATTAAAAGATTCTAAAGAGGCTTCACTTTTAGATTCTGCTGAAAGGCATTCTGGCTTAGGCTGGGTCTTTGCCAAAGGTCAGAGGGGCATCAGAGGTCAAGGATCTCCCAGAAGCGAGCAGCAGAAGGACTTATCCAAGGCTTAGGTGTGGCTGACCCACCCATCACAGAGTCCAGACGCCCCAGGGCAGATCCTCCTCATTGTCCTTCTCCCTTCCTGAGCACTCCCAGGAGCAGACTTTAAGTCCGACAGGGAAAACGTGCTGTGGTCATCATACTGGGGAGATAGTTGCATCAGTCTATTGTCAGGATCTTCTGGCTAACAAATAGAGGAAAAGGTCTGTCCAAGCATTTCCTGACTGCAGGAGCCATGTGCTTCCATTAATTCTTTTCCCTGAGTCAGGCTGGCTCCATCAAGCTGGTGTCTTAATATGCTGGTTCCAGAGATTGGGTGTTTTCAGGAGCTAATTTTACCCACTTTATTTTATGCCTGTCCGGGACTATTCTGGAATTATATAGTACCCAAAGTGACCAGGCATTGAAACCTTTGAATAGTGTTTATAGATACTAGAAAGCAATGTACACTAGAAAACAGTGTATTATTGAGAGTAAAGACCTGGGTGCAAAATGCTTCATCTGTCACATACTAGTTGTCCATCCCTAGCCAAAGCACTACACTTATCCAGGCCTCAATATAGGTAAAACTTATCCAAGCCTCAGTTTTTATATCTGTTAAATAACAAAACCAAGTTTCTATAGCACTTCAGAAGTTACAAAGCACTTGTATCACAACAACCTTATGTAGTAGTTAGTACAAATATTGTCCCAATTGTACAGATGAGCAAATAGGCATCAAAGGGTAAAAGAATTTGCCTATGGTATCTAAGCTAGTAAATAACACAGCTAAGATTCTAGGACCCCTAATTTTACTTACAATGCCCTATTATACCGTACTAATAGTTTTGACACTACCTGACTCATGGAGTTGTTTTGTATAGTCCTCTGCAAAATTTAAAGCACTATGAAAATTTGAGTGGTATTATTATTATCAAGATGAATTTTGTGTCACTCAAGGAGAATATATCCAGTTATTAGAAATACATACATTAAAGCTATCCCAAGGTGGAGATGAACTTACTCCAGGAAGCACTTACTGAGCACCTACTATGTGTCAGGCATTGTACTAGTAGCAGGGGATTGTTAGTCAGTCCTTTTCAGTTGTGTCCAATTCTTTGTGACCCCTTTTGGAGTTTTCTTGCAAAGATTCTGGAGTGGTTTGCCATTTCCTTCTCCAGCTCATTTGACAGATAAGGAAGCTGAGGCAAACAGAGTTAAGTGACTTGTACAGGGTCACACAGCTAGTAAGTATCTGAGGTCAGATTTGAACTCAGATAAATCTTCCTGACTCCAAGCCCAGCACTCTATCCTCTGAGCCACCTAGTTGCCCCATTTCCCTCATAATCCACAGGCTAGAGACTAAAAAAATGAAAAATGACACAGTCCTCAGGGAGCTTACATTCTATTCAGGGAAAACAATGCACACATACACACACACACACACACACACACACATACACACACACAAATATACATAGACTAAATTTGAAGTAAATGGGGGTGGGTAGGTGGGTAGTAGAGAGTTCTGGAAAAGTCCCGATACAAAGCTGTACTTCAACTGGTGGTATTGTTCTTGTCTTTCATTTTTTTTCTGGTTAATCACTTTATTAATTATGGCTATCAAGTAATTAATAAAAAGATTAGTCATTTGGCCGTTGGTCCTTCATTTTTGAGGAGGGGTAATGACTTGACTTAGCATACACTGGATTTAAGTGAGGCAGAGTCATCCAGTCTTCCAGAGTCATCAAAGTCCAGTGGCAGGACAAAAGTCAGAAGGACTGGTGGTGGCCCAGGATGCAGTGGAGAGCCTTGGCATCTTCGAGGTCTGACCAAGCTCTAAGCACTCTGAAGCACTTCAGTTGCCTTTATGGCTGTTGGAACAAATTGTTCTTATTTTCCCATTCCATCAGGGGAAGTCTTCACATGTTTTAGACACTCCCCTAACTCACTGACAGGTTTGAGGCCTGTCAGTTACCCTCAACCTGGTTTAGCCCATCTTTTGAGAAGGTTTATTGGAGCGTGACCACTATGCATGCTACAACTTCTTGAAGCCTTAGGTGAGAGTTGAGTTCTGGGTGAACACCAGAAGTGGATGGGCATCCCGGGAAAGGGCTCAGCAAACCCTCATACCAAAGGGCTAGTCCTTGAACATCCCATACCCCCATCTCAATTGTACTTCAAAAGAATCTAGGGATTCTACAAGACAGAGATGAGGATTGAGAACATTCCAAGCATGGGGCACAACATATTGTTGTTGCTGTTTTTCCTGAAATCTAGGAGGTGATGCCATGACATTCAAGTGAATTGAATTTAAGTGAGGGAGGGCTGTGCAAAGTCACCAGCTTCACTTCCTCCTCTGGAGCCGTCTGGGTCCAGTGGCCAAATACACATCAGGACAGGTAAAGGCATGAAGGTAGGACTTGAATTTTCATTTATATGGGACAATAAATATGGCAATGAAGCTGGAATATGGAGGAAGCCATAATATATTATCAGTTTGGGAAGATAGGGCTAGATTCAGATTGGGAAAGAATTAAAATGCTAATTGGAAGAGTTTGCATTTTATCTTATAGCCAGTAGTGGCCATGGAAGTCTCTTAAGTAGGAAAGTTTTATGCTCATACTGAGGAATGGGGCTGTTTCAGGAACTAGTGTTTCTTCCCTGCCCCCCATCCCATCCCCTTTACTGGAGATCTACAAGCAAAGGAAGGATAGTTACTTGTTGGGGAGGCTGTAGAGAAAATTCCTGTTCAGGCTCCAATCCCACTAGATGCTTTTGAGGTCCCTTCTAACTCACAGATTCTATGACTCTTTGATAGGATTATTATAAGAAAAGTACTTTGAAAAATTTAGACTTTACTAAGAAAAAAAATAATGCTGTCATGCTCTCCTCCATCTGCTACAAAATTTAAATCATAGAAGAATGTTAGTTGCTCTGGGAGATGATCTATATTTCTGATGGGGCAGGGAAACTGAGAAATCTTGGGTTTAAGCTTTGAGGCTTCTCCAGGATAAATGAAAATTCATCCACTGAATTTCACAGCCACTGAGAATTCTTTGTCTTTGATTCTGATATAAAGGTGGGAATTGGAATGTACTGAAATTTCTTCAACCTTTGAATTAGGTTAGAAGAAAAAGGCTGAAGGATGCACCTGTCTTCTCTTTCACTTTGTTTCACACAAGGCTTAAACAGTTAGAGAATAAGTCTTTCAGGGGGTCATTTCACCTACAAAATAGCAAACAACTTGCTTGAGCAAAGTTTTTTCTCCTGGCATGTGAACTAAATTGTTAGAGCTGTGTGGATGTAATGTAGTGTCTGATGTAATGTAGGTTTAGGTTTGTTTGGGTTTCCTGATAGCAGTGTACAGTTAGATATAGCTCTCCAGTTTAATGATGTTACTAGCTCACATTTATATTGCACTTTACAACTCCTTTTCTATAAACCAATGTAAACCCCAATGCCCAGGTTCACTAAGGAAAATATGTCATGCTGACAGAGATGTCCAGCTCCTACTTGGGTCATTTGTGTGCTATGTAGCATATCTTGAATTGAGTCTGATTAGGCTTGACCCCTTCCTCTAGATTAGGGGTTCTTAATTTTGTTTTTGACATGGACCCCTTTGGCATGCTGCTGAAAATTATGGACCCTGTTAGGGGTGATGGGCGTAATGCTTTCACTCTTGTTAATTCAGGACTGATTTGAGTATGAAATGAGGCATTCGTGAGCCATTGAGCCCTCGACTGAAGGAGGTTTACTTAACCCTAACATAGTAAAGGGGCAAAGTTAGGTGGCACAGTGGATAAAGCACAGTGCCTCAAAACACGAAGACCAGAGTTCAGATCTGTCCTGTGACACATATTAGCTATGTAACCCTGGGCAAGTCACTTAATCCCTGTCTGCCTTAGTTTTCTTATCTGTAAAATGAGCTGGAGAAGGAAATGGCAAACCACTCCAGGATCTTTGCCAAGAAAACCCTAAATGGGGTCACGAAGAGTTGGACACAATTGAACAACATCAACATAACAAAGATATCCAATAAGGATACAGTGGCATGTGACCACATACATCTGGTCAGCAGGGCAGGTATGGTGACTAACTCCAGTGGTCTTCAGATATTCACCACTCCAGAAGGGCCAGATTATCTCCATAATGGGTGGAATTTATATGTCCTTAGGTGACCAGGAAGCTGCTGTTAAGGGAGGCAGACACCAGTCAGGTCCTACGGGGTAAATTTGTTATCTTTAAGGGAAAACTAATCCCTGTTACTATGGGGAGGGGGTAGATATTAGTCTATCAAAGTCTTCTCAAAACAGTATCTTTTACTTACATTTTTAATGATAGAAAGTCTAAATTTCAATTAGAGATTAACTAAAAAAAAAGATTTAATTTTTTTCTCATCCAAGTTCACCAATGCCCTGAATACTAGCCATGGACCTTTTAGGGGTTTTTGAACCCCAAGTTAGAGACCTCTGCCCAAGAGAGATGAAGGGGGACACATAGACAAAAGCAGAGTGAATGGTGAATCCATACTTGGATCCACTGAGCATCAAAATTATTCTGCCATTCTGGCTTGTTTCTGACTGATGTATTCACATTTGCTAATTCTAGATTGGGTTCCTTATCAAGGGAGACCATCTCCCTTTGCTCATTTCTAATTATAAAACTGTCTAAGCCCCAGTGCTTAGAGGTTACTAGGGTTGGTCTGCCATACTAACTGAGCTGACCAATTCCTAGCTAGGTTTCATGTCTGTTGTGGCATGACTGGGATCAGGACAAAGCAAATATGGGTAGCCACATACAGATTGGCACATCATCTTGTTGTATCCTTTGTTTTGATATCAATAAATTATAATCAGGGAAGTTCCCTGTGAAAATGAGCCAGATGTCTCTTCCTTAAATCAAAACAAATTGGCACAAATGATGAAGAACTGTACTTCCAAGAATCCTGTGAAATAAAAACAGCCATTAGCCCAGGGGTAGTGTGAAGAGATTGGATTAGGAGTCAGAAAATGACAGCTTCCTGGTTCTGTTACTTCCTCTGGGTCAAGTTCTTTGCTTCTGAGCTTGATTTTTTTAATATGGAACATGGAAGAAAGGAGTTGGACTAGATCTGCTTGGAGCTATACTTCCTATTATCCTGTTTTAGATGATGAAACAGTCTCCAAGGGGTAGTGACTTCTCTAAAACCACAGAAGTGTGGGTAATGTTTAACAACCAGCTCTCTGAAAATCTTCATTATTAGTATTTTCTGCATTATTTTCTTGAGTCTAGACATCTAGACAACCAATGAAACAACATCTCAAATCGTGATTTGGAAGGTTAGTGATTTGTGACATTTGCTGATTTCCGAGATGTAAATGCTCACACTGAAAATTTAACAAATCATTTCTCTGGAGACAATTCAAGGTGGCTCATACAAACTCCTGGCCCTAAACTTGGGTCAGACTTCTGACTCCTAGACAGTGGTCTCCCTACAGCAGTGGTTCCCTATCAGGCCATAGCTGTTAGTATTGTTTGTGTAGTTAAAGCAGGTTGTAAGGTGCTATTTCACAGGAGTTCCCACGCTTCTCAAGGACAGATTACAGAGGTTTCAAAACCTTTTTCTATTCACTCTGGAATTTTTAGTATGATAGGTAAAGGAAAGAGGATTATTGCCCTGTCTAGCACCACTTTTTCTCAGTTTTGTTTTGTCACGGGGGATTACAAAATCTTTCCAGTAAGTTACTTCACTGTGCTGGAAGGTGATAACTGTTGATCCAGCATGTAAGGATTCAAATAAAAAACAAAAACAAAAAACCAAAAATAACAAACCACTTCTGAGAGGTTTCCCATCGCCAAAGCTAAAGTGAATTTGACTCATACCAAGAGATAACAAATTCCAGATGTGACTACTATGCCACATCAAATGTCATCCATTACCCTCAGAAGATCATTGTAAGGTCTGCTTTTGCTATAAACAAACAGGAGAAAAAAAAAGAAAGAAAAAAGAAAAAAGAAAAAAAATCATGAAACTAAATGTCAAAGTCATGGAAATCCCTGGATATCATCTAGTCACAATGGTGGAAAAAGCCTAAGATTGGTTAGGTAGACTTAAAGTTTTATCAGGAATGAGGGAACCCCAAACAATGAACATCATCAGTTTATAGACACTCAAATAACTGACCAGCATCATTTGTTTTCAAGAGTGAAAAAAAAAATTTGGGACTGTTTTTGGCAAGGGCAGCTGGGTGGTACAGTAGATAAATACTGGGCCTATGAGTTCAAATCTGGCCTCAGACATTTACTAATTGTGTGACCATGGGCAAGTCACTTAAACCTGTTTGCCTCAGTTTCCTCATCTGTATCTTTGCATCCAGTATCTTTGCCAAAAAAAACAAAACCCCAAAAAACAGACCAAAATCCAAAACACCAAATGGAGTCACAAAGAGTCAGACATGACTGAAACTACAGAAAAAAATGTTTTACAAAAATAAATACAATTCCAAAATAAATCCTTTTTATTACTGCACTGGCATCTATATGGATAGAGTGAGTTATTCAATAATTATCACTCACATTCCTAGTCATTTACAGCCTGCAGAGCTTTCCTTGAATAACTCTGTGGGCGGGTAGTAGTATAATCATTACTATCATCATTTATAGATGAAGAAACTAAGGCCAAGAGAGATGATGAGAATCATCCAAGATCATACAGCCAATATGGCAGAGGCAAAATTCCAAACCAAATGTTCTAAATCCAAATAATGTCCTCTTTCCAGCATACCATGTTGCTTCTCACAGCACTAACGTGTCTGTTGTAAGCAGAACCCTTTTGAAGGATTTGAGAGAGATGCAAAAGAAGCAAATATAATGTATTTTTTGAGCAAGTTGATAAACTAATGCATAATAATGAGTACCTTGTATTTTTAAAGTGTTTTTTAGTCAGTTATGTGTTTACCTGTTTTATGTAGCATAAACATATGTATACATCTGTACACACATGCACACATGTATATAGATACATAGATGTGCACACTGATGTGCACACATATGATATGACATGAATATGCACATACATGCATGCATGCATATATACATGAACGTATGGTATGTTAGGTGGCAGAAGGGCAGCTACATGGTACAGTGAATAGAGTACTGGGCCTGGAATCAGGAAGACTCTTTTTCCTGAGTTCAAATCTGGCCTCAGACACTTATTAGCTGTGTGACCCTGGGCAAGTCCCTTAACCCTGTTTGCCTCAGTTTCCTCATCTACAAAATGAGCTGTAGAAGGAAACAGCAAACCACCCTCAGATCTTCGCCAAGAAAACCCCAAATGGAGTCATAAAGAGTCAGACATGACTAAAAATGACTGAGCAATATGAGTCACCCAGGGAGAGAGGGGCAGTAGTCTTGCGTTTGCGTAGTGGACAGAAGACCAGCTTTGGAGTCAAGAACACAAAGTTTTAAACCCTGCCTTGGACCTTTACCATCTGCATGCTCTTGGGCAAATCACTCAATATCTCTAAGTTCTCAGTTTTCTCATCTGTAAAATGAGAATAAAAATACTAGCAATACCTGCCTCAAAGGGTTGTTGCAAAGAACATTTACAAAGGATCACCTATGCTGCAGAGATTGAAAAAAAAAAAGAGATTATATAAAGCACTCAGCAAGGTACTGTTATGTTAAATTCACATTTTTTTAGTCACTCAGTGACTTCACTGGAAGTTCAGGACGAGCAAAAGCTGTGAGAAATACAATGGAGAACACTGAAAAAGTATAAGGAATAAAATAGACCAAACATCGTAGATTTCATAAAAACCTCATGCTTCAATGTCATGAATAGTTTAAGAAAGACTCAGGAAGTACTGCTGGTAAGCACTAAATAACATCACAAAAAATGAAATTAATTATGTATTAATTGACCGGAAATGACTCTTTACTGATGTGGGAGTCACTCCTGAATCATCTGTTTGTGTACATCAAATCACTAACTTGTTATCACAAAGATTAAAATGAGTAAAACTGTAGAAGAAAGAACAAACATGAGAATAAGCTGTGATACACAATTTAAATAACTCAATCCTGACCTATTTATATGAGGTACGGCTGCTTAAAATAGGATAGAGATGGAAGAAAGTACAAAGACACAGACTACACTTATTTCATACAGTTTAACCAAGGTCAATCAATTTTCACAATCAATTGTCTTTCAAAGAGAAGGAAATGGTGAACCATTCCATCTGTAACATTTATATAGCATTTACTGTGTCCCAGATACTTTATAATTATTATCTCATTTGAACCTCACAGTAATCCTGGGAAATAGGTGCTATTATTATCCCTGTTTTACAGTTTAGCAAACCAAGCCAAACATAGGTTAAGTGATTTGCCCAAGGTCACACAGCCAGTAAGTGTCTGAGGCCAGATTTAAATTTAAGTCTTCCTGACTCCAGGCCTAGCATTCTATCCACTGCACCACCTAGCTGTCCAAACAATTGACTTGGCAATCAATCAATCAATAGACATTTATTAAGTGACTCTCAAGTACCAGACACTGTGCTTAAAGCAAACAGAGACATGGCAAGCTCATTTGTAAAGTATTATGAAGGTTGATGGAAGAGTATCAGTAGTATTACCTAATAAAAATGGAGCAGTGTAGGATAAAACAAATTAAAACAAAAATGGTGGGAGATATCTAATGAAAGTAGGAGGATAATAAACAACAGAAAAAATTAAAAGATCAATAAAAAATTATAATAAAATTTTGAATCAGGAACCACAGAGTCAGAACATTTGGATTGTAAAATCACAGTCTAAGACGTGCTTATCAAGGAAATAGAAACATCAATAAAGAGTATTATGTTGGAAGAAAAAAAACCACAGTCAAATTAGACCAAATGTACACAAAGGGGGTCCATGCTACAGTTAAGCTAGATCATTGAGGGATTAATTCATAAGGTATCTGATAGCAAGGTAGATACCAAAAATGTGGGGGGGGGGTAAAGGAGGTGGAATCCTGTTTCAAGTTATTATTAATATGTATTTTTTGTATAAATCCTTTCAGTGTTTTTCCTAGAAGGTATGCCAGGGAGAAAGAGGGAATTACATATTATCTTGCAACTATAGGACAAGGAGTCATTTGAGTCTTCATGGTCTTCATTATTAAGTGAAAACAAATATAGATTAGCAGCACTTGGAGGGTAGATATTATTTTTTATTCATTCTTTTTATCTCCCATGGCAACTAGCACAGGACCTTATACCAAGGTTCTAAAGAAACATTTACTCAAATGAATTTAATTGAAATTGTCAAGCTAGGAAGAGTGAGAGAAGAGAAAGATACTGAAATCCTTTAGAAACTGTGAATATGCATTTTTTCAATCTTTTGGAAAATGAGGATGTGATTAATATCAGATAGAGATTTTTTTTTTCATTTTGTTAGGAAAAGATAAAGAAGTTCAAAAGATCAATATCAGATGGCTTTTCCATGCAGTAACAATAAAAAAAAATCACCAAATATCCAACAAAACTTCCCTAGAGTAAATGGATTGAAAATGCTCTTTTAAGTATTTTCATAAAGGAAAGAATCCTCAGGTATAATAGGAAAACAAATCAATTCTAAGAAAAGATTTCCTGTATGAACTCCACACACCCCAAAATGAGCCCCTTAGATCAGCAAAACATATACTTTGCTAAAAAATCACTGGAGAGGCCAGCTTATTTGCAGATGTTAAAGAAGATTCTTTGCTAGCCTTCCCATTCAGTTTGCTGATGGTGCTGATTTTGGGGGCTCTGCTCTGTATAAAAATAGCTTTATTCTGCTGACCATGTTCATATGCAATGGGAGGGGCACTGATAAAGAAGTTAGAACACAGGAAGTCTACCATTTCAGCCTATAAAAATAGCATTTTTATTACAAAGAGGTCTTACCAACTGAGGAAAAACAAACAGAATTTTCATTTCCTGACATGTGTCTGTGTTACTAAATAGTTTATGCATGATCTTTTACTTTTTTGGAGCAGGGAGAGGAATGTTGGTAATATTGATATTTATTGAGGGAAAAACTACTGTACCACTGAATGACAAACATTTTAGTCAGCATTACCTATCTGGTCAATGTCCTATGATTAAAAAAAATAAGATTCATTTTCTAAGTTCAAAAATACCATGAACCTAAAGAGCTGTTATAACATTACTATGTGTTTTTATCAAACTCCCAGATGTCTGTGAATTGTACAGTTTAGCCCAGTGTAACTTGTACTTCTATTCAGTCTGAGAAAAAGATTCTGAGAGGTGATCCTTCCTCTTCTCCCTCAAGCTAATTTAAGAGAATGGTAGTCATGCCAAGATCAAGAATATTTGAGTTGGTGAGAAACACAGACCCATGAAAAGTGATTTGAATAATCCTATGCAGTGCCTAAGAAAACAATTGAGATGCCTGAAAAGACCTGGATCAGGAGGGAATAGTATCATAGACTTTCTTTTTTTTTCTTCTGGCAATTGGGGTTAAGTGACTTGCCCGGGGTCACACAGATAGTAAGTGTCAAGCGTTTCGTCTGAGGCCGGATTTGAACTCAGGCCCTCCTGACTTCAGGGCCAGTGCTCTATCCACTGTGCCACCTAGCTGCCCCTCTTTTTTTTTTTTTTTCAAATTGAAAGTTTTAGCATTATCAACACACATTTATTGGTAAAGAAAAAGATTTACAAAATACCGAACTATCCATTCATTAAATGAATTATAGTAAGTGTTCTATTGTTTTTTTATTTTTAAAAACACGCATATATTTTATATGCATAATTTAATAAGATAGTAATACAAATTGCTCCATTTGCTAAGTTGGCAATATTTTTGTTTTCATGACTTCAAGTAGACTGAGGATAAGGTATGTCTTTCATCATCAGAGAAACAATAGACTAAAGGTGAAGAATAAGATATGCATTCTCAGACACAGTCATAGATTTTAAAGATAAAAAGGACTTTAGAGACCATCTAGTCCAAGTTTTCATTTTATTTTTAATGTTTTATTAATGGGTGCTATTTTTTATATAATGATCACTTTTGGATAACTTCTCCCTTTCCCTACACCCTTCTTTCTTACACACACACACACACACACACACACACACACACACACACCATCACCACCACCACCACCACCACCACTACCACCACCAACACTTAGACTCCTCCTTCTAGCAGTAAAAGTACCTACAGACAGCCATAGATTAAGCCCTTAGTGTTTCAAGAACAGTGAAAGTGATCTGAACAATCAGGATAGCAGAGGAATCGCAAGCCAGCAGAGATCTCGTCAGACAGAGCAGAGAACTGTAGTGGAGGAGAGAAGACAGGACAATGTTGATTAATTTCTAGAAAGAGCAGAAGACAGGAAAACAATCCATAATCAGATGACTTGTAGAAGGCTCTGGCAGTAGAGAATTCTTTACAAAATTACAGAATGTTTTCACAGGGCCTACAATATAGCCCAGCATAACTTGTTCTTCTGTTCAGAGATAAAGAAGAATGTTCAGAGGAAGAATTCACACTACTTAGACTTCACTTGGGCAGCTAGGTGGTGTAGAGGATAGAGCGCTGGGTCTGGAGTCAGCACCTGAGTTCAAATCCGGCCTCAGATAACTTATTAGCTGTGTGATGCTGGGCAAGTCACTCAACCTTGTTTGTCTCAATTTCTCATCTGTAAAATGAGTGGGAGAAGGATAATGGCAAACAGCTCCAGTATCTTTGCCAAGAAAATCCTAAATGGGGTCACAAAGAGTTGTACACAAATGAAAATGACTAAACAACAAGACTTTACTTGTATATGATATTTGTTGAATTTTTTCTCATTTTAATAAAAACCCTTTTTAACACATTATGATCAGTCTTTTGGAGAAATTTTTCCCCCCAAGTATATGTGTGAGTGCTCAAGAAAAGACAAACATGGGAAACAAACCCCAACATCACCTAAATACTTCACATCATGACATCTCTGACACAAGATTTACACACATTCAGAATTCTGTGCTTTGTGATGATTTAGGGAATAGCTTTTAAAAATTGCAATAATTCAAATGTGATGACAGTTGACTTTTATGTGGTATTTTATAATGATAAACCCTTTTTTGATGGCCCTGTAGAGATAGTAGTGTCAACTTTACCTTTGTTTTACAAATGAGGAAAGAAATGCTCAGACAATTAGATTGCTCAACTATGAACAGACAAATTAAAGCAGAAATAGATCCTAAAGCTTATGGGCACCTAAGTGGTGCAGTGGATAGAGTGCAGGTCCTGGTTTTTGGAAGACCTGAGTTCAAATATGGCCTCAGACACTTACTATGTGACCCTGGGCAAGTCATTTAACCCTGTTCACCTCAGTTTCCTCATCTGTAAAATGAGCTAGAGAAGGAAATGGCAAACTACTCTAGTGTCTTTGCCAAGAAAATTACAAATGGGGTCACAAAGAATCTGAAACAACTGAACAACAACAACAAAACTGACCCTTTTCTTCAATACACAAAAGTAAAGCAACTTATACCATTTGGCAAAAGAAGGGCTTTAGTTTTTATCTCTTATACTTCACTCAACTACAAAGGCAAATATATTTATGTTGATGCTCTGAAAACCTAAAAGTGTCTAAGTACATTACAGTTGATTTTGTTTTTTTCTTTTCTTTGACTTGATTTTGGAGGTTCAGAAAGAAAGAGTTGATGTTTGGGGACATTTTCTCTCTATTTTTCATCCTAGTTTTATAATCATTTAAAATGGCTGAATTTTACTATTAGTGCCACTAGTTTTTTATTTTTCCCCTAAAACAGATATATTATTTTGCAAAATGTTTTCCCAAGAACTTCTCTTTGAATTCCCTGTTTCACTCAGTATCAAGCCAACTTATCAGCTGAGGTTCCAAATTATATGGTTTCTCTAAGAAATGCTGAGAAATAGTAATTTCTTTTCTAAAACACAACTCTGATAAGATGGAGGTCAATCTCTTCTGCAAGAAACTGAGGTTTTCTTCAAAATGGTGGAGTCTAGGAAGTAAATAAAGGACTGGTTCAGATTCTTTATGTAAGGTGAATTAATCAAGAGGAGACTGATTGCTTTGATGATTCCTCAATCAGCTTGATCAAATGACAGGGCACAGACATCTTAGCAACAACTTCCTGCAGAGAGTGGTTATATATGTGCATTGGTGCCTGAGTGATTTGGTTTCAGTGACTGGTGCTATCTTCAAGATGATTGGCTAATGGAGACTTGTCAGAGATTTTATAAACCCTCACCATAGTTTATCACAGCATGTTAAAAGACCAGCTTTCTTGTGGTCTTGGTCTTCTTGGACCTTGAAGAAAGATAGAGGGACACAGCATAGTAAGTATATCAGGAAGTGGGGGAGAAATTGTCCTCCAAGGAGAGACACAGGCATATGGGAGAGGTAGCACAGACTTTATATCTGTGCAGCCTGAGAGGGTATTCCATGGGCAATTTTCATGAAGCCCAATACCTATTGTACAGGAAAGGAGGATTTTGAATTCCCTCATCACTGTGATTCTGACATCTAGAGGACAATGCAGAAAACTTTCTTGCAAGATCAGAAGACATAAAAGCACAGCAGTAAAACAGAGGACTTTATCTGGGGTTCTAGTCAGAGAAGGGAAATTTCCTGGGTAACACCATCTTTGGAACTTGTCTTAGGAGTAACCCCAAGTTTCAGAGTTTTCAAATTTGAGAGTTCAAAGATAAGACCTTATAGAGAGAGAAGGGAATTTCCTGATGCAACTGCCTCAATTCTTATTAAATAAGTGAATGAATAATTGAATAATTCAATCAAACTGAGACCAGTTAAAAACCTTAGCTTAAAAAGGCCAAGGTCTCCCAATGTATCTAGGGCCGTGTCCAGTTATCCTAATCTATATCTCACCACTGGACCCAGATGGCTCTGGAGGAGAAAGTGAAGCTGGTGACTTTGCACAGCCCTCCCTCACTCAAATCCAATTCACTTGCATGTCATAGCATCACCTCCCTGATGCCATGGTCCTCTTCGAGAATGAAGGACAAAGAAACAACACTCCTTGGAGAATTAAAAGGTCATCCACCTGTTTCCTACAAAGTGTTCTTCTTGGAGGGCAAAAATCAGTGAGTTATTCAGAAAGTACAGCCCAGATGGGAAGGAGATTGCTTATTCAGCAGCACCCCCCCCACCCCCCACAGTATGTTTCCCTGTTTGGGAAAGTCTAAACCCTTGGGTAGAATGGGTCTTTGGGGAATACATAGGGTTCTTTGGGGATAAGGAATCACCAGAATGTCAAAAAGTTGCTTCAAGAACTCCAAAGTCAGGTTCCTTTTGGGACGAGCTGATAGGATATTTGAGTACTTAGTGGCTGCTTTTTTTTGGGGGGGGGCCTCATATACTTTCATTAGTCTTTGCAGTATTTTACATTTACTGTGGGATAGAATTAATGTTGCTCTCTACCCACACACATCATTACCTTGATTGTATGGGAGCTGGAGACAAGATTACCCATATTTGGGACTTAGATATGAGCTACATACCTGTATTATATTAGGAGATCTTCCTTGGACAACTCTAGTTTGGGTTGATCAGTCAGAGACAGAAAGAAAATAACTCTCTTTGGGGTCAGCCCAGGATCAGACTTTGTGTGTGTAAGCTCAGAGTCTTGGGGGACTTTGAGCCATGGGCCATGATCACTTAGAAAGGAAACGGAAGGGTATATATTCAATTTATTAAGATAAATTCATGCAAAACTAATTTTTTTCTTTTTTAACAAGATTATTAGAATTGAAGATATCTAAATAGAATAACTGGATTTCAGCAAATAATTTCATTGTTTCAAATTGTATGTCTGTCAACACAATGTAAAGATGTAGATTTGAAAATGATTGATGACTGCTGAAGAGTGGGTTTTGAGGCAGTAGAAAAACAAAACAAAATGAAAACCACTAGATTTGGAGCCAGAGTTCCTGGGTTCAACTCCTAGCTTTCACTTCTTATTTTTGTGAATGTGGATAATTCACCTAAAGTCTCTAAGCCTCAATTTCCTCATCAGTAAAATGAGGACAATAATACTTGTACTAACTGTATAAACCTTAGAGAGCTAACTATATGTGACTGGGTCTGTAGAGGAGTGTCCTAGACATTGGTCCTTCTCAGAGAGGAAAACAGGATCATAGAATTAAAGTGGAAAGGGAACTTGAAGGTCATCTAGTACAAACGAAGAAAGTGAGATCCAGAAATGTTAAATAACTTGCCAGTGGTCACATAGTTATAAACAGTAGAGATATAATTTAAACTCAAAATATTTGACTCCAGGTTTGTATTTTTCCACTGTGCTATCTCCAATATTTATTTACATGACTTGAATGAAGGCAGATGGCATATTTATCAAATTAATGGATGACATGAAGTAGGAAGGCATAATTAATACAACAAATAAAGGAATCAAGATTAATGGGTAATGAGGCATGATTAGGAAGGTGAAGCTTTTCTAAAGGGAGCCTTGAAATCGTAGCATAAAATTGGTTGAAGGAATGGGAATATTTTAGCTCAGAAAAGAGAAGATGTGGAGAGGATATAATAGCTGTCTTCAAATGGTTCCAAGACTTCCATTGGTTTAATTATCATATCTATGCAAATGACTCCTAGATCTATATATCTAGTCATGGTTTCCCTCCTGAGTTCCAGTCCCACATCTCCAACTGCCTATCAGACATTTCAAATTGGATGTCCTATAGGCATCTCAAATTCAACATGCCCAAAATAGAACTCATCTTTTCTTCCAAATCTAACCCTCTTTCAAAAGTCCTTGTCTCTGTAGATGGTGTCACCATTCTTCTGTAGGCTGACAAGCAATAAGCATTTATTAAGCATTTTCTATATGCCAGGCACTATGCTAAATGCTGGAAATACAAATATAAACAACAAAAATGACAGTAACTATCCTCAAGGTATTTACATTCTAATGGGAGAAGATAACACACAAAGCAGTTGAAAAGCAGGGATAGGGAAAGTGGGGAGAAGTTACCAAGCAGAGACATGGTGGTGAAGTCCAAGGGTCAAAAGCATACCCAAGAAAGGAGAGAAGTATGACTAGCCTCTCTCTGTCCCCAAAATGGAGATCACAGAAAGAATCATGGGAGAAGGGGGGGCCAGTAGGGTGGAAGGAAGTCCCAGGATGAGAAGACAGCTGAGTCATGGTATCAAAGTTCAGAATGTTAGAAGCACATCTTGGGGGGAGGGGGGGATGAAGGTGACCCAGCTTGACTACCTAAGAATTATTTCTGAATCCCCACTGTTCCTCATCCAATCAATCACCAAGTCTTGTTGATTTTATCTACATATCTCTCATATCTGTCCCTTTCTGCCTACTCACACAGCCACTACCCTAGTTCAGGTCTTCCTCACCTCTCACTTAGATTATTTCAATAGCCTTCTAATTGGCCTAGCTGTCCCAAGTCTCTCCCCTCAAATCTATCTATCATATAGATGCCAAAATGACATTCTGAAAGCATGGACCTCACCATTTTACTCCCCCTCAATAAACTTTCATGGCTCCTTTTTGTCTTTTGGATCAAATAGGAGGTTCTGTTTGGTATATAAAGTGCTTTACAAACTTTGTCCAACCTATATTTCCAGTGTGTTTATATATTGCTCTCCTTTACTTACTTAATAGTCCACTCAAAATAGCCTTCTTGCTCTTTCTAACAGGTAACTTTCCAGATCCCGTCTCATCTCTGCACGTCTATGCCCCACTCCTGGCAAGCACTCTCTTGTTATTTTCTACATTAAATATCCCTAATTTATTAAAAAGCTCAGCTTAAATGCCATCTCCTATATGAGGCCTTTCCCATTTCCCTCAGCAGCTAATTTCCTTTCTCTACCTTAACTTTTATCACACCATAATACAATTATCTCATATTTCTTTTGCATATACTTGTATATGTACATGTTATATCACCTGATAGAATTTGAGGTCCCTGAGGGCAGGAACTTTTGTTTTTATATCCTCAGAGTTAGAGTCAGAGTCAATAAACATTTATGAAGTACCTAGTATAGATTGTGCTAAGACCTGGGGACACAAGGAAATGCTAAAACAGTCCTTGCCCTCAAGGGGTTTGTAATCTAAGGGAAGACAACATAGAAAAAGATGCTGGAATTGGGTAAAGGGGAGGAGGGATACAGTGAAGTCCAGCAGCTGGGGTGGGAAATGGTCTGAGGAGATGTGAGTCACAGACTTGATTTTATCTTGCAGAATGATAGGTGGAAACTTCAGAGAGGCAGATTTCAGTTCCATAAGAGGAAAAACTTCTGACAATTAGAGCTATCCAAAAGGGGAGCAGGCTGTCACAAGGAGGTGAATTCTTTATCATTAGGGATGAGTTGTAGGGGATATTTTGGAGGAAATTCACATTTCAGATATAGATTAGACTAGATCAGTGGTTGTCAAACTTTTGATCTCAGAACACTTTTTACCATCTTAAAAGTTATTGAGACTCCTCCCCTCTCTAAGCAACTTTTGTGTATGTGGGTTATGTTTAATGCTATTTACCATATTAAAAATTAAAATGTCTTGCCATTTTTATGAAAATAATTTTGACCTCAAGGATCTCCTGGACTTGATGATTTCTATGGTTCCCTTCAACTCTGCAATTCTATGATTCAGGATGTGACTAGCTGCTACATGTACATGTAGGCTCTTTTATGTGGGATAATGCCAAATTTTAAGCCTTTGCTAAATAGTTCATTCTGTTACATTAAGGAATTAAAAGATCCCAGACAAAGTAGCCCTATTCAGTAGTGTCCTTTGCCTCTCTGAGAACAGAGCCTTCCTTGGAAGGCCAGAACTTGGAGAAAAAAAACCAAAAAACAATGTGTCCTACACTCACCATTGGGAGTATAAGAAACACTATCTGGGTGTTCTAGGAAGGGTTGGATTCTGGATGAATCTAGTTTCTTCAAAAAAGTCTTTTTCTGAGAGATCTATGGAGAGAACCCTAGATTTTCAAAGGCTATCCCAAGCCCTACACACATATCTTTACAATGAAAAGATTTTGGATATAAGCTTGTTAACGCAGTATATTTGCTGTCTAAAAATTAGCCTAATTAATGGGAGTGGGCAGGGTGGTGTCAAGGATGGCTTAACAGAAGAAGGTTGTTTGATGAGTGATGAAATATTTAAATATTTTAGCTATATCATTAAAGTCACCTACTAAGGAATCTCTGTTAGTAGAGGAAGCACCCACATTTTCTACTTGGTGACACTTCTTTGGATTTCTTCATCATGCCCCCATGAACTTTGTCATCCTATAGGATCACAGTAGTCCTGACACTCATACCTCATTAGTATCCTCGGCACCTTGGGCCCTTCTGAATGGAATGCAGAGAAGAGAGCTCTTTCCCAAACCTCCTTTTAACAAAGCAAAACAAAATAATTTGGTACTGGCTAAGAAATAGAGTGGTGGATCAGTGGAATAGATTAGGTATGAAATATACAGTAGTAAATGACCACAGTAATCTAGTTTTTGATAGATGTAAAGATCCAAGTTATTGGGAGAAGAACTCACCATTTGACAAAAATTTCTGGGAAAACCAGAAAACAGTTTGGCAGAAACTAGGTATAGACCTACATGTACCATATAACAAGATAAGGTTAAAATGCGTACATGATTTAGACATAACAGGGTGATATCATAAGCAAATTGGGGAATATGGAATAATTTACCTGTCAAATCTATGGATAAGGGAAGAGCATTATGGATATAAAATGGATAATTTTGATACATTAAATTAAAAAGTATTCACATAAACAAAACTAATGCAGCCAAGATTAGAAGGAAAGCAGAAAACAAGGATTTTTTTTTACAAGTTTCTCTGAGAAAGGCTTCATCTCCCAAATACATAGAGAACTAAATCAAATTTATAAGAATATAAGTCATTCCCCAAACCATAAATGGTCAAAGGTTATGGAGTTTTCAGTTTTTGGAAGAAGAAATCAAAGCTATCTATAGTCTTAAGAAAAAATGCTCTAAATTACTATTGATTAGAGAAATGCAAATTAAAACAACCCTGAGGTATCACTTCACACCTATCAGATTGGCTAATATGACTGAAAAGAGAAATGACAAATATTGCAAGTGTGGAAAAATTGGAACACTAATGCACCATTGGTGGAGTTATGAACTGATCCAACCATTCTGGAGAGCAATTTGGAATTATGCCCAAAGGGCTATAAAACTTTGTATACCCCTTAACCCAGCAATACCACTTCTAGTTCCGTATCCCAAAGAGATATTAAAAAAGGAAGAAAAAAAAGGACCCATATGTACAAAAATATTTATAGCAGCTCTTTTCGTGGTGGCAAAGAATTTGAAATTGAGGAGCTGTCCATCAATTGGCTGAAGAAGTTGTATATATTTGTGATGGAATACTATTGTTTTATAAGAAATGATGAGCAAGACAATATCAGAAAAACCTGAGAAGACCTATATGAAGTGATACAAAGTAAAGTGAGCAGAGCCAGGAGATCATTGTACACAGTAACAGCAATATCATATGATGATCAACTCTGAATGACTTAGCTTTTCTCAGCAATTCAGTGATCCGAGACAGTTCTGAAGGACTTATGATGAGAAATGCTATACACTTCCAGAGAAAGAACTGATTAAGTCTGAATGCAAATTGAAGAATACTTTTAAAGACCTTTATTTTTCCTGCTTTTTTTTTCTTTGCGGGGAGGGTTGTCTGTGTTTTCTTTTGCAATATGGCTAATATGGAAATACGTTTTGCAGAATTTCACATGTATTATTTATATCAAATTATTTGCCTTCTCAAGAAAGGGAGAGGAGAAGGAGAAAGGGAGGTAGAATATTTGGAACTCAAAAATTTTAAAAATTGTTGTTACATGTAATTGAAAAAATATAAAAATTAAAAAATTAATAGTCTATATAAGAGCACCCAGGCCAGCCATCTCTTCATTTCCCTCCTTGCTGAGCCCCATCATGTTCCCCTTTTCAGCTTCCTTTGCTGTAATCGCTTCCTCCATTAAATTGTAAGCTCCTTGAGGGAAGTGACTTTTTTTTTTGTATTTTTATCCCTAGTACTTAGCAGTTTCTAGCACACAGTAGGTACTTAAAAAGTTTATTGACTGATTCACATAGAGAATATCAGAAATACTTTAATTTCTAAAGTAAATCCTGGTCAAAATGAAAACCAGAGGAAATACAACTTTCTTTGAGTATTTAGAGGCTTGACATGCAAAGAAAGGATTAGGCTCATTCTATTTTACCCTAGTATGTTAGAAGTTGAAAAGATTCCAATTTAGGCTTAATGTCAGAGAAAAGAATTCTTCCTAACGATTGGAGCTGTCTAATAGAAGAAACAGCTACCTCAAGAAGTGATGGGTTTGGTCTCCTTGAAAGGCTTCAAGCACATTCTAGATGGCTCCTTGTTGGGTTATTATTATAGTGGAGAATTCCTTTTTGGTATAAGGTGGACTAGATCAGTGGTGTCAAATTCAAATAGAAAAGGGGATCACTTAACTGTACATAAGGCTGCTTATTGACTTAGAAAACCACATATTAATGTTATCTATGTTCTTTTGAATTTTTGTTTCTCAAATATTTCCCAATTACATTTTAATTTGGTTCCCTCAGTATTCCACTAATGCAGCATGTTTGAGACCTCTGACCACTGAGGTTCCTTTAAACTCCTAAATTCTATGATATGGAGTGCTGAAGCCTGTAATTTCTCCCATAGGGAACAGAAGTTCTATGGTGGCAGTCCAGATCATGGTCCAACTATAGGTAGGTACTGTGAGGGTGGGGCCTGAAAGGGACTAATATTAAGGACAATATGACCATGGATGTGATCATAGTAGGAGAGAGGATCACCCATTTTCTATGTCCACAAGAACTGAAGGAAAAAATGGGCTTTGGGACACGGTCACCACAGAATTGAAATCCTAAGGGGAATGGGTTGTGGTAGTGTAGAGGTGCCACAAGTTAGTGTATCAATCAATCGATAAACTTTATTAAGCATTTACTACGTGCCAGGCACTATGCTAAGTGCTGGATGAATGTGTGGTCATGGGGTAGAAGGAACACCCATTCCTTGCCCTCTAGGAAGCAAACACAACCCTGCACCCCATATAATGACCTGGAGGCAAAACATTTTTCTCTTTGTACTAGTTACAATTGTTTCTACCATCCCAAGCTCATTCACCTGCTCCTTTCACCCTTCATTAATGATGCCCAAACCAGTAACTCTACTTTCAACTCTAATAACTAACCCCATTCAATTAGCATACCACATGGGTTAGACTGTCAGCCTCACTTTCTTCCTCAAATCTGCATTGCATATGACCGGAGTATGTTGTATAATCAGTATAATTTTTCAGTGTATATTCATGCAATTTGTCCTTTCAAAAATATCTCATCAGGGATGTGAACTCTTTGTCTGAATATGGTACAACATAACCCTTCCTAGAACACCCAGCGAGTGTTTTCCACAAGCCCAGAGTACATGCTCAAAGAGTATGCGCCCTAAAGACAAACCAGCTTAGTGAGTACTCTCAAATTAAGTCTTATTTCCAGAGCTACTTGAGCTGAGGAACAGCCTGCCCTTTGAGTGTGATTACTAAGCCAGGCCTCTCTCTGCTCTGCAAAGGTCTTCAAATGACCAAATATAGACTTGGAGACCCGGACAGAAACATTTCGTGTGAGTCATGCTGCTTGTCTCATTTTGGGTCAGTGGTTGTCATGGAAATCGTGCAACACAGCCAAAGGCTTCAGAATTCCCCCAGTTAGCCTCTTACTAATCCATAGTTTACACATCAAACAAGTCTGCTTACTTTGTCAATCTTTACCTACTTCCTGCCTGGCTCTTAGTGAAATCTGAAAGGACCTGTACTTATCTTTTTCAAGGGAATCAAAATTATAGGGGTATACACAGGCTGTAACCAGTTTCCTGTACCTACCTCCCACATAGGTATAATATATACTGTATAAAATAACAGACACAGGGGGTCCCAATACTGCTGGTGCAAGTTCTAAGCTATCAAGGCTTAAAGCTGCACTAAGACTTTTGGGACACCATCTATTTTGTGCTCCATCTCCTATATACATTTATGACACTTTGATATGTGTTACGTATATTTGTAATTATCTCAAAGTCAAAAATCACTTTTTCATTTTTAGAATAGGAATTCCCATTTACTGCTCCCATGTCCCACCCCCACCTCACACACACCCTGAAAAACAGTGTAGTATGTGGCCCACAGCAAAAGAGTGATGCCTGTTTGATGGTTATCACAGGTGTTAGAATGGGATAAATGAATTCAAATAAGTCAAAGAGAGGGGATTAAAAGGATCAGTAAAGGAGGTAGAGGATGGGGGCTTAGGAAACGGCTCATGGAAAAGGTGGAACTAGAGATGAGACTTGAGGGAAGGGAGAATGATATTTATAGACAGGATGGGGGAGGCGGACAGTTTGATGGTGTGGGATGGGCGCAGCAGATATTGAGAACTGAACAGGGAGTCATGGGACTGGAGGCTGATTCTCTGCCCTTCCACGTATTACCTACGTGACCTTGGGCAAGTTGCTTAAACTTTCTGGGTCTTACCTATAAAAATGAATGCGTTAGAACAGATGATCCTTTTGCCATCCCTATGATGTGGATTGAGAAGACTTTGGTTTGAATTCCATCTCTGCTTTTTATTTACTTTTCAGGTAACCTTTGGTAAGTTACTTTTCTTTTTTGAGTTTTCATTTTCCTTTCTGAAAAGTGGGTATATTTATCTTCAGTACCTATATTACCTTACCTCATAGGCTGTTAGCACTTTATACATTGTAAAGCTCTGCGTAAGTGTGAATTGCAACTCAAATCATAATCATGTATGTTGAAGACAGAGTAGTGCAAAGGCAGGGAAGGGAAAGAGGGCAGAACACATCTGGGGATCAGTGTGGAGACCAGTTTGGCTACAGTGTTGTTGTTGTTCAGTCTTCATTTTCAAAGAGGACCAATGGCATCATGGGATGATGTCTTGACTTGCATGTGAATTGGATTTAAGTGAGGCTGAGTTGCATAAAGTCATTAACCTTACTCTCTCTTCCAGCATTTTGATGTCCAGTGGCAAGACAAAAGTCGAGATTGCTGGTCAGAGCCTAGGATGCAGTGGATGACCTTGGCGTCTTTGATGTCTGACCAAGCTCTAAGCACTCCATAAAGGTTGCTTCAGTTGCTATCATGGCCTTCGGAACAAGTTGTTCTCATTCACCCATTCATCCAGGGGAAGCCTTCACATGCTTGGGGTAGACATGCCCCTAACTCATTGAGGGATTTGAAACTTCAATCTGGTTTATCCCATCTGCCAAGATGGTTTTTACCAGGGCATGGTTAGTTTCTTGAAGCCACAGGTGAGAGTTGGGTGACAGGTGGACACCAAAGGTGAATGAGCAACTTGGCAAGCCCTCACACCAGAGGTAGTTCTAGTCCTCCCTGAACACTGTTCACAAAAGGCAATGCCATGAAAGATGACTGAAAAAGTAGGGAAGAGCCACATTGTGGAGGGTCTTCAATGTCAAGGCTAAGGAATTTGTATTTTCTCTTGGAAGCAGTGGCAAATTACTGAAGGCTTTTGAGTAGGAGAATGAAATGATTCTAGCTTTGGCAGCTGTGTAAAGAATGGGTGGGAGGGGTGAGGTCAGAAACAGGGAGATCAGTTACAAGGCTATTTCAGTAGTCAAGCTGATAGGTAATAAGATCTGTACTGTTAAGAAAGACAAGGAACAACAATAATAGCTGGAATTTTTATAATTCTTTAAAGTGCTTTGCATATGTTATTTCATTTGATCCAACAATAATGCTGGGCAGTAGGTATGATGATTAAGCCCCACTTTATAGAAGTAATTGGTGCAGTGGACAAGGACCTGGTTCTGGGGTCAGGAAGAACTGAGTTCAAATTCTGCCTCAGACACTAGTTGAGTGACTTTGGGCAAGTCATTGAACTTCTGTTTGCCTCAGTTTCCTCTACCATAAAATGGGGATAATATATAGCACCGATCTCACAGGGTTGTGGTGCTTCTCAAATGACATATTTGTAAAGGTCTTAACCCAGTGCCTGATACATAGTATGCTTATTCCCTTTCCCTCCTGCCCTTTACACTCAAAGAAACTTGGGCTGAGAAAGAATAAGTGACTTGCCCAGGGTCACACAACTTTTTAGTGACTGAGGCAGGATATGAACTCAGTTCTTCTTGACTCCGAGTCCAGTGCTCTGGTCGATAAAGCTGCTCTAGCTCCCAGCTTTGATTTACACCTTGATTTATAGCTTACAGTTTATTTTACTTACATTGTCTCATTTGATATTCTCAACTACCATTTCAGGTAATAATATAATTAATGTCTTAATAATTATCTTAATTAGTACCTGCACTAAATTATTTTATTTTATTCATTCATTCATTCATTCATTTATGGAAAAGGAAACTGAAGCAAAGTGACTTGCCTGGTCAAGGTCACCCAAGCAATAAGTAGAAGAACCAGGATTTTCATTCAGTTCTCTGACTCCAAATCCAGGGTTCTTTCCATTTATACCTGGGAGAGAGAAGAGTCAAAGGTCACTCTTTGGGGAGATGGAAAAAGTGGTGGGATTATCCTCAGCAATGGAAAGGTTTGGGTTGGGGGACAGGTTTTGGAGAAAAGGCAACAAATTCAGCTTTGGACAATTTGAACTTGAAATATACTGGGATGTCCTGGAGGGAGATGTCTTCTGGCAGCTGTAGATACATCAAAGAAATTCAAGTATTTTTCATATGGATTATTTAAGGTCCTCCTCCATCTCCAAATCTTAGTTACCCTTTGAGCTTTATTTTGTAAAAAGGATGTTTAACAGAGTTATTGAAGAAATTAATGCTGCTTCAATTTCTCTGATGATATTGGGATAAATATTTGAAATCAACATTTTAGAAAGTTTTTCAAAAGAATTCTTCCCATAAAGGAGTTATTGCTCTAGGCTCAAATTCTATCCTGAGTTACTCTAGGGCTGCTTGATCATTCTATTGATCAGCCAGGAACTTTGCTTGTTCTGCCTTCCCTTGTGATTGGCTGCCTTATGGCTATCCCCTGTATTGTTGAGTATAGCAGCATTCCATTCAGAATGTTGCCAAGAGAGATCATACATAAGCAGACTTGGAAAGTTCATGAAATTAGCTCCACCAACAACTGGCTGAGTGATGCTGGGGAAGTTAATTCATTTCTCTGAGCCTCAGTGTCTTCATCTATAAATTAACAATAACCCAGGTTTATATAAGATTATAAGATCATAAATTTAGAGATGGAAGCGACCTTTGAGGTCACCTATTACAATACTCCCATTTTTACAGGTGAACAAAGGTCAAAAGAGGTTGAAGGACTTCCCAAGGTCACACAGGTAGTAAGTAGCTAAGCCAGGCTTTGAATACAGGTCCACTGACTACAAATTCAGTTCTACAAGCATTTGGAGGTTTACAAATCACTATCTTTACAACAACCTCATGAATTAGGTAATTCAAATATTATCACTCCCATTTTACAAATTTAACAACAATAAAACTGAGCCCCAGGATAGTGAAATGATTTGGCCATGGTAACACAGCTAGGTGGCACAGTGAATAGAGCACTGGGATTAGAACTCATGTTCCTGAGTTCAAATTTGGCCTCAGACCCTTACTAGCTGTGTGACCCTGGACAAGTCACTTAACCTTGTTTGCCTCAGTTTCTCACCTGTAAAATGAGCTGGAGAAGGACAGTGGCAAACCACTCCAGTATCTTTGCCAAGAAAACCCCAAATGGGGTCAGGAACAGTCAGACATGACTGAAAAAAATGATTGAACAACAACACACCAGAACTCAAACCCAAATCTCTGAACTCTAAGTCCAATGTTATTTCAGCCACTCAAATTGAGACCAAGCACTATACTAGGCACTTCCAGGGGATAGGAAAGAAACCCAAGTTATTCAATCCACAATTCAATTGTCAAACATTTATTCAGCCTCCAATATGCCAGGCATCATGCTAGTGCTGAGGAATCAAAGACAAAAATGAGTTGGATCTCCAGGAGCTTATATCCAATATCTACTATGAGAGAGATTCTGTTGTAGGCATAATGTGGATATAAAGATGAATAGGACACAGGATCACACGGAATTTTGCATAGAACTTACATATTATAAGCATGACACAGAGCTACAAAAATTATAATATAGGTTATAATGTAAATGTACAGTATGAGATACAGAGGGAATACAGAGTATAGCAAAATAGGGTGCTTAAACTCCCTGTAAGAATGATATTTTTTCCCCCAGGTACTTCACTGGGGCAGCTAGGTGGAGAAGTGGATAGAGCGCCAGGTCTGGAGTCAGGTTTAACTCTGCCTCAGTTTCCTCATCTGTAAAATGAGCTGGAGAAGAAAATGGTAAGCCATTCCAGCATCTTTGCTAAGAAAATCCCAAATGGGGTTGCTAAAGGTCTGACTACAATGACTGAACAACAACAACAACAACAACAACAACAACAACAACAACAACAACAACAACAACAACAACAACA
>NW_020954556.1:7999698-8049275 GCF_900497805.2 Vombatus ursinus | reverse complement strand
CAACAACAACAACAACAACAACAACAACAACAACAACAACAACAACAGGTATGCATAGGTAGGACCATGTCTCTCTTCCACTCAAAATCCTTCAATAGGTGACTCCTCATCTCTGGAACAAAATATATACTCTTTAGTCTGGGTTCTATCTGTATTACCAGACTTATTTCATTACTACCCTCACAAGCCCTGTGGCCCAGCCAAACTTGAGTAGCAACTGTTCCCCAAACTGAATACTTCATCTCTTGGCTATGTACCTACCTGGAGTTCACTTCCTCCTCAAGCCTGAAACCTCCTGAAATCTTTGTCTCAGCTCAGATGTCACTTCCTCCTAGTGAAGGCTTCTCTGATCCCCCCTTCCCTCCTCCAGTTGTTAACATACACGATCATGGCAAATTTCAAAGCAGCTGCCAGTCTGCATTGGCAGAGGAAATTCCCTTTGCCAATGAAATTAGAGGTCTGGTTTGAAAGAAAGAAACCTTTATTCCTTTATTATGTTAGTGTAAGGAAAGGAAGATTTCAGTCTCTGATCACAAAGAACTTAGGTCTAATTGAGGAGAAAGGATCAGAGAAGAAGAGAGAACTATATAATCAAATACAAAATTGTAAAATATATTATAAACATGAAAAGAATCCATAAGGCTGAGAGATCAGGGTAGACCAGAGGGTTCTGGAGGTTCCACAGAAGAGGTATATTGAGTCAGGTGTTAAAGAATAGAGAAGAGACTTCAGGAAGAAAACAGCCATAGTTTTCAAATACCTCAAGCCCTCTGGGAGGAGGGGGGGGAAGGGAAGGGATCACATTTATTCTTCTTGACCCCAGGGAATAGAACTCAGGAGAAGAGGTAGAAATTGCAGAGGAAGGATTACAAGTATCAGCAGAATGAAAGGAAGAACCTTCCTAACAAACAGCTTGAATCCAAAAATCCTGATCTGGCCACACACTCCAAACAGGCATATGGAAAAGGGAGAGAAGAGGATTCCAGTTTTTCTGGCTTCTTGATAGACTTTCTGGTCACTGGCTCAGATGCTAGGTAGAGGACATAGAATTCCCAAGACAGCAGATGAGGCAACAGCAGTATTCACACATGAACTAGGAAGCAACCCTCCCATGGCTGAATGGTCCTTCTGTTTGTGATTATTACTACCTGTCCGAGACCTTGGGCAAGTCACAACCTCTTTAGACCTCAGTTTCTTCATCTGGAAAATAAAGAGCTTAGACTAGATGGTTTCTGAGGTTTCTTCCAGTTTTAGATCACTGTTTTTGAAATCAAAATGATAACCCTCTGACCACTCAAAGGGCTGACAGGAAGATCAGAAGCTTCCTTGCTCTCCAGAGAAGGGAAAGAGAAGACCCAGTTAGGGACTGAGTACTCATAGACTCACATATCATCACAGCTGGAAAGGATGTTAGAGAGCATCTAATACAGGGGTTGAGGAATTGTTCTGTGAAGTTTGGATTCAGTCAAAGGGCCCCACTTGAGGACCTGGAGGGCCACATAAGGCCTCAAGGCTGCAGGTTCCCCATCTCTGACTAAACCCCTCATTTGACAGTAGAGGAAACTGAGGAATTTTATGGAGAAGTAAAGGGATGAGGGTCACCTAGCTAGTTGGTGGTGAAGCCAGGACTTTTAACTGGGACTAGGAGTACAATGCCATTTTTTAAGCTTTGCTAACCAAAAGAGAGAGAGAGAGAGAGAGAGAGAGAGAGAGAGAGAGAAAGAGAACAAGACACAGACAGACAGCTAGAGAGAGTAAGAACAAGAGAGACAGACAATAGATAGACAGAGACAGAAAGATAGAGAGAGGCAGAGGGAAACACATACAGAGGTATAATAGTGCTCCTTTTCCAAAGATCCATCTCTAGGAAAGGGGAAAAAAACAAAAAAACCCAAACACTCTTCCCTCCTTCCCCTGACCCCAGCTCTAAACTCTGTTTAGTACTCCTGGAAATGCTTATGGTCCCTCAAATGATATAAGCAAAGGTTGTTAGCTCTTTCCATCTCTTGTGATATCAGAGAGAAGGAGAGAGAACAGAGAAGGGGTTATAGTCCTTCACTCATTGAACAAATATTTATTAAACACATACAGCATACAGAACACTGCACTAGGCATTCAGGGAGATACAAAACTTAGATTATGCATTGTCCTTGTCCTTATAGAACTTAAAGTCTAGTAGGAGGTTAAAGTGTTAAAGTAGATGAAGATAATATACGACATAACATGATAAGGTGTGTGAAACAAAATGCTACATATTTCTTCCAAGTGGGAAGGTTGTTATCATCAGAGGAGGAGTAACATTTTAGGGATTTTAAAAGAAGGGGAAGAATTTAATAGATGGAGAAAAGCAGGGAGGACATTCTAGGCATTGGAAACAGTGAGAGCGATGGCAGAGGCTGGAGAGTGAACATCATATTGGGATGGGAGAGGAAGGGGCAAAAAGTAGCCTATTTTGGTGGAATATAGAGTGTGTTGGGGAAGGAGGAGGGGGGAGGGGGGTACTATAGTATAAGACTGAGAGGTAGAGTCGCAATAGATTGTGAAAGGTATTGAATGTCAGGTAGAAGAATTTGTATTTTGCAATGAAGCTTTTTTTTTGACAGATGAGTGACAACCAGATTTATGAATAAGGTAGATTATTCTGACAGCTGCACAAAGAACAGTTGGAGGGGAGAGAATATGGCAGGACTGGGATGCCTGTTAGTTATTTTCATTGTACAGGTAGAAGATAGGATCAGTAGAAAGGGATAGTGGTAGCAAGAATAGAGAAGAGGAAGAGCTTACAGGGATGGAAAGGACAGGATCGTGTAGCTGATAATATGTGAGAGTGAGAGAAAAGTGGAGTATTCATGAATGTTGATGCTGTTGATGGTTGTAGTGAAGCCAGCAAGAGAAGCAGGTTTAGGAACACCAACCAAGCAGAAAAAAAGTCTGGCTTTGGACATTGTGAGTCTGAGATGCTAGGGAGCCATCCCATTGGAGAGCTGCATTTCTGGCAAACAGGTTAGGAATACAAATCTAGAGATCAGAAGAAAGGTCAAGTTTGTAAATAAAAATGTGAGAATAATTTGGATTTGAGATGACACTTGAAACTGTGGGAATCGATAAGATTTACAAAGGAGAGTGTACAAAAGAGAGAAGAACGAGGACTGCCCTTTGCTGAATATCTACATTAAGGGGTCAAGTTGAGTATAGGAGGCCTGTAAAAGAGCTGGAGAAGAAAAATAGGAGGCTAGTGAAGGGAGTCATTCAGTACTGAAGTTTGGTGAGGTGATTATGGTGATTAAAAAAAACAACGGAGCAAGAGATTTGAGAGTACAGGATAGTGTAGAGTTTAATTAGTCCAATAAGCGGTAGAGATTGTGAAAGGAGAAGGGTATAGTCAGAGAAGGGCTGATAGCCTAGGAAAATACTGAGGGATGGAGGGATTCGAACAGTGAGGATGAAGAATATAGGTTTAGGAGGATTAAGTAAGGCATAGGGAGAGATGGAATGATGGGAGATCATGCTCAGATAAAGGAATCTCAGAGTTCTTGATCATGGATGTGGAACACATGGGTGATAGCAAGATCTTAAAAATAACTTCAGTGAATTCAGTAATACTTTTAAGGGCATGATTATGATCGTGAATATAAAACATATTTTGTTGGCACAAAATGACAGTGCTTGATGTGCAAATATATGGATTCAGCCACTTCTCAGAATAAATCCATAGTGCCAAAGGAGGAACCACTGTCTTAGACATCTTCCCTGGGCTTCAATTTCCTGACCTATAAAATAAGAAAATGAGGATAGATTACCAGAAAGGCCCATTTTAAAGAACTCTTAAATGAGATAAAATTTGAAAGATTGTTATTGTCATCCTTTGTGGGGTGGGGTAATGTAAGATTAGATGAGTTCTGGTCTCTATTGAGTCAATTTCCCAAATAGATAATACCTGGAGGGGAGCTAAACCACCAGATATGTCAGCCCATTATCTCCTTTTACTTATGGGTGTAGCACAGCTCCCCAGGAAAACCCCTCTCTTGGGAAATTTCAAAACCTACTTATACAGTCATTAGCCACAGGGCGTCCAGAAAACAAAATAAAACAAAACAAAAAACCCAACAAGACTCCAGGAATTTCCAAGAACTCCTATGAAGCTGGATGAAAAGTCTATTCCCCTTCCATGTAGACGGAAAGACAGCCTTGGAGTTCCCCTGCTGACCTAGCCATTGCTTACAATGTTCCTAGATCAGGAGTTTCTCCACTGGCTGCTCTAGCTCAAGTGCTCTGACCACATGCCAAAGCTGACCCAGGAACATGTCATTGTGTATTCTCATGAGGATACTCTGGCTTCTTTTGAATTCTATTTCAGTCCCAAACAAAGGAGAGCTAAAGGAACCGAAATTATTTTTGGATTAGGTAGCACTAATATCATTACTAAAGTCTTACTGAAGTCATTACATTAAGTCTTACTAAATCAAACCAGTTCCATTTGAAAGAACTTGAGGTTGTGAATATATGGATGAATATCTCATTTTGTCCTTGCAACACTAGGAGGTAAGATGCTATTATAATCCCTATTTTATAGTTGAGGAAACTGGGGCAGACAGAAGGTGAGCAATTTGTCAAAGGTCATAGAAGTAGTAAGTGTTTTGAGCTCAGATTTGAATTCTGGTTTTTTTTGACTCCAACCAGGCTTATCCATTGTGCCTAGTCAGTGAGTCAGACACTATGCATGTATTAAGTGACCACTATGTGCTAGGCACTGTAGTAAGTGCTGGGAATACAAAGAGTGGCAAAAGACAGTCCTTATCATTGAGGATTTCTCAATTTATTAGTGAGACAAAAACAAACAAATATGTATAAATAAGATTCTGAAAAAAATAACACAAGGGCAAAGAAAAATGAATTAAATAGCATTTATTAAGCACCTAATATATGCCTGGCACTATGTTAAGAACTTTACAATTATTATTTCATTTGATCCTCACAACAACCCTGGGAGGTAGATGCTATTGTTATCCCCATTTTACAGATGAGGAAACTGAGGTCAAAGAGAAATTAAGTGATTTGCCTAGAGTCACACAGCTACTAAGTGTCTCAGGCCAAATCTGAATTTAGGGCTTCTTGAGAACTTAGGCCTTCCTGTCTCCAAGTCCAGGGCCTTATCTACTATACCACCTAGCTACTCTGCAAACAGGTGAGGAGGGACAGTGTACTTTCAGCTGGGATTGATGGTGACCCTGAGCTAGGCTTTGTAGAAAGAGAAGGATTTCTCCAAGTAAAGATGTGTAAATGCAGAAAGAAAGAAGAGTACTGGAAGAAACAAGATAGGGAAAGGAGGAAATAATGGCTAGTAATCTAATTTTGCTGGGATTATAGAATGCCTAAAAGGCAAGAGTAGTATACATCATGACAGTGGTATGTTATTTGTGGTTTGAGTTGTGGTGTGAGTCACTTGTTGTGACCCCATTTGGGATTTTCTTGACAAAGACACTGGAATGATTTGCCATTTCCTTCTCCAGTTCATTTTACAGCTGAGGAAACTGAGGCAAACAGGGTTAAGTGACTTGTCCAGTGTCACACAGCTAGTAAATGTCCCCCAGAGGCCAGATTTGAATTCAGGAAGATGAGTCTTGCTGACTCCAGGCCTGGCTTTCTGTCTAGTGAGCCCCCTAGATGCCTTAAAAGACAAGAGTAGTATATATGATGAGGCTGGAAGAGTAGACTGCAACCAGATAGTGGTTGCCATCTTCTGGTGTTGGAGTCAGTGGAGGTCCTCTCCCTTGGGGATGGCTCTTTACTTGTCTAGGATAAAGTAAGCAGCAGCAGCATTCCCCTATCTTAATTTGTTCAGACATCTGGGTGGGATTAATCAAATCATCCCCACCTGTGCTCTCAGAAGTTATCCAAGACTCCTAAAGTATGGATGCCTTAGGGGGCCTCCCTGCAGGTTTACTTAATCAACTTGAGGAGCAGAAAGGAAGGAGACAGAAATCTGTTCCTAAGTGGAACCATAAAACAATGAAATTTAAAGGGATTTTTTTGGGAAACAAAGGAGGGACACCAGGTATCCTAGATTTAGATGAAGAAGTCCTGACTTTGTTCTGATTCTTAACAAAAACCAGTCTCATGTGTTATAGGTCTTGGCCAAGTAGCCTTCAGTGACCACCTGCCACAGAGCTGGCCAAGCTCTGACAATCTGGGAGGGCCATCCTGCAGCTGGGGGTTAATGTGACTGCCTGAAGGAGACCTTGCAGCGTCCCATTGTGCTGTTTCTGGTCTCTAGAAGGGCTCTTCCGTCTTGGGGAAGAAAAGATTCAAACAACCTTCATCATTTTGCTCTGATTTGGACAGGAGGAGGCTGAATTTATCACTCAGGAAGGGGTGGGAACCTTCAGAAGAAACAATTAATTCTACTTGAGGAAACTGCTGGCCCTTTTAAAGGCGTGGAACAATCTTGTTACAAGAGGCAGCTGAAACTGCACTTAGTTGAATAGAGTTTGCTTACTGAATGTGTCTAAATAAAGATAAGGACACTTTATATCGGTGAATAAATACTTGTTACTATTTTTGATACATTTATAATATTCGTATGCTGAGAAGGAATGAAGTAAAATGAGAAAAACATCTAGTCCAATTGGGCAAAACTTAATATCCTCGTGGCTTTCAATCATAAAATATTATTTTAGATAACCATAATCAATGCATTAAAACTGGAGAGGACCTTGGATCTTAGAATAAAGGATGTCAAAACTGGGTTGGGAAGGGAATAAATATTTATGCGAAACCTACTATGTGCCAGGCACTGTACTAAGCACTTAAACAAAATTATTTCATTTGATCCTCATAACAACTCTGTGAGGTGCTATTATCATCTCCATTTATAGTTGATGAAAATGGAAGTTAAGTTACTTGTCCAGGGTCACACAACTAATAGATGTCTGAAGCTAGATTTGAACTCACAAACATGAGACTTCTTGACTCCAAGTCCTGTACTCTATTCATTGTACTGCCTAGCTGCTGTATGTATATATGGATGTATGTGTGCATGTATGTATGTATGCATGTATGTATATATATGTGCATGTATGTGTATATAAATGAAAAAGACCTATCCATGGACTCCATGATCTCACAATACTTGGGATTGATAAAGCTAACTGTACTTCCCAGTACAGTAGAGTACATAAATCCTCTGGAATACATGCCCCAGATTACTGCGCATGAGCCCACAGCATATACTCTGATTGGATGGAGAAATATGAAAAAAGTTTTGTGATAGTTTCATGTGGAGTTGTGATGGGTGCATGGTGGGGCAGATGTCAGCAGAGACAGGGTGAATTGCAGCTGCATTTAGACTGTGCCAACATTGGCATGGATATTGCAGTAGAAATAGCAGAGGAAGAAGAAAAATTCAAAGAAAGGTATATGTGCCCGAGACTGGTCCTGGGCTCCCTGAAACCCTAGTTTTCAATGACAGACCTTTCTAAGCAGCAACCAAGATTTAAAAAACAGTGCAGAGCAGCTTTAAACTCAAATACTCAAAATTGAAGCTGCTAGGGGGAACGGTGGAGAATATTGAAAATGGAGACAGAAAGATTTTATTTCACATCCTGCTTCAGACACTTATGAGCTGTGTGACTCTGGGCAAGTCACTTTGCTTTTTTCTAGCCTTAGTTTACTCATTTGCAAAATGGTGATAGTAATACAATCAAACACACAGGTTTGTTGTGAAGATCAAATGAGACACACATATAAGGTGTTTTATGAACCTTAAAGCATTACATAAACATTAGCTATTATGAACATTGGAGTTAGGAGTGAGCTAGCTGTGAGTTAGCTGACAATGCCCTTCTTCCAGTATGTTGACTGTTGCTGTCTGTGATCCCATTTGAGGTTTGCTTGGAAAAGGTACTGGAGTGACTTGCCATTTCCTTTTTTTACAGATGAGGAAACTGAGGCAAACAGGGTTAAATGATTTGTCACACAGCTAGGAAATGTCCAAGGCCACATTTGAATTCAGGAAAATGAGTCTTTCTGACTCCACTATGCCACTTAGCTGCCCAACATGTTCACTAGACAAGGGTTAATTGGGGAGCTAATTAGTATGCCCAGGAGATATTTGGCATGGGTACTAAGAATTTTTTTTTGCCTGATTCAAGTCCTGGTTTTTGCTTTGCTATACTTTTTAAATTAAATGCCTTTTGCTGTGATTTCATGTGGCATGGTCTGGCTTAAATATGACTCAGAGATTTGGGTTTTGATGAATGTTGGCCAATACAGCATACCAAACATAATGTGGTTCAGAGTTGGGGGGCCAGATTCTGTGAGCAGGGGATACAAGCTAAATATAGTTATATCTATATTGAAATTTAAACAGATTAAGTTGAAATTATTAAAGAGAGCTATACATACACAAGTACACAGGCCGAGAGAGAGAGAGAGAGAGAGAGAGAGAGAGAGAGAGAGAGAGAGAGAACATCTTGACACATTCCTGGAAAAGGTTAAAATGCAAAGAATATCGCAGACTTGAATGTAAATAGTTGGAAGTATAAAGAATGACATTTTTTTAAAAGAGCGCAGGTGGAGGAGTTTGCCTTGGCAAAGAGGAAGGTCACTTTTTTTCCATGGAGACAGCCAGGAAGGAGGAGAGGACAGACCAGAAAGGACACAGAGACGTTTTAAAGTGTGGAGGAGGGGAGTTTATAAAAACCTATTGTCTTTTCTTCCTCTTTGTATTCATTCCACACTTCTTGCTGGGACCCAAATTTTTTATTTAAAAATTTTAAAGAAACAAAATCCTGTTGTTTCTCAGAAGAAGAAAAATACCACCAGTTAAGGCAGGTTCTCCAGTAAAGAAAGGAGAGATTGGATTTAAAGTCAGAGGTTCAGGATTGAAACCCCAATTCTGATCATTGTTACCTGAATGACCTTAAACCAATCATTTCTCCTCTTCTAGTCTTGGTTTCCTCCTCTGTAAATATGAAGAGGTTAGAATATATCTCCAAGGTCCCTTATAGGTCTAGTATTTTGTATTCTTTAAATGTTCTCTCTCATTCCTGTACAGTAAACCAGGCGCACAGTCCATTGTTTTTAAGTAATTTTTTTTCTTTCTAAATTATAATACAGATGTATATTCATTCAAAAAAGCGTATCCTTGGGATTCTTCACAGTAACCTGAAGAGATGTTACAACCCCATTAGACTAACCACAGTCATGGAAAGGGACTGATCCCAAACAGTTTTATTTCTTGGCTGCTGAAAGTCTATGAAAAAAATGAGGCTGATTTCATCCTTTGTAAATCCATGCTGTGTAATTTCAGTTGAGCTCTCACTTCTGTCTAATCATTTCATTTATTAAAGCCTAAAAGTCTTGACTTTTGTTTACATGTTGGATTGTCTGGAATTTAAAAAGAAGACTGGTAATTCACTGGATCTCTGGGAAACAGCAATGGGCAGATAGGACTGGGGAGCCCCAAGCTGAGCATTTATTTACCCAAGACCTAGAAGAACCATAAAAGTATTTGGGGGGGCATGGCGAAAGCAGTCTTAGGGATCTGGAACTAGGACAGTAGTCTTGAATCAAGGCATATGTCTATAGGCACCATAGGCAGAAGGTTGAGACTGGAAAAAATGGAACCAATGGAACTAGGAAGATGATGATATTGAAAGGCAAGGCAAGTTTTGAACTCAGAAGTATTATTATACCATTATTATTATGAAGCAAAGTCCTGTGCCAGCCAGAAATAACCACACAGTTGCTAAGAATAACCTTAGGATTCAGCAGTTCTAGGGACTATAGGTGAGCAGGGAAGTAGTTGTAATCCACCAGAGGATATGTGGGGTGACAAAATATGGGTTGGGGGCAACTACGTGGCACAGTGGATAGAGTACTAGCCCTGGAGTCAGAAAGACTTGGGTTCAAATTTGACCTCAGGCATTTGACACTAGCTGTGTGACCTTGGGCAATTCACTTAACCCCAATTGACATATATAAATACACACACATATACATATATATGTGTGTGTGTGTGTGTGTGTGTGTGTGTGTGTGTGTGTGTGTATGGATTGGACTGGATGAATTCACCGCTTGACTAAAATATTCTTTAAGAACAGCACTCTAAAATTCCTTGCTTTCTGAACTGTCTTCTAATTTCTAGGATTTATCTGATTTTTTTGGCAGAAGGAATTCTCAGGTAAGGAAACTTCCTCTTCTAGGATAGGTTGGCACCTCCTTTGTCACTGATAGTCTTAGAGAATTGCCTAGAGTGCTGAGAGTTTAAGGGATTTGCCCATTGTCACAAACATAGGGAGAGCTTGAATACAGGTCTTCCTAGCTTTGAGGCCAACTTTCTATCCACTACACTAAGCCGTCTCAAAACTTGAGACCAGGAAGGAAGGGGATGTACTGACCAGTGAACTTGAATGTTCAAGTTTTCATCATGTTTAAGAGACTCATCATTAATTAAATAAATTGGAATCTTGATTTATAAATTGCTCTTTTATGAGCTTGGGTAGTACAAATTAAACCCTTTAAATCTGAAAGACAGTTGTGGTTTAGTGGAAAGGACTCATTTTAACATCAGAAGAGCTGGATTCAAATCTCCCTCCTTCTACTAACTAGCTAGGTGACAGTGAGCAAGTCATTTATTTTTCTTAAACCTCATTTCCCTTTTCTGTAAAGTAAAGATGTTCAGACTAAACTATCTCTAAGATCCAGCTTGAGGGCACCTAGGTGGTACAGTAGATACAGCATTGGGCATGGAGTCAGGAAGACTCATCTTCCTGAGTTCAAATCTGGCCTCAGACACTTACTTGCTGTGTAACTCTGGGCAAGTCTCTTAACCCTGTTTGCCTCAGTTTCCTCATTCGTAAAATGAGCTGGAAAAGGAAACGGCAAACCACTCCAGAAACTTTGCCAAGAAAACCCCAAGGGGGGGGGGTCATGAAGAGTCTGAAATGACTAAAACAATTGAACAACAAAAGTCCAGCTCTAAATGCCATCTATGATAACCCCTGGATAAATACATCTATCTTTGTATCTTGAAGGTGCTTTGCACAGAGCCTTAAATGCAGTAGGTACTTATTATGTGTCAGCTGAATGAATTAAAGTTAAATCAAAGAAGTTTTTACTTTACATAGTGATACTAGCTTATGATTCCTGGCAACCCATTAATCAATGAGCATTCATTAATACCTACTATGAATGAGACACTGTAAGGCACTGTTCTAGGCACCAAGGATATAAATACAAAGAATGAAATAATCCCTATTCACAACAAAAGCTTACTTAAAATGGGGGAGACAGAAGAAATTAGTACACATATTAACAGAGAACCTGTATGTATATATGCGCACACACACATCTTTACGTATATACACATACATGTGTACATACACGTACATGTGTACACACATATACTACAAATGTGTATGTATATGTAGTGTGTATATGTATATGTGTATATGGCTATCCAAGCTGAATAGAAAACATATTAAGGGGAATAAAGATTTTTGAGTGATACCCTTGACCTATCAATAAAAGTCATTCTATCCATCTGTTCAAGGCCACTTTTGAAGACCCAGAAGTCTGGATTGGAGGGATCTGAGTGCTGAATCACCCACCAATGGTCTTCTAATGTTTTTATGTTAATCTCTTCAAAGAAGGATTTGGCTACTAGGGGAATTTTTTGTCTATCACAGGTTTGGCAAATCAAGTTGGTAAGGTTGAAACTTTTAAAAAATGATAATAATCTGACAATCATTTTTTATTTGAATTTCCTTTCTATTATGAATTTAGTCAACAAACATTTACAATTAAGTATACAAATAACAAAAGATCACACATAGAACCACCACCTTCTATAATGTAGTTTTTTAGGTGAATATAAATATAACAGAGTAGTAACAAAATTACCATTTGTGTCCCCTTCTCAATATTTGTTTTCTTCTGTGTACTTTTAACATATTTTATTCGTGCTCTTTTCTTTCTTTTTATTTTGTATCTAATTACTAACTGCTAATTTACCCTTCCCTCTCTGCACCTAATAGAAGCTTTGCTAATCATTTAAAGGCAAGAGGAAGAGGAATGAGATATCATGGATGCTTTAAAAAAACAAACAAACAAACGCACACTTTGGGACGGGAAAAAAACAAACAGACTTCTATTTCTTCTAGCTGAATTATTCATGGCTCTTTTAAGAACTGCTTTAGGCATTTTTCTAAGTGTGAAAAATAGAGAACAGTAGAAACACACATTTTGATGAAATAGCTCTGGATGCACAGAAAGTAGAAGAAGAACCCTAAGGATTAGTAATAATTCATACCCAGCCAGATCTGGCCTATTTAAAAGTCCATGACTAGACTAACATAGACACTGAATATGAATATGGGTCACATACCATCAATTTATTTTTAGGGAAATAATGTCATTTCAATAGAATACCTTCTATTGGCAGCTTTCTAAGAGTAACATAAGATGGCCCTGGCTCTAATAAACCTCAACATATGAAGACATAAAATGATAACCAAGTCAAAGAATTTTTGTGCTGAAAGGACTTAGAGGTCCTTTAGTGAAGAGGTGTTCAACACTCTGGAGTGGCCCAAACCAGATTAAAATATAATTGGAAAATATTTAATGAAATAAATAAAATACCATTGAACATAGATATTGTTAATGTGTGGTTTTCGAACTTAATATGTGGCCTGCAGGGATCCTTGCGAAGGGTTCAGCAGATCCTGTTTCTGTTTGAATCTGACACCATTGCTGTTGTTCAGGCTATTTATTTTAAAGATGAGTAAATTGAGCATGACTAGACCAAAATTACATTGTTTTTTAGAGGCAGAGCCAGAACTAGAACCCAAGTCCCCTGGACTTTATGTGATACAATTGAGGAGAATCGAGGTTCAAGTCTCAGCCCTGTTCATAACCAGATAATTTATCTTCAGTAAATTGCTTAACCTATCCTGACCTCAGTTTCCTCCTCTGTTAATAATAAGAGCAATAATAGCTAGCTTTTATATATTCTTTTAAGGTTTGCAAAGCACTTTACAAAAATTGTCTCATTTGATCCTCACAACAACTTTGCGAGGTAGGTGCTATTATTATCATTCCCATTTGACAGATAAGGAAACTGAAGCAGACAGGCTAAGTGACTTGCCTTTAAGTGACTTAGAGCTCTTAAGTGTCTGAAACTGGATTTGAATTCAGTTCTCACTTCCAGGTGTGGTATGCTATCTACTGTGCCACCCACCTGCCCTGCCAAATGTAAGCATTGGATCAGATTTTTTTTTTTTACTCTCCCAGCCTTAAATTCTATGATGATCTCTAAATCCCTCCTAGCAGCTAAATGGTTCAGTGGATAAAGCATTGGGCCTGGAGTCAGGAAGACCTGAGTTCAAATCAGACCTCGGACACTTAATAGCTATGTGACCCTAGGCAAGTCACTTAACCCTGTTTGCCTCAGTTTCCTCATCTGTAAAAAGATCTGGAGAAGGAAATGGTCAACTACTCTGGTATCTTTGCCAAAAATATTCCAAATGGGGTCACAAAAGATCAGACACAACTGAACTTTCCATCTCTAATAATTTTTGTGTAATTGGGATGTCAGAATTTTTTGGCATTCTGAGATTTGTAGTTCTGAGGAACAAGCATCCCCTCATAGCTCTCAGAGACATTTGAGCTATTGTGAACTTTGAGCTGTGAGGGGGAGTCTTCCAGAGAGACAGACATAGGGCATATGAGAAGACATACTGGGAGAAAGGTGAGGGGAGAGGCATCCCCAGCTCCACCTGGAACTTAATGAGCCAAGAGGGAAAGAATCAATAGCCTAAGGGCAAAGGGCAAAAGAAGAAACTGAAAAAGAAAAACTGAAAGAACTCAGGAAGAAAAGGAAGAGATTAAGGTGGGGCCCTTGCAGTAGTCTCAGAATGGCAGACTCAGGCTAAATCTGGTCGTATTCACCTCCTCAAGGATTGAGGGAAGCTACCCCCACTACTTCACTTCTTCCTTTCCCCCTCTTCTTTCTCAAATTTTCCTACTTGTGCTAGTCCAGTAACAAACAGTAATTACCTTCTGTTCACTTCTTTTATCTAAATGTTTCCTACTTACTGATTTTGACTCAAAATACAGAGAGGCCAATGGTTGTCTAGAGATGTATGCAGATTTGATTTGGGCCAGTGACTCAAACCTCTGTTTGAATAATAGGAATTTTCCTAACCGGGAGCTTTAAACTATCTTACTAATAACTTTATTTTTTTTTCCTAACCAGATGTTTTAAGCCACAGTGCTAACACCATTTTGTCTAAAATAAATTCCACTAAAACAACAGAGGAATGAAGGCCATTCTATTTCCCCTAGGTGAAAAGTAAGCCAGCTGTTTTAACAGGGTAGCTAATTAAATCTCTAGTCTGTCCCGTAAGAAAGAAAGGAAGTGGTGCCAGGTAGAGATAGGTTTGAGATTAAGCACCACCCTCTACCAGAAGGGAGGAGGGAGCTGAGAGGAACAAGATATTACCCAGCAATTTCTGTATGAATTCTAAGATTGAATTTCCCATCAGGCAGAGCCTCCAGCCTCCAGCGTCCTTTGTTAAATAGAAAGTACTCATTCAGTACACAAAATGATTTTTTACTTTGCTGGAGGAGTCATTGAAGGGCAAATAATGAATGCTTCAGTCCCTTGGTGCTCTAATATATAACAACATAATATAACATAACATAACATAACATAACATGACATGACATGACACGATATGACACGACATAACATTACATTATATTACCTAACCTAACCTAGCATAGCATAATATATTATGCATTATGTATAGTAATAACGTATAGGCTTACAGTATGACATTTTATTATAATATTTCATTTTTCCTTTGTATCCCATATGCATAGCAGAATGTTCAGCACGTAGTGTTTGATAAATGTATTGATTATTTTTAAAAAATCAAATTGCATTTTAAGCACAAATATCACTTTGTCTTTTACTTTTCTGATGTAGTAGTATGGAGCAGTAGAAAGAGCCCTGAGGTAGAGCTTAGGGAGTTGTGGTCGAATCCCAGTAGTATTCAGTGAGGACTCTCATTTTTATCCTTATAGTCCCAGTTCCAAGTAGAGTGCCTAGCACACAGTAGACACTTAATAAAGGCTGGTTGTTATCTGTGTGACCTTTAGAAAATTTCTACTCTCCTCTGGACTTCAGATGCCTTATTTCTAAGATGAGAGGGCTGTGCTAAAAATGGAAGGAAACAAACATTTATTAAGTACCTGCCATGCGCCAAGTACTGTGCTAAGCACTTTATAAATATTACCTCCTATGGTCCTCACAACAACCATGGGAGGGCAGTACTATTATTATTCCTATTTGACAATTGAGGAAACTGAGGCAGACATAGGTTAAATGATTTGCCCAAGGTCACAAGCTAGTAAGTGTCTGAGGCTGGATTTGAACTCAGGAAGGTGAGTTTTCCTGACTTCAGGCCCAGTGCTTTAACTACTGTACGACCTACCTGCCCAAATCAAATTATATTAGGTAGATAAAGGACTTCAAACTCTAAATCAAGGGTGGGAACCTGTGGCTTAGAGGCCACATGTGGCCTTCTGTGTCCTTGGGTGTGGTCTTTTGACTGAGTCCAAGTTTCACAGAACAAACCTTTTTATTAAGGGGACTTGTTCTGTGAGGTTTGGATTCAGTCAATGGCTGCATTTGAGGACCTAGAGGGCCACATGTGGCCTCAAGGCCAAAGGTTCCCCACCCTTGCTCTAAACAAATCTAAATCTCCGTAATTTATGAACATAAATATTTACAAACTGTAAAGTTGTATCTTCTACTCAAATTAAAGCTAAATTTTATTCATATACACATTCATAGAATATGAGAACTGGAGGAGCCTAGAAATCATCTTGTTCTACTCCTGCATTTTACAAAGAAGGAAAGAAAGGCCCAGAAAGGTGAAGTGATCACCACAAAACAAAGACTATTGGATACTAGCAGAAGTAATCTTCCCTTGGAGATGTCTATGTGTCTCTCAGGATGCTCTCCTCACCCCTGTCCCTCACACCCTGGAAGCCAACAATCTATTTTTCTAAAAATTGAAAAATGAGATGTGATCAACACAATTGTACCAGCTTCAAAATTATGTTTCCATAGCAACATGAGGTTCTGTGTAGAGTCTGGAAAAAAATAAAAGCCAGTGAAAAATAAGTAATTATTGGTGGGTGTCTAACACTGTCCAAAGGAGACAGATGTTGACCACATAAATATTATATCTGGCAGACACGAGCACCCTGTCTCCAAAAAGATGTGCTCTATATTGGAGGAGGAGGAGGAATAATCTTCCAAGTTCCAACATGAGTCTGGATAAAATATTCCATGAGACCATCCTTAAAACACAGGGCACATATTTTTAGAGCTGGATGGGACATCAGAAATCACCTAGTCCAAATCTCTCTTTAACTAAGATAAGGAAGTTGAAGTTCAGGGAAGCGAAATGACCTGTCCTAAGATCCAAAGATGTCTTCTGGGAAGTGGCAGAATGAGAACTAGAACTCTGGATTTTTGCTTTGAGACCTTTTCTCTTTCTATTCTGTCACATTAATTCTGTATGCCATCCTGTAACTCCAAACTATCCAAGAAAACTCTTGATTAGCCTCCTCCTCTGTTTGACTGGTTCTTCCCATTATCTCCCATTTCAAGGAGGGACCCCTAGTTACACTGTCATTCCTCTCCAGGCTGTCTGTATTCCTGACTTTCTGGGCCTTCTCTATGAGGCCTCCCTGCTTTTCAGCTTCCTTTTTAGGTGGGGCTTCCCCTTTTAGAATGTAAGCTCCTTGAAGGCAGGCACTGGTTTTTTTTTTCTGCTTATATTTTAATTTACAGAGTAATTAGCACAGTGCCCAGCACATAGTAAGCACTCAATAAATGTCATCTAATTTATTTTTAACTCTTTGTTTTATACCTTGCTGATATTTAATATCATGGAGTAGTAGAAAGAGCCCTTGAGTTAAAGCTAGACACTAGGGAAGAAGGCTCCTTGGAGAGTTGACATAATTTCATGTATTTAGACCTCAAATGAACATTAGAGGCAATCTAGTATAACCACTTCACAGATGAGTTAACTGAGGCCCAGAGAGGTTAAGGGATTTGCTTAAGGTCACACAGATATGAAGTGATAAAGGTGGGATTTGTAGTCAGGATCTTTGGCTCCAAAATCATTGCTCTTTCCACTGAGCCATACTATCTCTATAAGTGGGGCAGCTAGATGGCACACAAAGGTCCTCAAGTCAAAGGTATGGTTTTTCTAGTAGCAATGTATGGCTATGAGAGTTAAACTATGAGCAACGCTGGCAAATTTGATGCTTTTGTACTGTTGTGCTGGAGAAGACTTTTGAGAGTCCCTTGGACAGCAAGGAGATCAAATCAGTAAGTACTTAAAGAAATTAATTCAGGCTATTCACTGGAAGGTCAAATACTGAAGCTGAAGCTTAAATACTTTGGCTATATAATAAGGAGACAAGACTCATTGGAAAAGACCCTAATATTAGAAAAAATTGAAGGCAAAAGGAAAAGAGGATGGGAAGGGATGAGATGGAGAGGTAGTGTCATGGAAACAACCAACATGAACTTGGACAGATTTTGAGAAATAGTGGAGGCTAGAAAAGCCTGGTGTGCTATGGTCCATGGGGGCCAGAAGAGTCAGACACAGACCGAATAATAACAAAACCTTCATAAGTAGTTTATTTTTTGAAAAGTATATCTTTCATTGTAAATGAATAAATTGTCATCATTTACAGCAGAGAATTGAACAGGAAAACTTCTAAAGTCTCTTCCAGTTCTAGTATGCTATTGATTGGCATGAAACAGTTCCTCAGAGCCTGATTTCCATTGGGAAAGCTAATTAAATTGAGTTCCTGAACCTGCTGAGCTAATAACCAGGCCTGACCTGAAGTGACCTCGTCAAGGTTCTGCAGGTATGAAAGGCCCAGTTTCGGCAGCCAATTAATTTCTTTCTCTTACCTCCTATCTCTGACTATCAACATGAATCACTTCTAGACACCAACTGTCAAACTGATGATTGCTTATTTCCCACTGGTGAACATTTGACTTGAATTTTTTTGAACGAGATTCTTACAGGAATATAATTCATGCTAGAACATATGTTGAGCTCCACAGATACTGCTTTTGCGGTTCTTCAGTCAAATTCAGTACACTCAAATGTTCAAAATATTACAAGAGGAAGCAAATATGTTACTGCCAAATGGTCCATAACATCAGGAATCTGTGAAACAGAAGGAGGGGATAATTCTCTCTCAATCCAGGGAGACTATCAGCCATGAAGCCGGGCATGTGTGCAGTTACAGCCCTCTCCAGGAAGAATGTCAGCATTCCTTTAAAATAGGAATGTCAGCTGGGAAAAATAAATGCTGGAATCCTCACACTGTCCATCTGGGGAACTACTTTTTTTTTTACAATGGTAAAAGAGGAGAGGAGGTTAGACAACAGCTCACATGTTAAGACCTGAAGTTTTAGTGGTCTTCAAATTCAATGTAAACCAATAGGGTGACATGGCTGCCAGCAAAACTAATTAAATCTTAGGCTACATGTCTTATCAGGACTCTGAGTAAGAGGGGTGATTGTCCCACTGTTTTCCGGCCAGGCTGGACCAGATTTAGAACATTATGTCCAGTTCTAGGCATCAAACTAGTTTGTTTCTGTATGGACAGTTTGTTGGCTAAATTCTTACATATGCTGATTCCTCTCTTAAATCTTAACTATTTCATAGACTCCATTTGGAGGTAAACTACTTTCTGGACAAATCCAGTGTTGGGTAAATGTTATTATCCTGTTACTTTGTGATTTCTATTGATTCCAAAAGTATTTCTGTGAGGTATTGTCTGATGTTAGCTACTGCCACGTGATGGTTGTGGCAAGATGGGGTAGGAACAAGATATTAGGAAGTAACCGGAGCTCATGCTCCCAAGGCAGGGGCTGTGCTAGGCGGAGTTGTGGTGAACTGGGATGGGAACTGGATACGGAGAAGTAACCGGAGCTCAAGCTCCCGAGCCAGTGGGCAGTGCTATGTGGAGCTGTGATAAGCTGGGGAAGGAACAGGTTACAAGGAAGTAGCCGGAGCATGTGCTCCTGAGGCAGGGGGCTGTGCCACATGGGAGTGGGACGGCAGATAACGAGTTCCCTTTGTCTAGTCCTCTCCCTAGGTGCAACGTTAACCCCAGACATCTTCCTGTGTCCAAACCTGACTTCCTGGGTCACGTACTTTCCCTTTGTGTAGCACTGACCCCAGACGTCTCCTTCCTGTATCCGGTCCTAGCCTCCTGCATCATGTCGTCTCCCTTGGTGCAGCGCTAAACCCAGACATCCCCTTCCAGTATCTGATCCTACAATCAATGACTAGTAGGTGGGCTGAGGAGGAGGGGCTAAGTAGGTACTTAAGGAACAGTAGGGATCAGAGCTCGCTCTGTCTCGCTCCTGCTCTCTTGCTCTGGCTTTCCTGCTTGGCCTTGCTGTGATGGCCTCTGAATAAAGCTCGAGTGTTTGCACCTCCTGATCGGCTTGTCTCTGTGTTTAATCTGGGTGGGCACCGAAGACTGGTAAGTATGACCTTGGCAGCCTGCTCCTTATAGGAGGAGAGTGCATGGCGCAACTGGCACATATTTCTTTCGTTTTTTACTTCTTTGCCATGTGGTCTAAGAATGTCTGTCAATTCTCTTTCTACTTTTCTTGGTGTGGAAGGGCTAGTCTTTCCATAGCTGCCTTAGAGTTATGGGATCTCTGTTTTAGGAAGATTGTGTAGGTTTTTATTAGTTTATTTTCTAAATCAGTTATGGTTCATTTTGCAATTCAGAAAGCATGTATTAATATTGTTATTGCATGCTTGTTAATTCTTTTAGATGGTTTCTTCCCATTCAACTCTGATTTCAGGATGTCAGTAAGTCTCAACATAATTAGAGTTATTATTGTTATTATTATTACTATTTCCTGCTTTTAGTGGAAGTATCAAAGGAATGCATTTTAATACAAAGAAAAAATTCCTGATAAGAGCTGTACAAATGTAGACTGGGTTGCTGGGGCAGCTAGGTAGGGTAGTGGATAGGGTGCCAGGCCTGGAGTCAGGAAGACTCATCTTCCTGAGTTCAAATCTGGCCTCAAAAACTTACTAGCTGTATGATTTTGGGCAAGTCACTTTACCCTGTTTGCCTCAGTTTCCTCATCTGCAAAATGAACTGGGGATGGAAATGGCAAACCACTTTAGTATCTTTGCCACAAATATCCTAAATGGTGTCACGGAGAATCAGAACAACTGAAAAATGACTCAACAAAACAATAGAATAGGTTGCTCCAGGAAATAATGAGTTTCCTATCACCAGATATCTTCAAATGGAAGCTCAATGACTACTTGTCAATGATGCTAGAGAGAGATTCCTGTTTCAGGTTTGGGTTGGGATAGAAGTCCTCTGAAGACCTTTTCAGATCTCAGTTTCTATGAGCCAATGAATCTGCTCTTACTGGTGTCACGCAGAGGTGAAATTTGTTGCTGGGTAGTTATTTTTGAAGGCGATCTTGCAGCAGAATGGTGTCAATAGGTATTTATAGACAGCAGTAATCCAATTTCATTCTTAGGTTAGGTCAAGAACATCACTTCTCAAACTTTTTGGTCTCAGGACCTCTTTACGCTCTTAAAATTATTGAGGAACCCAAAGAGCTTTTGTTTATATGGGTTATATCTAGTGGTATTTACAATATTAGAAATGAAAATGTTTTAATATTATTAGTTTTGACATTGTGGATACCCTGAATGGGTCTCAGGGACCCCCAGGGATCCCTGGAATAAACTTTGAAGGTTTTTCTTTCTTTCTTTTTAGGCAATTGGGTTTAAGTGACTTGCCCAGGGTCACACAGCTAGTAAGTGTCAAGTGTTTGGTCTGAGGTTGGATTTGAACTCAGGTCCTCCTGACTTCAGGGCCAGTGCTCTATCCACTGTGCCACCTAGCTGGCCCTGGACTAAACTTTGAGAAATGCTAGTCAAGTCCTCCACAGCTCAGTATATGTAGCAGTTTTTATCAGAAGAGAACTAAAAGGCTTTGTTCACATACCTCCTTAAAATGTCGCTTCATAATAAATCTTTACACATTCAATTGCAGTTCTTTTGATTCACAAGTAAATAAATTAGAGATAATTCAATATTTGATTATGAGATTTACAGCCCTGTTCTTTCCAGTTTCTCAGGTGAGTGCTCTGTAATGGAGCCAAAGTGAAGGACGCCATTAATTCTGCTCATGGTGTAAACTTGGCATTGACAGAGAAGCGAACCAGGTGAGGCACAGAAGAACCATGGTGGGCAAAGAAACATTTCTCTCCTAAAGTTTCCTCCTTATCTTCCCAAGCCTTTCTTTCCTGGAACATTTTCACATTTTCACTGCCTCCCTTCTTCCATGTTAAAGACACAACTGCTATTTCAATGTTCGGGTCTCCTTAGTTTTTACAAGACAAATGATTTATTTTTGTCTAAATGGAATTTTGTTGAAGAATGGCCAGGCAGTTGTAGGTAATCCATATGCTTCTACTATAGGATCATAGAGTTGTATAGATGAAAGGGTGAAAGGGACACTAGAATCTCTAGGATCATATAATTTGTTGGACCTTAGAAGTTACTTAGACCACACACACACACACAGACACACAGACACACAGACACACAGACACACACACACACACACAAAGACATAAAAAATGAAGGAACTGTCATAGAAGGGTGAAGGGTCTTACTCAAGATCACGTAGGTAGTAAGGAACAGAGTCAAGATTTAAACCCAGGTCTTCTGACCCACAAATCCAATGATTTTTCCACTACACCATGTTTTTTCCTTAGTTCAGTGGTCTCACCTAATTTAGTCCCTACCCAAATCATGAATTCTATCTCTATCCCTAACAAATGCTCACACAACTTTTGGTTCAAAACATCCAGTGGCATGGAGCTTCCTACTTTAAGGACAGATTCCAAAAATCTCAACTCTTTCTTTTTCTCATACCTACTTCTTTAGCAATTTTGTGCAGGTAAGTGGCACAGTAGATAGAGCCTGGAGTCAGGAAGACTCATCTTCATGAATTTAAATCTGATCTCAGAGACTTACTAGTAGTGTGTCTGTGGGCAAATCACTTAACCCTCTTTGCCTCAGTTTTCTCATCTGTAAAATGAGCTGGATAAGGAAAAGGCAAACTGCTTTAGTATCTCTGTCAAGAAAACCCTAAATGAGGTCATAAAGAATGGGACACAACTGAACAACAATACATACACACAATGTGCATGTATATACATGTACACACAGAATTAAATTGAGAAGGGAAGCTGGTTTGCTAGTTGGATGCTGAGCTATTGAGACTGGTTGGAGAAGGATGAAGACCAGGATTTGTTTCCACATGGAGGTATGGTGCTTTGGGCAGCAACAATATTTAAGAAAACTTCCTCTGGGAACCTTTGTGAGTCATGCCACTAAAAGGGCAGTTATCCAGAAAGGTAATGTCAAGCACACAGAGTAAGTACTGGATGAAGGCAACATCCTACTCCTGGGCTAAGAGGCCTGGTTAAACAATTTAAAATTATTTTTAGTGGTTAAAATTATGCCTGGTTACACAACCTGCCTTTTTATGAAAACCCACAAGGAAAATTGATAATTGTGTATAAGGCATTCATGATGCAGAGAAGATTTCTGTCTGGCTAGGCTTTGTATGCTTTTTTTTTTTAAGTTCCCATCAGGAAACTTACTTTCTTAATCTGACTTTTAAAGTAGACATAGGGGGTTGTAGGTTGAACTTTTCACTATATATAATAAAAATTGCTTGCATTTATACTTTAATCTTCCAATACACCAAGGGATCTAGGATCTAATCGATGTGGGTATGTCCTTCAAGGGTTTATATAGCAACCCATCCTTTCCTTTTCATCCTTAGGACTCCTATGTCCTACCATAAGTTCACCCCAAGGCTCCATCCAATGTGTTTTTTATGGATGTTTCTGGCTTCCTTCTTCCCCACATGAGCATGTTAATGAAGCACATGGACTATCTGTGGGTTATAATAAATATTAGTTAACATTTATATCACACTATAAGATTTGTGAAGCACTTTATGTACATTCTCTTATTTGATTCTCAATGATGTTGGGAAGTAGGTACAAATACAATTCCCGTTTTATATATGAGAAAACTGAGACAGACCAAGGTCAAGTGACTTGCCTAGGGTTGCACAACTAGTAAGTGTCTGAGGCAGGATTTGAACTCAGGTTTTCCTGTTTCCACATCTAGCATTCTATCCACTATTCCTTCCACCTAAGTGTTTCTTATCCTTTAGTTTTATAATACGACCAGCCCACATATACATTGTTTATCCATTTATTTCTTGGATACCATTTTTCTAACTCCAATTTTCCTTCAAAATTCCTAGTTTGTAAAATGTTGCCACCGGTTTACAGGTTCTATGTGCCCTCTCTATTGCCCTGTGGTTCATAATCATTTAGAGTTCTTTGGAGAATAGTGTCCATGACTCACAGCCATACACCATTTATGTAAAGAGTTTTATATGGTTTATTTCTTTTGAATCTCATAGTAAGCATATGCAGTAGGCACTATAGATATTGTTATGCCATTTTACAGTTGAAAATATTGATGTCTAGACTGGTTAAATGAGGTGCAGTAGGGAAGGAAAGAAAGAAGAAAGTCTCCCTAGTCTGGAGAAGAGAATTCTTCCCAAGTGCAAGCATAGGATATACAGCTCCTTGGCAGGTGGGGTTGTGCTGTATGTGTTCTTTGGGGGGCATTTTAAGGTGGGGATAGTTTAGCTCAACATATGAAAGACCCTGTCCCCTTTCTACTTTGTTCAGCACTACTCTAACAATTATTATGCAGTGATTTTAAAATATATTTAAAGTCTGGTGAAGTTTTGTTTCTTTCTATGAAGCATCATAGTATAGAAGTGACCAAAGCTGCAGTTAGGATGGACTTTGAATGAACTGTTGGTGGAGTTGTGAGCTGATCCAAGCATCCTGGAGAGTATAATTTGGAATTGCACATGAAGGGCTATAAAACTGTCCATACCCTTTGATCCAGCAATACCACTACTAGGTCTACATCCTAAAGAGATAAAAATAAAAAGGAAAATGATCTATTTGTACAAAAATATCCATAGCAGCTCTTTTTGTGGTGGCAAAGAATTAGAAATCAATGGGATGCCTATAAATTGGGAAGTTGCTGAATAGGTTGTGGTATATGATTATGATGTTATACTATTGTGCTATAAGAAATGACAAGCAGGATGATTTCAGAAAAACCTGGAAAGACTTACATGAACTGATGCAAAGTGAAGTGAGCAGACCAGGAAAATATTGTACACAGTAACAGCAACATTGCAGGATGATCAACTGTGAATGACTTGGCTATTCTCAGCAATACAATGGTCCAAGACAATTCCAAAGGACTCATGGTGAAAAATGCTATCCACATCCAGAGAAAAAACTGATGGAGTCTAAATGCAGATGGAAGCATACTATTTTTCATCTTCTTAATTTTTTTTTGTGCTTTTCCCCCTTTTGGGTCTATGACTTCTTTCACAACATGACTAATATGGAACTATGTTTTATCTGATTGCACGTGTTAAACCTATATCAAATTGCTTGCCGTCTCGGGGAGGTGAGGGAGGAAGGAAGAAAACTTGGAATTAAAATAAAAAAAGAATGTTAAAAATTGTCTTTATATGTGGTTGAGAAAAAGTGGAAGATTATTTAAAAAAAAGGATGGACTGTTATCTTGGGATTTAGAGAGTGTTCACCACACCTATAACAATGCTTCAGTATCACAGAGATAACTAAGCCAAGCAGTGTGGCTATATTCCCAGCATTATCTCCTTTCTCTCCTGGAATCCCCAACAGAAGGACTCTTCTTCTGGGTTTGAACACTGATTTCATTTGATATTATTTGTCCTAGGTACAGAAATCATTAATTATGACTCTGGAGGGGCTTTTCTCCTGATAGGAGTGAGGTACATATACAGTGCCTGGTGCATAGTAGGCACTTAACATTTGGTATTTGATTGACTTAGTACAAAGCCCTGCCAGTGGAAAATGAAATTCCCTAGTTCCTGCCTGAGAGGCTGAAAGGTTTATCAGCAGAAGGCTGGCTGAAACAATTCATGAAAATGTTGTGGAGAAGTTGCAGTGGGCATCGCTGTGGGGGAAGCACCCATATTGATGAAATCCTGATTATTTTTGAAGTAGCAAAGTAAGAATTCTTTTTAAAATTTATTAGTTCTTTAAATCTTTTTTTTTTCATCCGTGATTTCATTGCTAGAGGGAGCTCTCAACAAGTAAATTCCTTTAATGGTGTGGCTTAGCACCTTACCTATAAAGTATAGTCTTAGAATAGGGGTTATTATCTGATTCCAGCAGGAGTGCTTAACCTGGGGCCCACATATGCCCAAAAGGAATAGGCAATCAGTCAATGAACATTTATTAAGCACCTGTAATGTCTTAGGCCAGTGCTAAATGCTGGGGATACAAATACAAAAAAAGAAAGGTAATCCTTACCCTCAAGGTGGTTATGGTCTAATGGAGGAAGCTAAAACACAAAAGGAAGTCATAAAAGACTGGGGATGGCGTAAGAAAGAGGAAAGTACCCAGAATGGGGGACCAGATGTTGTAGTCAGTCAGAGAAGTCCCAAAGTACTGCAGCCAGTTGAGAAAAGAGGTAATTTCAGTGCCTGCATTCTAGGATGGGAAAAGAAGCAAATCCCTATTTTCACCAACCTTTAACTGATATTTAACATTTTCCTCAGTTATTTAAAAATGTTATTCTAAGAAAAGGCTCCTAGGCTTCACCAGACTGCCAAGAGGGACCCATAGCACATAGAAAAGGTTATGAACTCCTGTCTTAGAGAGTTGCCTGGGCCACCAAGAGGTATAGCCAATATACTTCAGAGGCAAGAATTGAACCTAGATCTTTTGGACTGTGAGGCCAGCTATTTACTACTCCACAAGTGTCACTCACTTTAAATCAATTGCATCTGAAAACTTAAAAAGGAAAACAAAGTCGCTTCTTACTCTCACCCCGCAAATACCTTGTTATAGCTAATCCTATGTCTTAGGGAAGCAAAACAGAGTGGAAAATGATATTGGATGTGGAATTAGAACATCTGGAGGTCTGCTGCCTACTACAAAGCTCTACCTAAGGCAGCATAGCTAGAGCTTTTCCTCCTATATTGTGGTCAGCATCTCCAAATCGATTAGAGGGAATGGTGGCCCCAAGGAGGCAGTGAGAGAATCAGATAGAAAGCCAAATCAAGGGCCAGTGGTGAAAGGGGTAGTTTGTGCCCTCTTCTGGCACAGTTATCTCTGGAAGACAGACATGGGTAGGAATGGACAACTAACAATTCCCCTCGAATTTGGCCAGGATAGGGCCTGCTCAATTGAAGCTCCCTCTTTCTGGGGTCCAGTGCACAGTGCCTCATGCCTAGAGTCTCTAGGAGCCTGAGGTGTCTAACTCTTTGTTGGGAGAAGTGATCCCTGGAAGTCTCAGGGGTCCTTTTTAGCTTTTTCTTTCCTCTTGGTAGGTATAAGGCCCAAATTACACAGCTGGCTCCTGGGACATCCAAGCTGCTATTCCTAAAGGGTCATCTGACTTTGAAGTCAGCTATTGGTATATGAATGTTCATCAATCTTACTGAAAGCTGGGGCATCTAGGTGGCACAGTGGATAGAGCACTGGCCCTGCAGTCACGAGGACCTTAGTTTAAATCTGGCCTCAGACACTTACTGGCTGCATGACCCTTGGCAAGTCACTCAACCCTGATTGCCTCCAAAAAACCATCTTACTGAAAGTGTACCTAGAGTCTGGGACCCTTAAATGCCACCTCCCCAAACTTTATGTTCTATTGCCACTCTCCTTTTTTCCCACAGACTGCTCTGAGTAGAGATCTTCAGCTGCTTGGGCCCGCAGGTTAGGAAAAAAAAACAAACAACAAACTTCATTACACCTCTACCTGTATGATGTGATACATAGCAGTATCCTCATCTGTCTCACCAGACTGGGACAGAGGATTTACTGAGGTCTACTGAAATTCTAAATCTTTAAATTCCTTTCCAACTCCAAATCCTATGACACTATGATAATGACAGGTTATCAGATAACGTTGCCCCAATGTTTATAGAGTGAACTTTACTATTAAAAATGAATCACTTCGAGACACCCAAATCATCAAAGGGCAACATTTCCACAAACTCATGTAGAAAGAAAACTCCTCCAAATAGCATGACATAAATGTTCAGGAAGTTAAGTGGTTTCAGTCCTCTCATTTATAAAACAGCAAAACCACACTATACACTTCCCCCCTCCCCCCTGCCCCAGTCTGATTCTTTCAGGGAGCAACTAAATTGATTTGCTAAGGACTTACTGACTCATGTCTATTTGGTGGGAAGCAGGGCATAGTGGAAAATATTTATCAATATTTATCAAAAGTTTGGTACAATGTCGCTGAGTGATAGAGTCAGAGCTGAAAGGCAACCTTAGAGACTATAGACATTCAACCTCTGTCAAAACAAAACAAAAGAACAACAAACAAAAACAAAAAAGTTTTTGAGTAAAGTTTATTGATACCTTCTGTTTTTATATTATAGTCATTCCCCACCTCCCACCCTCACCATGAACTCTTCTTTTTAAGAAAGCGCAGTGAAACAAGACTAATGTAGCATTACGACTTTATCTAATAGTATCTACACTCCTGCACTGATAAAGGGGGAGATGTCTGTATTTGTTCCTCAAGGACAAGAGAGGTCATTATCATTGTACAGAATATGGTTTCCTTTTAATGTTGGTTTTCTTTACATTGTTGTAGTCTTGTATATTTTGCTGCTTTGACTTAACTATGTGTCATTTCATACATCTCTTCCCATTTTTCTCTTTCTCATGTTCATCATTTCTTATCCCATAATAATCCCACAATCCATTTCATTTATATAGCGCAATTTTTCCTTTTTATAAGTTTTTGATATTTTTTATATCATCCTAGTTTTCTCCAGTATCCTTTCTTCTCTTCTTCCCAGAGAACCATCCTATATAGTAACCGATTTTTTTTCAGAAGATTAAAAAAAAAAGAGGAAGAGGAAAAAATCAGGACAATTAATCAGGCCATTGAAAAAGTTCTAGATTATGTGCAATGTGCAGCATCTATGGATGTCTCACCTTCATTAAGGGGTGACTTGGGCTATCCTCTCGTATCTCTTTGAGTCATTCCTGATCTTTGTAATTTGTGACATTCAGTGTGTGTGTGTGTGTGTGTGTGTGTACGTGTATGTGTACGTGTATGCTGTTGTTCTTTCCATTTACGTTGTTGTAGTCATTGTTTACAATGTTTTCTTTGCTCTGCTTACTTGATGATGCATCAGTTTATACAGATATTTTCATGCTTCTCTGTTTTCATCACATGCATCATTTCTTATAACATAATAATATACCATTATTTTCATGTACCATAATTTGTTTGGTCATTCTTCAACAAATGGACATCTACTTTCTTTATAAATCTTTGCTATTACAAAAAAGTTCTGCTTTAAATATTTTGGTACATATGGAAACTTTCTTCTTATCAGTGGCTTTCCTCAGGGTGTAAGCCTAATAATAAAGTCTCTGGTTCAAGAGGTATTTTATTTAATTTTAATTTTTTTTTAGGCAATTGGGGTTAAGTGACTTGCCCAGGGTCACACAGCTAGTAAGTGTCAAGTGTTTGGTCTGAGGCTGGATTTGAACTCAGGTACTCCTAACTTCAGGGCTGGTGCTCTATTAGCTGCACCACCTAACTGCCCCTTCAAGGGGTATTTTAGTTACTTTGTTTACATATGTAGCTGTAGGAGAGAGGGAGGGTTTTATAAGTATAAGGAGGATTCCAGGTATAAGGTGAAGGGCCTGCCATTGTGTGGCGTGAAGGGGGATAGAATAGACATCTCTAGCCTCTTTCCCTCCTCCCCCCAACTTTCTCCAAAATGACTTTCATTGCTACAAAATGGGAAAGCAAAAATTTTGGGGCAAAAGGCTGCTCCAATCTCCTAAGACAGAGGAGATAGTAGGCAAGATCTATCTGCTCCCTTAAATACTGATCAAGTAGAAGATATAATTGGGGTCCATCTAATGTTTGATCACTTTGTTATTTTGGGGCAAAGACACCAAACTCTATGTTAAAGGCTTGACCCCTTTCCTACCTAAAACCAGTTCTACAAGTAACAGACATAGAGAATAGCAAGAAACCCTTCTATCCAAATTATACCAAAATAGAAATAAGAGAAAGTATAGATAAGAGAATATGTACCAGACAATATAGAATGAAGGAACTCTCCCATTGGGAGAAAGGTAACTCAGGTTAATGGAAAGAGAGGGTCCTGGATCTCACCTGGGAAGAGAGACATGATGAAAACTACTGGCTCCTCTCAGGTCTTCCAAGAATCTTTTCCTTCAGCAACCTGATGTGGGTTGGCCTATTCCATTTTTTCTCTCCAAACTGGAAGCTGACTCGATGATGTACTTGAAGAACATTCTGGTTTAGAAAAATCATGGAATGCCAATGATGGCAGGTACTTTTGAGTCCAAACTCTTCCTTTCATATATGGGAAAGGTCCAGAAAGGAGGAGCTAGGTGATTGCATATAGGTTTTGGAGTCATGAAGACCTGAGCTCAAATCTTGCCTCAGACTCTTATTAGCTATGTGCCCTGGGAAGGTCACCCAACTTTCCAGGTTTCAGTTTCTTTATCTTTAAATTCTGGATAGTGACACCTACCTCACAGAGTTGTGAGGATCAAATGAGTCTAATATATATAAAGCACTTTCAAACCTTAAAGCACTATATAAATGCTAGCTATTATTGAAGTGACCAAGATCACTCAGTAATTTTTTGACAGAATTAAGATTTTTACATCCCACTGTACCACACTGCACATTTCATGATGCCTTGGTATAGTTAATACTCTAATTGATTCCTGAGGTATCATATGTTTTGAAACAAGGGAAATACTCAGCAGATGTGGTAGGAACTACTTGCCTCATAGAAAATCAGGGAATTCAGGAGCTGGAAGATGAAGGGCACTTTTTTTGAGGACAGGGCGCCCTCTTGTGTCCCCTTATTTCCACTAATTCTTTGGGACTATGAGCCACTCTCTTCCCTTCACATTGTAGAGATGTTCCCTGTTGATAATTCTTCATTAAAGTTGAAATAAGAGTCTGAAACATTAAAGAGTACTCCTGCCATGCCTCTCGTTGGCAGTTATACATGCCAAGTATAAGTCAAAACCTAAATGTGATCAATGTGTCTTCCTATTTCATTCCTGCATTCTTTGTAGGATCATAAAAAATTTGAGCTGTAAGGGACCTTAGAAGTGAGTAGAAAATGCAAAAAAAAAAAAAAAAGGCAAATTAGGCTTGATGACGGGGGAAAGCTTTTTCAGAGTTTAAACATTTTTCCTCAGGAGATCAAAAGCCATTTCTTTTGGTGTTCAGAATGAGGCCTTGAAGGTCTTTAAGGAGAAGCTGACCAACCGCATACTAGCTAAGTTATAGTGGCAGTTCTTTTGTTTATGGGTTAGATTAAATTGTCACTATGGTCCCTTCTGACTCTCAAATTCTGTGATTCTGTGCTTGAACCCAGGTTCAGACCCATTAAAAGACTAGAGCTCCTTGGGGTTATGACTACTACAGATGATAAAACTAAGTCTCAGATTGGTGAAATGACTTGTGTAATGGCACACAACTAGGGAGGCCCTGGGGCTGAGGGTTTGTGTGTAGTAACGAGAATTTGGAGAACTGGGGTCAAACCTTATCTCTGCCACATGAATCATTTCTGTGGGCAAGATACTTTTCTCTGAATCTAAGTTTTCTCAAGGAATTATTCAGTAAGAGTTGTGCAAAAGGGATATCCTCTATAAAAAGCATTATCAGAAGCAAAATGCAGTCCATATCCAGAGAAAGAACTGATGGGGTCTGAATGCAAATTGAAGCATACTATTTTCTCTTTATTGTTTTTTTCTTTTGTTTGGTTTCTTTTTTCACAATATGACTAAGGTGGAAATATGTTTTATGTGATTGTACATACACAACCTATATCAGATTGCTTGCCATCTTGGGGAGAGGGGAGAGGATGGAGAGAGGGAGAAAAATTTGGAACTCAAAATCTTTCAAAAAGTAAATGTTGAAAATTGTCTTTACATATAATTGGAAAAAAGAAATACTATTAAAAACATTGAAAAGCATGATGAAAGAAAAAAAATGGACTGGTCACATTTGGAGAATGCCATGAATAGCTTGTATATCCTATTGGTATATTCGTAATGTCAAGAGAACCTAGAAGGGCCTCATAGAACCCAGAAAGAATGTTAGTCCTATGTTACAGAAAGACGTGGATGGAAGATGATGGACAGATATGAATGGGTTGAGATTCAGTGGAATTTTGGAGTATATGATAAAGATGTTTCTCTCTCTCTCTCTCTCTCTCTCTCTCTCTCTCTCTCTTTCTCTTTCTCACAGACACACACACACACACACATTTCCTCATAGGGATCTCACCAGGCTCGAGTGAGATAATATGTGAGAGTGTTTTGAAACTTTAAAGCTGTGTGTAAATGTGAACTTTTTAAACCCTTAGCATTTCTAGAAGAATCACAATAAAATCAGTGTGCTCTGAGGCTGAATTTTGCATACAAGGATGACACTAGGGCTCCATTTGTAGTCTTTGTGCTTTCTCGTTTGTCTAATATTTGAGCTGGAGCTGATGGCCCCCTCTCACCTGGCCTATGTTATGGTCAGTATTCATAAACGACCTTGGCCTCATTTTTAGTTCCCTGCTCTAATCAACTGAGCTAACACGACCAGACAAATGTACTGAGAGCCGAGAGGACCAGAGGTCACTCATCAGTCTTTGCAGCTACAAATAGACACATGGGTTGTAACACTGTCAGTAATGGTATTTTGAGTAGAAAGGATGATGGCCCAGCTATTGATCTATCTGCTCTTAATTCTGCTTGTTTTTTTTTTTAAGTGACGTTTCCGAAGTACACTCAACTATCCATTATCCAAACTAATGGAGCAAAGCTATGGCACAGATAATCCAAAAGTCATTTCTTTGGGTGTTTGGAATGTATTATATGAGACCCTGAAGCAGAAAATTCATCTCTACAATGTGTTTGGCTCAGGCAGCAGCATGCTTTCATGGAAGACCCACTCGTTTTACAGTCAAAAGACCTGGTCATAGCTTTGTCTCTTACTAACTGAGTGGCCCTGGGAAAATCCCCTTACTTTCTCAAACTTTATAAAATAAGGATACTTAGCTCCCTTATATGTGAAATAGAGGGAGGGGATGGTATTCTCACTACCTACCTCACAGGGTTGTTTTAAAGATCAGATGAGACAATGTGTGTAAAAGAGTTCTATAAATCAATGGAAACAGTTGTAAACTGCTGTTAGGGGTAAAACAAGGTCATGAATAACACACAAAATGGGCAATACCAAAGCTAAGGAGAACCTTCAGTATCTCATTATCTCATTCATTCATTCATTCTTTGAATTAGATTATTTTGTGTTCACAGAGTGGGTTGGAAGTTCCAATAACAGGGGACCATTTTAAAATGAACACTTCTGTAAACATTACCTCATTTGCTAACATCTGGTAGAAATCTGGTTCCATCCTAACCCTATAGGTTCATCTGGTATTGCATATCTTGGAAAACTGCTTCACCTGTCATAACATAATTGGTAGATCAATCCAATCCTTCCTTGGATGCCTGGATTTAGCTTCTAGATTATATACTGCAAGTAAAGATTTAGAAATTGAATTCATACTTCAGATTTACATTTTATCACATCTCATCTAACCATTCACCCATACCATCTCACTGCCACTACTGACTGGCTTCTCATCACCTCACCTAGGACCCTCCCCAACAGACCCAAAACCTGGATTTTAAGATAATGGTGTTTTTCTGAATCCATGACCTAGTCCCTGGGAAAGTTAAACCCCTTATCTTTGGAGCTCCCATCCTAGGATCCAACCCAGTTGATTGGTGACTAAGTGTGTACAAGCACTAAATCTTTTGCTGGCTTTAGTATCACACCATGCTTCCTTCACCTTCACTTCTCAATCAGCTATGCACTTAGATCTTCTCACTATGTGATTCTCAAATCTACCTTTTCCACTCCAATATCTCTGCTGTCCTCCAATCTCTCATCTCTGATGGCCTTTCAGACATCTTGAACTGGATGTTGAGGAGACAGTATGTTCAAAACAGAACTCATTATCTTTTTCTTTAAATTCCTCCCTACCTCCTACATTCCCTTTTACTGAAGAAGGTAACACTATCCTCCCAGTCCCTCAGGTTCACATCCCAGGAGTCATCCTGGACTCCCCACCATCTCTCACCCCACCCATATCCAAGTTGTTGCCCAGGCCTGTCCGTTTAACCTTTGCAACATCTCTCAAATAAGTCCCATTTTCTTCTCTGACACTGCTACCACCCTGGTTCAGGCCTTCATTACCTCAAGCCTTGATTATTGCAATAGCCTACTGGTGGGTCTGTCTGCCTCAGGTCTTTCCCTACTTTAATCCATTCTCTATTTAATCACTGAAGTGGAATTTTTGAAAATGCAGGTCTGATCATATCATCCCCCTACTCAATAAATTTTAGTGGCTTCCTATTGCCCCCAGGAGTGAATCTATAATGTTCTGTTTGGCATTCAAAGCCATTCGTAATCTAGTCCCCCCCTCCTTTCCAGTTTTCTTATGCCTTACTCTCTGACACATATTCTTTAATCGAGGGACGCTGGCCTCCTGGCTGTTCCATGAAGATAATCCATCTCTCAGCTCTGGGAATTCTCTCTGGCTGTCCCCCAAGAGTGGAACGGTCTCCTTTCTCTGCTGAAATTACTGGCCTCCCTGGCTTCCTTTAAGTCCCAACTAAAATCCCATCTTCTACAGGAAGCCTTCCCTAACCCCTCTTAATTCTAGTGCCTTCCCTCTGTTAATTATTTCCTATTTATCCTGTATATAGCTTGCTTTGTATATAAGTGTTTTCATGTTGTCTCCCCCATTAGATTGTAAATTCATTGTGATCTGGGACTATCTTTTACCTCTTTTTGTATCTCAAATGCCTACCACAGTGCCCTCACATAGGAGGTGCTTAGTGTTTATTGATTTGATTTGATTGATTTGCTTGACACCACATGTATCCCCCCACTCTCTTTTTTACCTGTCCAGACAAAACTCCTTTCCCTGGACACTTCTTAATTTTATAAGTTGCTTTCCCATATTAGAATGTAAGTTTCTTGAGGGTAGAGGGTTTAAAAAAATTAATAGTTGTATCCCCAGAACTTAACATATTCTTGACACATAAGTGATAAATAACTGATTTTTTCTTGATTTTTCCTTTTTACTTTGTATTCTTATAACCTGACACTGTCCTGGAAATAGTGGCCACTTAGCAAGTGTTTGTTGAGTAATTTAGATGGTCATCAGAACTAGCATCATTATTACCATCCCCAGTAATCGTTACCATCATAACAGCAACAATTTATTGTAGACAAAAGAACACTGGTCTTGGCATCAAAAGACCTAGGGTTCAAGTCCCTGCTAGGCCACTCACTAGCTTCACCCAGTAAGCCATCTATCAGGACCTAGCCAGTATGGATGTCTTGACATCTCTTTTGCTCTTCCCATCAGGAACAATGACCTCTTCAGGATATGCCTCTAGAGCCCCTGTCCTTACCCTGAACCTGAAGGCCTCAATTCCCTCGGTTTTGGAATTGGCCTGGGGCCAGAGTTGCTAGATTGAAGGATAAAAATGGAAGGGTAACTTCAGAGTTTCATAGGGTGAAGGATTTATTTTTGTTTGTTTGTTGGTCTGTTTTGAGGTCAGGGTAGACTCTGCACATGTCTCTTGGCTTAAAAGCAAAAGGCAGTGGAGAGGGAGAGATTAAAGACACAGAAAAAATAAGCAATGGAGAAGAACAGGGGCTAAAATGGTACACAAGTAAGCTTGAGCCAAAAATCCAGAATGAGTCATTGTCAGGGTTTCTGCAATCCGGGCAGCTGATGAAGACATAGGGAATTAATACGGAAGTAAACATTCAGACTGGGAGGTCAATACTCAATCAGGAGGCAAGATGTAGGAAATGTCAGGGGATCTGGCTGTGTGTGGCTAGGATAGTGTCTGCCTCAATCTGCCTTCCCCAAAGCATTAATGTTTTCCATCAGAAGCTTACGTACTCTGCCTTTGTGTTCATAGGGCTGGGCAACTGTGCTCCCCCCTGATTCAACTCTAACAGTAGAGTTCTGACAGACTAACGAAACATGGTCTGAGAAGAGAAAAGGAAAGGATGAAATTAAGGGTACATGTAGATCAGGGTTAATTCCACATGAGCCAGGGAATGAGGGAGCTGCTTTATCCTTTGAGACAGTTTCTAGATCCCTTCTTTCCAATGCAGCATGTACTGACCTGCCTTCCTCCTGCTTTGTGGAAGCCAGATGAGACACAAAAGGCATCTATACAATGATAGGGCATAGAATATCTGATGATCTGCTCCTGACTTTCCTGAAAACGACTGAGCCAATGTTGCTGCAATCTTATAGACTTGGGAGGTTTTTGCTATGGACCATTCAAAGTGGTCTTCTTCCTATCCCTCATCCATGATGCTTCCTTTGGACTGGCCATCCCTGATGCCTGGAATGCACTTCCCCCTTACTTCTGCCTTATAGAATTAGCTCAACCCCTTCCATATGCACCCTTGCCTGTTGCCCCAACTTCTAGTACCCTCCCTCCCTATTTTGAGGTGGTTTGCTGGTGAAGTGCATGTTGTTGTTTAGTCAATTAGTCATGTCCAATTCTCCGTGATCCCATTTGGGGTTTTCTCAGCAAAGATACTGGAGCAGGTTGCTATTTCCTCCTCCAGACCATTTTACAGATGAGGAAACTGAGGCAAACAAAGTTAAGTGACTTGCCCAGGGTTACACATCCAGTAAGTGTATGAGACTGGATTTGAACTCAAGTCCTTTTGACTCCAGGGCTGGCACTCTAACCACTGCATCACCCACCTGCCTCTAAGTGAAGTAGATAGAGCAGTGGAAAGAGGGACAGAGGAAAACAGGCAGAGCTTAAAGGCAGCACAGTAGATAGAGCACTGGTTCTGGAGTCCTGAATTCAAATCCATCTTTAGATACTTACTAGCTATGTGACTCCGGACAGCTCATTTAACCTTTGTCTGCCTCAGTTTCTTCATTTGTAAAATGGAGATATTAATGACACCTCCCAGGGTTGTTGTTAGGATCACATAATATTTGTAAAGTTTGCAAATCTTAAAGTGCTTTATAAAATGTTAGCTACGCTATTATTCTTTTGTATTTATTCTATACATGCTAACATGTATAGATGTATTGTCTCTCCCAATAGAATATAATACTACTTGAAAGTAGGGACTTCTTAACTTTTGTCCTTGTATCCTAAGTACCTTGCTCAGTGCTGGGCACGTAGCACAATTAATACGTGATTTTTTGATTGGTTGATGAAACATGAGAAGAGCAGGTGATGATGTACAAAAGCATTATGTGCCTTTTGGACATTTTGAATCTAGCATTGTCTTCCCCTCTTCTTTAGTTCAGAAGTTCTATATTGACTTTGACTTGTGTTAAAGAAATTAGCTATTGAATTCCACTTTAGATGTAGCACCCAACAATGTTGCTGTTCGTCATGTCCAACTCTTTGTGACCTCATTTGGGGTTTTCTTGGCAAAGACGCTAGAGCGGTTTGCCATTTCCTTCTTCAACTCATTTTACATACGAGGAAACTGTGACAGAGTTAAATGACTTGCCAAGGGTCACACAGCTACTAAGTATCTTAGGTTGTATTTGAACTCAGGTCTTCTTGACTATCAGCCCGATGCTCTATCCACTGCACTGTCTTTCTGAGGACTAGCACCTCTGTTATGAGGTCTTGCAGAGCCCTTTTCAGGGCTGCTCATCTAACTTTTGTGTTCACCTGTTACCCAACTCTCACCTGTGGCTCCAAAAAGCTGTGGCAGGTACACCAGCCACACGCTGGTAAAACCATCTTGGCAGACAGGCTAAATCAGGTTGAAGGTAACCAATAAGCCTCATAGCCATTGGTGGTGAGTCAGGGTAGTGTTTACCCCAAGCATATAAAGACTCCCCCCAGTAGAATGGGTGGATGAGAACAATTTGTTCCAGCAGTCATGAAGGCAGCTGAAGTAGGTTCCGTGGAATGCTTAAAACTTGGGCAGACATCAAAGATGCCAAGGTCATCCACTGCATCCTGCATCATCACCAGTCATCTTGACTTTTGTCCTGCCACCAGACATTGATGACTTTGGAAGAGAGAGTGAGGCTGACAACTTTGTGCAACCCTGCCTCACTTAAATCCAATTCCTGTGCAAGTCAAGACATCACCCTGCGATGTCATTGGTCCTCTTTGAAAATGAAGGATGAACAGCAAGAGACATAGCATTTGTCTCTCTTCCTTTGCCTTTTAACCATCATTATGTGTATGACAACGAGGATTTGGCTGGGGTGTGGTGATGGGAAATGACAAGATGCAGTAGTAGGAGAGGGGACTGTATTGGGGGAGAGGGATGACAAGATCAAGGGGCATGGCAGCTGGCTTCTTGCCAGAGTTGACCATATGCCCACCCTGCTTCATGAATAATAAACCAGCAGTTACCAGAGGAGTTTAGCGGTCCCTTCCAGGGAACTGGACAGCCTTGATTGAGATAGGCTTTTTTCTTCTTCTCAGTTCAACCAGATCTTGAGATCATTTGTCTTGCTTGGAGTACCAGTACCAGAGTTCCAGCATAAGTACCTGTTGTCTACTCCTACTGGAAATGTGGGTTGAACATCTTGTGGGAACTGTATGTTATGCTCCTTTGCCCAGTTCAAGAGAAATAAAGCTTCATTTCCTAGAATTCCTAGATTCTGATTAATTTCCTATCTAGGGAGCTTCTGAAGTTTAGGAAAATGGAGAGCATACTATCATTGGGTAGATGCATGCGTTTTATTTTTAAAATTATTATGTAGTATGTTGTCGTTATTATGTGCTGTTTATATGCTCGTCAATAATATGCTAACAGTAAATGCTGCAAACAATATCTAAGCATGAACATTTGCTTCTCTGTAGAATCCATTCCATTAAGCTAAGGTCATAAGAGCGGTGCTCACAGAAATATTGTGGGCCAAAAAAGAGCAGAGTTTTGCCAGTAGGTAGAGGCTTAAAGTTAAGTCCTGATTGGGTTGATCCACAACCCCAGCTTCTCTTTCCTCCTGCCCCACATAGAAATGAGGGATAGAAAGGCCAGGAGGTCACTTACTTTCTGAAAACCATGAACACCAATAAATTTATTCAGCACCCCCTCCTAGCAGGGCATGCACAGAATAGCAATGTAGGTATGGGGCTGCCTAGGGTGTTGCTATCAGCGTTACCAAGTCATTAAATATAGGTCAGAGAGAGTTGTCAAGGAAAACGAATTTCACAGCTGGACCTTATTTGCCTGCCATCAGGAAAAGAGGATAGGCTTGGATTATAATTTACTAGTCTTGGTTTGTGCATTAAGAGCTAGAAGGGACCTGAGAGGCCATCCCTGCATTTTACAAATAAGGAAACTGAAGCTGAGAGACGTTCCTTGAATTTCCTGAGGTTCCACAGGGACTCACTGGCAAAGAGGGAAATACTAAGCAATTTGAAGGCAGACATTCTGTCTTTAAAAAAAAAAGTTTGTGAAACTCTCTTAGTCCAGCAAATGCATTGCACCTAGTTGGTATTTAATCAATATTTGTTCAGTTTAATAGTTGATAGGAGTTCTTATGTGTTAGAACTCTAAATTTAGTGCATTGTAGACTCTTTAATGCCTCATCACAGGGAGCCCCATGCATAGAACCTCCATCTGAGGCCTCCCTGCTCTGGGCTCCTACAAGCATCATTTGCATGGCTCTCACTTTCTTTATAGGGTAGCTAGGTGGAACAGTAGATAGAATGCCGGGCCTAATGTTGGGAAGACTCATCTTCTTGAATTCAAATTTGGCCTCAGATACTTAATAGCTGTGTGATGCGAGGCAAGTCACTTAATTCAGTTTGCCTCAGTTTTCTCATCTGTAAAATGAGCTGAAGAAGGAAATGGCAACCCACTCTAGTACTTTGCCAAGAAAACCCCAAATGGGGTCACAAAGAGTCAGACACAAAGGACAACAACACTTCCTTTGTATAGCATGGATCAGTTTTTATCATGTAGCATCATTATTTGGGTATGTGTATTGTTTGCCCAACTAAACAATATGCTCCTTTGGGATGAAGACCATGGTGTCTTCATTTTTACCCTATTCTCTGACCAGAATGGGCTGTTGGACATAGATGCTTAGTAAATGATTGACAAATTAATTTTGATCCTTTACATAACTTTGACTTGTGAGTCTAGGCTGTTCTTTACTTAACTTACAAAGAACCAAACTAAACCACATACTCTAGGCCAATAGGTCCTTTTCCGAGCTTGAGCAATAGCAATAAATGACTTTATGCATGGCAATAATACTAATAATACACTGTGTAAAGCTCACAGTAGCACATAGGAAGCTTTTATTCTAATACAGTATTTCTATACTTTCATATTCCAATGATCTTTAGCTCAACAGTGCGGTCCCTCCTTCCACCCACAAACATTACATCCTTCCTATAATTTGGGGGATGGTTTTCAAGAGTGGCTGTGTCTGGAGCATTCATCTTCCTGTAACAAAGCTGCTGATGGGCCTCTTTATATTTAGCTAGGCTAGTCCAAAGAAGACAGATGTCAAGCTGGCAACCAGGACCGTGCTTGAAGCCCTCCCAGCTTCAGAGGATCTGCCAGAGCTTGTATTACCTCCCTTTACTCTTGTTTTTTGCTTAATTCCAGGCACTATCTGCTTATGTCCTTCCATGTCCTCCTATACATTCCACAAAAGGATTCTATATCCTGGGGCAGATCACTGTGCCGGGTAAGCTGTCCATCACAGTTTCAGAGATTTGTTGCTAGAAGAAGCTAGAGAGGTTTCCCCACCTCTGAATTTTATAGAGGAAGGAACCTGAGGTGCAGAGAGGTTAACCAGTAAGTGTCTGAGGCAGGATTTGAACCTGGATCCCCTTGGCTCTAATTCCAGTGCCCCATCCACTATCTTCACACTTCTTATGGTTATGCTTATGGTTAGAGATATGTGGTGGCCTACTCTCACCCATTGTGTAACTGTCCATTATCCTTTGAGCAGCCCTCAACTTTAATTTTTTGGAGTCTCTAACATTTCATGACTAGACCTTGTACAGAATCACTGGAATAATATTATTCCTTAAAAGACTGGCTTAAAAACCCTAATTTGACTACAATGATCAAAAGACACAAAAATAAGAAATGCAAACTACTAATAACCATATGAAAAATTTCTCTGAAACTCTAATAATAATAATGCAAATCAGAACACCGAACAGTGTTCTGAAGGAACGTCTGGGGTTTAGCTTCATACTCAACAAATTGGCAGATGACAAAAGATGGGACAATGTTGGAAAGTTTGTGAGAGCTACGGTGGTGGATCTATGAACTGGTTTAACCTTTTGAGAAATTAATTTGGAATTGAGCTAAAAGGAGAAAATGTCTCTACCCTTTGAGAGACCTTGGTGCTAAGGCACATACCCCAAGAAGGTTGAAGATAGGAAGAAAATGCCCATCTATAGCAATATATTCATCATAATACATTTTAGGGTTGCAAAGAACTAGAAATGAAATAGATGCCATTGATTGGGACCTGGCTATGCAAATTATGATGCGTGGATGTAATGGAATATTATGGCACCATAAGAAACAATAAATGTGAAGAATCGAGAGGAGCATGGGAAGACTAATATGAACTAATGTGGGGGTAAGCAGAAACAGGAAAACAATACACCTAAATAGCTAAAACAATGTGAGTGGAAAGAAAAACAGTAACAATTTAAAACAACCCGAACATCATGTAATTATAATGAATAACATATGAGAAAATGTACCTCCCTACTTTTTTTTTTTTGCATAGTTAGTGTGTGGATGTAGACCATTGTGGATATAGTCAAACATTGTTGTGTGTTGATCACTTCTGCTGAATTGCTTTATCTTAATTTTCTTTCTTTTTTTTTTTGTTACACATGGTTATTTACTGGGGATTGGGGTGAGTGGGAAGGATATATTTAGAAAGGAAGTTATAGCACTACCTTTGGGGCCACTCCCCCAAACTGGGCACTTGCACTCACAAATTGGCATCCCCAAAGGTTGGCTGCTTACCACTACTCAGGGTTCCAGGGTAAACTCTGAGGGACTGGGGTTTCTAGTACTCTAGCATGTGAGCCCCCACAGTTGTGCTCTTCATTCACAGTTAACCAATAGACATCAAATGCCTTTTACAAAAGGGTTTTACTGAGAAAAGGTATAGAATGAACAGTTGGTACAAAATAGTGCCTTAAACTATCAGTGCAATGTCCCTTTGCCCACAGAAAGTCCCTGGAGACAATAGGCTCAAAATGAAAGTGTAAAGGTGGTTAAGCACTTGTATAGACAAAACATGTGGCCCCACCTCCTGTCACTGTAAGTTCTTTTCTCCCTTTGTGGAACCCTCATAAAGTCTATTTGGTGCTGTGATGTTGGTGATAGATGAGTTACTCTGCTATTCAGCTGAGTTAGCGTGGCACCTCTGCTGTACAAGCAGCTTAGCTGGACATATCATGGTACCTCAGATGGACAGATCAATTAGCTCCTGAGCTAAGTCAATCAGGTCAATTGATTGCTGGGCTGTCTCCTTAAAGGGCTTGTCTAGTGCTGAGATAGACTGCTTATTTGCCACTCTACAATATCTCTAGACCTTGCAATCACTTACAATTACTGTCTAGTCACCTCCTCACCCCTGCGGCTTTTGCTGTTCCAGGGCTCTATGTTTACTGACTCCAGTTTCTCTATAGGCCTTTGGCTCTGCAAAACTTACCACGTATCTTGGAGTATATGTTGAACTTCTATTAGGAAAGAATAAATGCAGAGATAGAGGTCGCCATGTGCTCACAGCCACCATGGTTGGGTAGAAGATAGTTTTGGTGCCCTTCTCCTACCTGACTCTAAGTACTAGCTTGAAGCAATCTTGACATCTCAAATTTTTACAAGAAAGAGTCTGAGAGACGAATGGGTTGCCTTTTTTGCATGTCTTTCAAGGTCTGGCTCAGTGAATCACTATTTCTTCTGTCTCCACAGTCAATTAAAAGCCTTTTCATAATCACACAGTACCAACCCCTGAATCACTCATAGTCAAAAAATGGCTCACTAAAGTTTCCATATGGTTGTATTGAAAACAGGCAGAGAATATCTGTGCATGATTCAAAGATTAGCCCTCATTGGCCAGTCCATCCTTATTATTAAGGTGATGAAAAAACAAAACATATCAAATAAAATATATTATTTAAAATAAATCTTATTTGATGAGGAAAGTTCAGGATTGGTGCACATATAGATGTGCCACTAATTTATTTCTAGGTAGTAACAGAACTTAGCCCCTTGCATTTAGTCAGCATTTATTTTGAATAGTAGAACCTAATTTGTGTCCAAACCAACTAAATTTATTTTCCTTCCAAAATAAATACCTAAAAGATAATTTGTACATGACAGACTGGTGACCAGTGCCAATGATTCATTTGGAATGAGTTTTTGAAGAGTATGGAGCTGAAGGACTAATGCTTTGTGGATACCAAAGTGGGTTTGTTGGCATTTTTCTAAAATAATCGTTAGAAGATCTCATTAAACACTGGCATGATATTAAACATCTAGACTCAATCTATGAAAATATTTATCAAAACACTCACTTAATTATTCAAAAATCTTTTTCCTTCCAGAATAGAAATTTCTAGCTCTTGCCTCATTGCATCTTTGTCCCAGGTCCTTGCACATAGTAGGTACATAACAAATGTCTTCCAAAAATTTTCTTTGGATCTTTATTGAAAATTTTTTTTGTGTAATGGTTTTGTGTAATGAAAAGAGAATTGGATTTGAGGTCAAAAGACTTCATCACAAATTTTGGTGTTACCACTCGGATTCTAAGTGACCTTGGACAAAATCACTTCCCTTCCCCCAACCTCAGTTTCCTCATCTGCAAAATGACCTCTAAGATCCTTTAAAGCCCTAAAATCTTATGATCCTATGCTTCACAATTAAAAATAATAAGGATCTTTCTGTCTAATTTAAAAATTATATTTACCTTCACATCTCATCTAACACTACATTCTGCTGGTGTCAGAAATTCTCAAGTTGGGCAGGTTAACTGTCATTTAAACTGGGGGAATGGGGTAGATTATAGTCTTAAAAGGTAACACCATGAAACCAGAATGTTATCTGTGAGACAGTCCTCAGCAACTGACCCAGTAACATTATCTATTTAGAATAAGAACATTTGGACATCGTTAAAGCTTGGTTATCTAGCTCTAAAGGTGTACCATAGGCTAGAGACCCGAAACATACAACAAACCTCTCTGTAGCTCTGGTGCTCTCTACTGGTTGCAAACCCAAAATGCCCAGTAGGGGGCAGCTAGGTGGCACAGTGGCTAGAGTACCTGCTCTGGAGTAAGCAGGAACTGAGTTCAAATCTGGCCTCAGACCAAACACTTGACACTTACTAGATTTGTGACCCTGGGCAAGTCACTTAACACCAACTGCCTAACAAAACAAAACAAGGAAACAAAATGCCCAGTGGGGAAAAAGGAATATACTTTCTCACCACTGAGCACAGGTGCTTGAGCTAGTTTATGCAGATTATGTGAGTAGCAGATATTTGAAGTAGAAACTTAGAATGAAAGTTTTGGGGGAGAGCCAGAGAAATGAGTACAAGGGCCCTACTTCATACCATCTCCCAAAACAGTTGTTGCTAAATTTCCAATTTCCCTCTTGACCCCAGGGTAGCTAAATAGCACAGTGTATCCACTAAGCAGCACAGTGTAGCACTGGGTCTAGAGTTAGGAAGACTCATTTTCTCTAACTCAAATCTATCTGTGTGACCTTGGGCAAGTCCCTTAACTTTGCTTGCCCTCAGTTGCCTCATCTGTAAAATGAGCTGGAGAAAGAAAAGGCAAACCACTCCAGTATCTTTGCTAAGAAAACCCCAAATGGGATCACAGAGAATTCTGACACAACTGAACAATAGCTATTTTGGTAGGGTTGGGGCAGGCCCTCAGCTCACCCCTCAAAGCATTATATGACTGCTTAACTACATTTACTATATACAAAATCATAAGCATTTAGTAAGCTCCTACTTTATGGGGTCCTTTGCTAGTCCCCAAAGAGGTGACCTCAAAAGAGCTAAACTTAATTCCTCTCTCCAGGAATTTTATATTCTCCTGTAACATAGAAAAGAGAGTCATAGAAGAATTCACCTGATGTGTCACTTACATCAATGCATAAATAGTATGTTATATTCATTATCCCATCCCTGTGGGTTTGTCCTCCAATAACTATAGAGTGAAAACAATCCACAATTTTTAGCCTATTCCTAATTTTTGTTTAAGTCCCTAGAATCATAGAACTAGATCTATATGAGATCTCAGAGGCCATCTACATGAACCCCCTCATTTTATGATGAGAAAACTGAGGCTCAGGGAGGTTAAGTGACTTGTCCAAAGACATATAGGAAGTAAGCATTAGAGGTAGGATTTGAACACAGGTCCTCGGACTATAGTGCTTATGCCCTTTCCACTTTACTTTCACACAGCACTGACATTTCCTGTGGTTCTTTTAATGTTTCTTTTAAAAAAATAAATTCAATTTACTTTTTGGTTAGATTTTAAGTTCTGAACTGTCTCCCTCCTTCTTTCCCTCCCCACCCTGCACTAGAGAAGGCCATGATTTGATATACATATGTAATATATATGTACATATATATGTATATATGTAAAACCATACTATGCATACTTCAATTTATCAGTTCTTTCTCTGGAGATGGATAGCATTTTCACAAGAGCTTTGTAGTTGATTTGAGCACTTATAATACTTAGAATAACTTGGTCTTTCACAGTTCTTCAAACAATATTGCTCTAACTATATACAATATTCTCTTGGTTCTGCTCATTTCACTCTTCGTTATTTCTTGCAAGTCTTTCTATGTTTTTCTAAAATCAACCTGCTCACCATTTCTTGCAGCACAGTAGTATTCCCTCACAATCACATACCATAACTTGTTCAGCCATTTCCCAAGTGATGGGCACCCCCTCAATTTTCAGTTCTTTGCCACCACAAAGATAGCTGCTATAAGTATTTGAGAACATATAGGTTCTTTGCCTTTTTCCATGGCCAGCTTGGGAACAGACCTACAAGGGGTATTATTGGGTCAAAGGATATACAGTTTTATAACTCTTTTGGCATAATTCCAGATTGCTCTCCAAAATGGTTGGATCAGTTCACAGTTCCACAACAATCTATTAGTGTTCCAATTTTTCCACATCCCCTCCAACATTTGTCATTTTCCCTTCTATCATTTTAGCCAGTCTGATAGGTGTGAGATACCTTAAAGTTGTTTTAATTTGCATTTCTCTAATCAATAATGATTTAGAGCATTTCCATATGACTATATATAGCTTTGATTTCTTTGTCAAAAAACTACATGTTCATATCTTTTAACCATTTATCAACTGGTGAATGATTCTTCTTCTAAATTTGACAAAGTTTTCTATATATTTGAGATATGAGACCCTTATCTGAGAAATTGTCCATAATTTTTTTTGCTCAATTTTCTGCTTCCCTTCTAATCTTGGCTATATTGCTTTTATTTGTACAAAAACATTTTAATTTCATGTAATCAAAATCATCCATTTTACATTTTACAATGCTCTCTATTTCTTTTGTATTAATAAATTCTTCTCCTGTCCATAAGTCTAATGTGTAATATGTTCCATGTTCTTCTAACTTACGATATCTCCCTTTACATCTATGTCATGTGTCCATTTTGACCTTATCTTGGTAAATGGTGTAAGATATTGGTCAATACCCAATTTCTGCCAGACTGTTTTTCAGTTTTCCAAACAATTTTTACCATGCCTGAGTGAATTATTATCTCACCAGCTTAAATCTTTACATTTGTCAAACACAAGGTTATAATCATTTTCTACTACGTATTATACATTCACTTTGTTCCACTGATTGGCCTTTTTATTTCTTAACCACTACCAAACAGTTTTGATAATTACCACTTTGTAAAATAGTTTAAGATCTGGTACTACTAAACCTCCAACTTTTACATTTTTTCCCTTTAATTCCTTTGATATGCTTTTTTTCCTTTAATTCCTTTGATATGCTTGACCTTTTGCTCTTCCAAATGAATTTTGTTATCATTTTTTTTCTAGCTCAGCAAAATAATTTTTTGGTAATTTAATTGGGATGGCATTAATTTAGGGAGAATTGTCATTTTTTATTATATTGGCTCTGCCCACTCAAGCACAATACATATTCTTCCAATTTTTAAAATCTGACTTCATTTATATAAAAAGTATTTTATAATTCTTCATGTAGTTCCTGGGTTAGTCTTAGCAGGTACACTCCTACGTATTTTATGCTGTCTATGGTTATTTTAAATGGAGTATCTCTTTCTACCTCTTCATACAGGGTTTTATTGGTGATATATTGAAAAGCTGATGATTTATATGGGTTTATTTTATATCCTGCTACTTTGCTAAAGTTATTATTTCAACTAACTTTTTAGTTGAATCTCTAAAATTTCCCAAGTATATCATCATATTGTCTGCAAAAAGAGATAGCTTTATTACCTAACTGTTCATTCTGATTCTTTCAATTTTTTCTTCTCTTATTGCTATTGCTAACATTTCTAATACAGCATTGAATAATATTGGTGACAATAAGCATCCTTGTTTTATTCCTTATATTATTAGAAAGGCTCCTAGCTTATCCCCATTACAAATAATGCTTCCTGATGATTTTAGGTAGATGCTTCTTATCATTTTAAGGAAAAAGCCATACAATTATACTTATGCTTTCAAGTGTTTTTAATAGGGATGAATGTTGTATTTTTTCAATACATCTGCATCTATTGATATAATCATATGATTTTGTTACTTTTGTTATTGATAAAATCACTTATGTTAAGAGTTTCCTTATGTTAAACCATCCTTGCATTTCTGGTATAAATCCCACTTGGTTACAATGTACAATCTTTGTGATATATTGTTGTAATCTCCTAGCTAATATTTTATTTAGGATTTTGCATCCATATTCATTAGTGAAATTGGTCTATATTTTTCTTTCTCTGTATTTGCTCTTCCTGGTTAATGTATCAGTGCCATATTTCTTTCATAGAAGGAGCTTGGTAGGACTCCTTCTTTGCCTATTATTCCAAATAATTTGTTTAATATTAATATTAGTTGATCTTTAAATGTTTGGTAGAATTTACTTGTAAATTCATGTGGTCCTGATGCTTTTTTTTCTTAGGAAGCTCATTTATGGCCTGTTCAATTTCTTTTTCTAAAATGGGTTTATTTAGATAGTCTATTTCCATTTCTGTTAACCTAGGCAGGTTCTTTTAATGTTTCAATGATGCTAAGGTAGTATTACAACTCTTCATCTGCTTTCTTTAATATTTACTTTATGAGCAGCCCATCTCTTTCTCTGGTCATATATGTCCTTAATGGCATATCTCTCAACTCTTTTCACACATGAATCTTCAATGGTCTTATTTTGTATTTTACATAGGCCTGTCATTCCTCCTTTTGATTTGTTGAATACTTTGATAGACTCCTTTATTTCATCATTATCATTGTTGTCCTTCATACTCAAACAGACCAAAATGACATCATGATGTCTGGGTCAAAGAACAACGTGTCCAACTGTGACTGATCACAACATTATTGGTTTGGAAGGCTCTATCACAGGTTGGGCACAAACAGTCTGTATGAACTTTTGGAGTGCAGATGTCTCTATATTTGCACATCTCACATTTCTTTTGAGCTACTACAGTTCTGCTTTGTTCTTAGAGCACGATGCCTTCTTTGATGAAGACATTCCATGCTGGGCAATCCTGCGCTGTTGTCTCCCACGACTCACAATCTATACCAAAGTTCATCATTTTGCTCCATGACCAGGAAAGGCAGGGCCCCAGAGATAACCAGATTTTTCGAAGTCTAATGCTGCCACGGAGAACCCAGAGAATTCCCTTATCTTGATGTCATCTCAGGCTTCTTTAGGGACTTGGTGGGAGGATCCCTGAATCTGGCGGTTCTCTAGGCTTTCACTTCACCTAAGAGGGGTGAAAAACACTAAAATCATTCCCAGGGCACTGATGGAGGAAACAGAGGACTGACGAGCTTCTCTGAGACTGTTAGAGCTACGAGGAAACAGAGAGATCCTTTAATTCAAGACTCATTTTAAATGGGGGAACTAAAGCCCAAAGAAGTAAAATAATTTCCCTGAGGTCACGTAGCTAGATAATGGCAGGATTAAAAGTCAGGTGTCTTTACTCAGAGTGCAGTGCTCTTCCCTCCACACAGCATGATCTAAAAGGAATAAGGTCATGGATTTAGAGCTGGAGGTGACTGCAGAGACCATCTAGTCCAATACCTCCCCTTTTCTTTCCAAAAGGCTGCTAGGCATCTTTTTGTGGAGAGAGTGCAGGATCTGGAGTTAGGAATCTAATCCATTAAATAAAATATACATTGATTAATCACCTTCCTTTTTTGGGGGGGGCAATTGGGGTTAAGTGACTTGCTCAAGGTCACACAGCTAGTAAGTGTCAAGTGTTTGGCCTGAGGCCAGATTTGAACTTAGGTCCCCCTGACTTCAGGGCCGGTGCACTATCCACTGTGCCACCTAGCTGCCCCCCATTAGTCACCTTTTAAGTGCCAGGCATCCTACAAAGTGCTGAAGATAGTAATTACTAAAAAGAAAGACCTTCCCTGCCCTCAAGGAGCTACTGAGAGAGACAACACACAGAAGGAGGCAGGAAAATGGTGGTGGGGAAACCCGAAGAGCACCTGGCACAAGGTATCTTGTTTCATGGAGTTGCAAACAGGCAGAATAGTAGATGCAAAGTGAGATGAGCTGGCGGTTCAGTTTCTGCCATTTGTAAAGAAAGGAACTGGGAGGAGTTTAATACTCCAACATCTAGCCTTCCAGCCAGAGGGTAGAGGAAGCTGAGAGAGGTGGTGTCAATAAGACTTAGGTTAGCATCATGGTGATGAGATTAGAAGTGAGAAGACTTGAGTTCAAATCCAACCTCAGTACTTACCTAGCTGTGTGACCCTTGATAACTCATTTAACCTCAGCCTCAGTTTACTCAACTGTAATATAGGGATAATAATAGCACCTACCTCCCAGGGTTGCCATGAGAATTCAAATGAAATAATATTTATAAAGTGTTTAGCATGGTGCCTGAGACATTGTAGGCACTTAATAAATCTTTCCCTGTTTCTTTGTTTCTTCCTTCCTTTTTCTTTCTTTCTTTCTTTCTTTCTTTCTTTCTTTCTTTCTTTCTTT
>NW_020954556.1:7960407-7999688 GCF_900497805.2 Vombatus ursinus | reverse complement strand
TCTTTCTTTCTTTCTTTCTTTCTTTCTTTCTTTCTTTCTTTCTTTCTCTCTCTTTCTTTCTTTCTTTCTTTCTTTTTTTCTTTCTTTCTTCCTTTCTTTCTTCCTTTCCCCACCTCTCCCCCTCCTTTCTTCCTTCTCCCTCATTTGCAGATGAAGAGACCAAGTCACTGAAAGGTGAAGTAATTTCCCCAGTATTATACAGGTAGGAAGTGATGGAGGCAGGATTTGAACCCAGGTCCTTTAATTCCCAAGCCTTTTCACCATGCTGTTTCTCCAGTCTAAGAACCATAGAATGTTAGATCTGAAAGGGACAGAGATCATTAAGATGAAACTCATAATTTTATGAATTGGAAAACGGAGACCCAGAGAAGAGTAGTGATTTCTCAAGATCACAGAAGGAATCAGTAACATACTCAGGTCCTTTGACCTGAGAGTACAGTGAGTATACACACACACACACACACACACACACACACACACACACACACACACACATACACACACACACACTTGTGTGTATATATATGTATGTGTATGTATATATGTGTATATGTATATGTGTGTATGTGTGTATATATGTATATATGTATATGTATATATGCATGTATGTGTGTGCATGTGTGTATATATATGTATATACCATATGAGAGTACAGTGTTCTGTCTACTATATATGCTTGGTGTAGGAGACTGACCTTTAGATTTTGAAACAGAAGACTGGGTTCAATCCTAGCTCTCATACCTATAACTTACATGGTGCTACAGAAATCCAGTGTTTAGCACACTGTAGGAACATAGTAGAATTTTATTAATGCTTAATGATTGATGTGACCTTGAATGTCATGTAACCTGCATGGGCTCTAGTTTCCTTACCTGTAAGAAGTAAATGGTTAAACTTGTTGGTTTCCAGCACTAAATCCTACAGTTCTAAGTAAAAGAGACTCCAACCCAGAGCTGCCTCTCAAATGTGTCACCCTCCCAAGAGGCCAGGCATTTCTCAGAATCCCTTCATTTCATGCCGTTTTCCTAAACCAAATATTAAATTTCCTCTCAAAGTGCAGGTGATAAATCACCATGGAAAGATCTGGCAGCTCTGCAGGAAACACCTGAGGAAAAAAATTGATAAGTAGCCACCCTTTCCTCTCCTCATTTCAGCCCTGCATAGAGTTATACTGCCCCAACTCACAGCTGTCTTTGACCTTGGCCTGTCCCTCAAAATCTATGTTAGCTGGGGGTGGTTTTTCTATGGGACAGGCATGGGGTGTTTCATCTGTTTGTTTGTTATTTTCCACTTTCAGAATCTTTTCGGTTTAAGTCGGTAAAGAAAGAAATGTTTCCAAACTGGAAGCAAACAAATCTGTTTGATGGAAAACAAACAGGCAGATTTTTTTTAGGTCTATCATTCTCACAGAGATTTTTTTTTTAAACCAGCCTCTCCCACCTATCAGGGTCTGTTATTATGTATGCTTGTTGTATATTATCATCCAAGATTTTCTACCATGGTTAAAAAACCTATTGTTTAATACAAAACTACCCATGGTGAAATGTTCTAGGTGGCTGCTAATACAGCCCTGTGAACCTGGCATCACGTAGTAACCCCTGCCAACAATAGAATGAAATATGATAAGATAAAATAACATGAGTATATGCAGGTGAGAGTCAGCTAGGAGTTAGCAGAAAGGACCTTGGAATGGGCAATGAGGAGTTCAAGGTTCAAGTTCCCTGGCACCTACTACAAAGGTGACCTTGAGCAAATCATGTCACTTTGCTAAGCCTCTATTTTCTCAACAGCAGAATTATAGGATTAGGCCAGCTGATCTCCAAAGCAGCTTCTAATTCTGTAAGTTTATGACACGGACACTATAAGCTCCACGAGGGGAGGAACTATGTTTTCTCAAAACCTTTTATCTCTTCTCTCTTATGTTTGGTATTTTCTGCTTCTAGAGTGATACTGGATTGTCAGCAATGCCAGCACTGATTCCAAGCTGTAGAGGTCTTAATAAATATCTGCGGAATGAGTGACTGACTTCGTGACTCTCATTCCAAGCCTACAAATTCCTTTTTCTGAATTCAGTAAGAAGGAGAGGAATCACCAGCATCATTCCAGAAAGAAAATGGAGAAACTGACCCTCTGTGTACATAGGGGGCTCTGAGTAAGGCTGTTTTTTCTGTAGTTTTATTTTTTATTCACTAACACCTGGAGATTTGAGTTCAGTCATTCATTACTCTCCTCCCGCATCCTACTCCAAGACGAGACGAGTTATAGACATGATGACTATTCATGTGTGAGCATTAGAATGGGAGTCAGGATATCTGTATTCTTGTTCCAGCTCTGCTGCTAATTTTTTGTGTGATTTGAGGCTAGTCATTCCCGTCTCCAGGTCTCTTTCCCAATAAGAGGATTGAATGTAAAATAAGAGGATTGGATGATGATGTTTTTCTGTGTTTCCTTTGATCAATAAAATGGGAACATGAAAATAAATCATAAGTGATATAATTTATTTCTTTTTAGTTCTCACTTGTCTATTTTTTCTCACTGAAACTATGCTGAGTGAGCAAAGGAAAAACATAGCATTAACCCCTCATCTAATACACTTTCTAATGATTTATACAAATATGATTTGTGCCATCACTTTCAGTTAACCATTTTTATGTAAGGCCCCAATCTGAGCTCAGGAAGTGAAGGGCCTCAAGCCTCAGCTAATGTCCACTGGGCTAGAACTTCTCACTCACTTACAACTATAGGCAGACTGCAAAACAAGAAACTCATAATCTATAACAAAAAATGCTCATTGAACTGAATTTGTTGTTGAGTTATATTGGCTAGAAATGACTGAATATGGAGGTCAGCCAATGAAGGGCTGCAGTGCCCTAGAATTGCCTTTCCTCTACTGTAGTGGTTCACCTGTTTTGAGCAAGGATTCTGGGGGAAAATTTTCCTGCTTAGAATTTTCTCCTCTCAAATATTAAATATGGAATTATATGTCAAAAATAACTTCTATAGATAATATTAAAAATGAAAATAAATTTGGTTCCACAATTTCCCAATTCCTTTTTGTTCAATAAACCATACTTTCAGGCCCCCTTTATAAATATTTATGGGTTTCATCAACATATTTCAGATCCTGGGTTCAAATTCCAGTTTTGTTATTTATTTCCTATGTCATCTTGGGCAAATCACTTTGTTGCTCTGGGCCTCATTTTCCTTAACCATAGCATATGGTTACAATTTGTACTAAGATGCCAAGACAGTATCTACAGATTTGGAAAAGAACAGAAAAAAACCAGAAATTGATATACAAATGTATCAAAGACTAAATTCCACCCATTTTATATTTTTCTAAGTGAAGGATTCTTAATCTGGGTTCCATGGACCTCTACAGGGTTCATGAACTTGGATGGCAAAAAATTACGTTTTTATTCTCCCTAATCTTTTGTTTCATTTATAATCCTAGATATTTTATTTTCATTTTTTTCATATAAAAACATTGTCCTTGGAAGTAGTCTGTAGGTTTCATCAGATTGCCAAAAGGGTCGATCACACAATAAATGTCAAGAGCCCCTGCTCTAGGTCAAGGCTGAGAGAAGGGAATCTTTTTTTTTCTTTTTTCTATTTAGAGCAATTAATTTTCAGGAGGTTGAGAGGGAGAGGACAATTAATCAAGGGATATATAAGGGTGAATAGGATTTGGAGGATTAAAAAGAGAGAATATGACATTATATTTATTTGCTTTTTTATTTTTTGTGCTTAACTATTTTAAAAATTTTATTGATCAATTTTTCTTTTGTACCACTCATTTGCTCTTCAACCTTTCCATCCCATTGAATTCTCCCTTGTAAAAAGGAAAATATTTCAACTTCCCTCCTTCCTTCCTTCCTTCCTTCCTTTTTTCCTTCCTTCCTTCTGTCCGTCCTTCCATTGTCCCTTCTGCCTTTCCTCCCTCCATTCCTTCTTTCTTTCCTTTCCTCTTTTCTTCCTTCCTCTCTCCTTCCCTTTTTCTTTCTTTCTTTCTCCTCTCTCCTTCTCTTTCTTAATACCTCAATCCCTCCTTCCCTCCCTTCCTCCTTTCTCATCCCTCCTTCCCTTCCCTTTTCCTTTTTTCCTCTCCCTCCTTCCCTTCCTTCTCCCCTTCCTCTTCCTCCTTCTCCCTCATTCCTTCCTCTCCTTACTTCCTTCTCTCCCTCCTTCTTTCCTCTCTTTTCTTAACTCTCTCTCTCCCTTCCTCCCTGACTTCCTCTTGACCTAAGAAGTCTTAAGGAAAGGCTATATGGAAAACAATACTCCCTAAAATTGAGTTTATTTTAAACAGATCTGATGTGTGTGTGTGTGTGTGTGTGTGTGTGTGTATCATAGGATTTTACAGTTGACAGAAGACCTTGGAAATCATCTAGTCAGCTGCCTCTTTGTAGTCAGGCCACTGATGCTTTGGAGCAAAAGCCAAATTCAATTCACAAGTAGCAGATCCAGTATTCTAACCCTGATCCTTTGACTTCAAAGTCAGTTAATTTTCTATACTATGCTGCTATACTACTGTTCCTATACCATGTTACAAAATGTCTATATTAACAGATGAAAAGATCCCTTTTTCAGAGACTCTTAACCTGGGGTCTGTCAACTTTTTTTTTTAATTATAACTGTATTTTAACACTATTGGTTTCCTTTTAATTGTACATATCTGATGCATTTAAAACATTGTTCTGAGAAGGGTTCATAGGCTTTATCAGACTGACTGCCAGAGGGGTCCATGACACAAAAAGGTTAAGAAACTCCACTTTGGATAGTGCCTCACTCTAGTTCATTTAAAATGTGATTCATTTTGGTAAATTCTATCTTCATAAAATTTCATACACTAAATGCCTAAAATGGCATATATAACTGAAGAGATCATTGGTGGGAATATAGCAGCAACAACAAAAACAACTTATGTAAATCTACTCCATTTTATGGTCTACAAAGTGATCTGCATCTACTAACCAACTTGAGACCCAGAGCAACCCTGTGAGGCAGAGAATGCCCATATGATTCTGATTCCCATTTCACAGATGAAGCTTGATGGAAAATCAACTAGCTAGCAGAATAGCTGGTATTTGGACTCGAGTCTCTTGGCTCTAAACCTAGCCATACTACAGTTACCTTTCTATGACTACAGGATTAATAACTGGGATTTCTATTCTGGGAAGGACCTCTAGTCCTTTTTCTTCATTTTACTGAAGAGAAAATGGAAGCTCAAAGAGGTTAAAGCCTTTGACCAAGCTCACAAAGATAGTCAGGAACAGAGTTGGACCATGAACCCCAGTCTTCTGGCTTTAAATCAAGTGTTCTGGCAAAGCTCCATGGGTGTTTGTATTTGAGTTGACTTAAAAGAGAGAAAGGAAATGGGAACTAGACTTCCCATTTCCCCTCAGTGCTTAGCACAGTGCCTGACCCAGAGTAGATGTTTAATAAATACATGTCGACTCAACTTGTTGAATCCAAAGAAATTATGCATAATCGTGTGGTTCTGGAAAAGGAGACCTGTTCTTTTTCCATGACAGACATCTACAAAATAGCTAAGGTTAACATTGCAAAGAAAGCTGTCTATCTTTACACCAGTCAGATGGCAATACTGAGTAACTCTGGTATGGGCTGGTCTCCAGACTGCTCTTAAAAACTATATAGTATTATTTGTGTGTATGTGTGTGTTTGTGCATGTATGTGTGTGTGCATGTGTGGTGTGTACAGTATGTTTTGAGTCAAGTTATTTGAGACATGATGGCAAGTGGCCATAGACACAAATAATATTTTCTATCTTTGAAAAGCACCTTATCTATATTATCTTGTTGAACTTCATAACAGCACTGTAAAGTAGTTGTTATTATTGTCCTCATTGTACAGATGAGGAGAATAAGAGATTAAGTGACTTGGCTAGCATCACATAGCAATTGAGTATCTGAGACAGTATTTGAACTCAGATCTTCCTGACTCCAAGCACAGAGCTCTATCCATCATTTCACCTAGTTGCACTGTGAATGATGTGTCAGAGACAGCATGGCATTTTATATAGAGAGCTGGTCTTGGAGTTAGGAACATGTGGGTGCAAGGTTCACCTCTGATACATAATAGTTGTGTCACTCAAGGCAAGTCACTTAATCTTTTAGAACTTCAGGCAACTCTCTAAGACTGTAAGTTACAGAGAAGTTGATAATTAGCATTGATAGAGCATCTTCTTTCCCAGGAGCATCGTCTACTGATGAAATCAGAATTCTGATCCAAAAGATAATGGGCATAATCATGCAGAGGTTACTTACTCCCAGGGATATTGGCAGGCTTGGATGAGATAATCCATGCAAAGAGCTTTGCAAACTTTAAAGTTTATTGTAAATGTCTCTTCTCATTATAACTTACAATGATGCATCCATCCTTCTCTCTTCAAAAGCTGATTTTTGTGTGTTCTCTTCCTTTCCAGTGATTAGTAATGATGGTCTTATTGTCAGAGCTCCTAAAATATTTACCAGAAGAAAGTATTTTATCAAGGTGTTTTTCTGGCATCGAGAGAGCCTGCCAAGATATTACAGCATCCAACAAGCTACTCGCTACAGTAAAGCTGCTGAGGACAAGCATCGATGCTGGCTGTGCTACCTGTGAGTTGGCATTATGAAGGGGCAGAGAGGAAGATAGCTGTGAGTTCTAATCTTGATATTCCCACTGATTGTTCCTCCCACTAGACTAACTACCTGTGAGCTTTCTTTTTATGAGATAGGTGGTGTGGTGGACAGAGCTTGGGACTTGGAGTAAGTAGAAACTTGAGTTAAAATACTACATCAGATACTTACTAGATGTGTGACACTGGGCAGGACACTTTGTCTCTGCCTGCCTCAGTTTCCTCACCTGAAAATGGGGTTAATGATGGCTTTTACTTCACAGGATGGATGTAAGTATCAAAGAAGATAACATAATGACTTCTGAGGCACATGACCAACAAGATAGAGAACTAGACATTTCCTCCTCACAACCTCTGAGAACTTTCCAAAATAGACATTATGTTAGAGAGATAAAACAATTCCAGCTGTCTTCATAGTCTAGGGCACTAAGTATTTTAATGGTGTAAAAATCTAATGAACCAATAGCAGATAAGGCTAATCCTTGACCTCTAACAGGCTCGCCAAGCACCCTTCTCCAATCTCTGGCAGAGTTGCTCAAGCCAACCTACAGACCTGCAACATAGATCAACTCTACCTTCCCCCTCTTCTTCCCAGCACTTAGCACAGCAGAAAAGCAATGAGGCAGTGGTCTGTGCTAAAATGGATTATAAAATGGAGCCAGGGAACACAGGGAATAGAAAGGACATGTGTTTGGCTATGGCATACTCCACCAAGCCTAAGAGTCTGGCATCTGCCTGAATCTAGTTCTTTCTCCCCAGAAGTCATTTGGGGGCAGAGACAGATGAAGGTGAACTTTCAATTGCCCAGCCCAGGAGGAGGCTTAGATGACTTTGAGGTCTAGACCTCAGGGAAACCCCACTCAAAGGGGAAGGTGTCAGAAAATGAGGTAGGGAAATATAAGACTGAAATGACCGAAGATCTCAGGAGGAAGAAAGCTCATCTAAAGGCCTTGAGCACAATCAGATTAACCAACAGGGAAGATATTATTAAAAGAAGATAATATGACCACTGGGCAGCAATGTGGCAGTAGGTACACTGCTGGGCCTGGAGTCAGGAAGCCTCCTTTTCCTGAGTTCAAATCCAGCCTCACTATGTGACCCTGGGCAAATCCCTTAACTGTTTGCCTCAGTTTCCTCATCTGTAAAATGAGCTGGAGAAGGAAATGGCAAAGCACATCTTTGCCAAGAAAACCCAGAAAGGGTTCATGAAGAGTCAGACACTACTGAAAAATGACTAAATAACAACATGGCCACCAGATCAGATAAATTAAACCAGATATCCATGAATAAATATTGCAAGACCAAGAAAAATAAATCAACACCCAATGAGGTAGAGGAACCAAAAAAAAAAGCCAGAAAGCTCAGCAGGATGTTTCTAAGTGGTTTAAAAGAGACATAAGAAAAGTGAAAACAGAATTTATGGCCTGAATAGCAGAGGTAGTTGACAGAATAGAAAAAAAAAAACTTGAAGCCTTCCTTACCAATGAAACAAAAGTGAAGACAATTGATTAGGAATGCAAATCAGTGCATTTCCAGAAGGCAAGGACAATCTGGAAGAAGAGGAGCAAAAAGGCAACAGTAATGGAAAACATCATCCACCTATGAGCAAAACATACTGATTTTCAAGACAAGATGCATAGACACAACTTCAGATTTTTAGGTTTCCCAGAAGAACAAAAGTAAAAAAAAAATCTTAATACCATAATGCAAAAATTAACAAAAGACAATTGCTTAGAACTTCTAAACACAGAAAATAAAATGCCAATCAAAAGGATCCACAGATTACTTGTAGGAAAAAAAAACCCTCCAAAGACTGTGCTATAAGCTCCAATTTACATGCTGGCTAAAATGAACAATTTCAGTGACAAACAAATTCTGCAAGTGGACAGGAGAAAGGTCTACAAATACAACCCACAAGATTATTATGCACCCATGAGAACCACAGGAAAAATAGAATGTGTTCTGAAGATCAAAGGAACTAATGATAACCTATCCTGAAAACTCAAACCAATTAATGAAAAAGAAGAATGTTCAATAAAAATGAGGAACTTAAAATATTCCTAAAAAGAAAAAAAAAAGACTGCAACAAATTATTTCCTTTGCAAACATCTCAGGTAACATAAGTACACGAAAGATAAACATTTATAGTAGCCAAGGATAACTAACAAAATAACAATAGACAGACCATTAACAGATTTCTTTCCAAAAGTACACAAAGAGGCAGGCATGAAAGCAGAAGGCAAATAGAAGAAACAGGCCTCAAATGTCATTCACTAAACCTCACCACATACCATTTATATGTGAATCAATGTGGTTTTTTTTTTTTGGTAGGACTAAATTACATAATGGGAGGGCATATTAAAATGAAAATGAGAGGAAGAAGAAGAGGGGGAATATGTGATGTACCCTAATTGTGACAAAGGTTAATAATGAAAGGAAAATGACTCCAATAGTCATTTATCAAGAAGAGAACTTACAGGAGAATAAGTGAAGAGAAAAAGGGAGGGTTTGAACTTGAGGAAAGAAAGGAGACAATCTTATTTCATTGGTAGGAGGGAGTACCATTGATGGATGTTTCCATGGCCAAAGAGAGATATTCTATAAAGGAAGGTGATGACCTTACAATGGGTATACCCATTGTTCTATAGAACAATCTAGAACAATGAGAGTCCATGGAATCATGGAGGAGATTTAACATCAAATGGGGAAAAATGGCCATGCGAAAGTCAAAATTGAATAATGAACTATACCATCAAGGACTTAAGAGCATTCCTACCATGGGGCAGTATCCTTTCTATAACCTAGAAAAAATAATATTTCAAAAAGCGAGGTGTAACAGAAAAAGGGAGCAGGGGCAAGATCTACAAGTCAATAACACAGAAACCCTTTAGAAGAGGAAATCCAAAATAGGGGAATGCAGAGTCCAAGGAAATATTAAATAACTATAAGGGTCATCAACCAAAGAATAAGTCTAGAAAGATTATGGAGTGAATAAACAAAGAAGTCTAGAATGCAGAAAGGGAAGATATATGATTAAGAGACAGGGAAAAGTTCTTTTTTTGTTTTTTAGAAAAGAAGGCACAGAAAATGAAATAAAAAACACAACAAACAAAACAAGTTGATGGAGGGGAAAAAAGAAAAAGAGATTTTACTTCACTACTTATCTAAGAAGGAAGAAAGAGGGGAAGAATTAAATATATAGATAAAAAGAAGAAAGTAAAAGGAACTAACAAATAAAGCAAAATTCTAAAACTGGGAAAGGAACGAAAAACAGTGTTGGGAGTGGGAATCAAGGGTTGAAAACAGAGGGAAGAGTGCTAATGGAAATAGAATTGACTTAAAGTAGATTAAGATAAAATAACTGAAAAGATAAAGTACTGTGTTTATAGAGAAAGAGATGAATAAATCTCAATTTGGAAATAAAAACTCTACAATATTAGATGCAAATGCAGGAAAATATAAATCTAACTCTCATAACTTAAAATGTGAATGGATTAAAAAATCCAATAAAGCAAAATAAACTGACAGATGGGAGAAGAAAATAACTCCATATCTATTGCTTGCAAAAAGCACTTTACCCCCCCCCCAAAAAAAAACAAACAAACAAGCAAAAAGACATGTACATACTAAAAGTAAGGGCCTGGAAGAAGTTTTCTATGAATAAGGTGAATTCAAAAAGTTAGGAGCTATGATCATTTTAAAAGATGAAACAAAAATAAAAATCTACAACATGAAAAGAGATAAACAAGGAAACTATAATTGATCAGTTCTATGAAGACCTACAACATCTAGAAATAACACCAAAAATGATATTGCATTTGTCCTAGAGGGTTGGAAATGAAAAAATAATTGGGATAATAAACAAGTTTGGGTTTGGAGCACAAAATGAACCAGGGAAGAGACTAATAGAGTTTTGTCAAGATAACTCTCTGGTCATAGCAAACACTCATTTTGAACAACCCAAAAGGTGACTATACACAGAGATATCACGAGAAGGTCAATATAGAAATCATATTTATTATATACTTTTCAGCCAAAGGTGGAGAAACTCTAAATAGTCAGTTAAGTCAAAACCTGGAGCTGACTGTAGCTCAGATCATTAGCTTCTTATGGCAAAATTCAGATTTAAATTGAAGAAAGTAGGAGAAACCATTAGACTGTGTAGGTATGACCTAAATAATATCACTTATGAATATGAAATAGAAGAGATGAATAGGTTTAAGGGATTAGATCTAGTAGGTAGAATACCTGAAGAACTACAGACAGGTTTTCAATATTGTACAGGAGGCAGCTAAAAAAAAATTCCAAAGAAAAAAAGAGCAAGAAAGCAAAATGGCTGTCTGATGAGGCTTTATAATAGCTGAGGAAAGAAGGAAAGCAAAAGGCAAAGGAGAAAGGAAAGATATACCCAACTAAATGCAGAATTCCAGAGAATATCAGGGAGATATAAGATGCTATTATTAAATGAGCAATGCAAAGAAATAGAAAAAAAACAAAAAAAATGGGAAAGACAAGAGATCTCTTCAAGAAATTTAAAGACAATTTTTGAGAATAATGTGTGTTGTCTTGGTATCAATTGCTCTTTAAAAGTTTGATAAAATTATCCTGTGAATCTATCAGGACATGGAGGGTCACTTCTCTTTTAGTAATATCTTTAAAGCTGGTTTTTGCCTGAAATGTTTCCTTGATATCTCTAAATTTTTGATGAGATCTCTTGACTTTCCCATTCTTTTGTTTTCTTCTATTGTTTTGTTTTGAGTCTAAAACCTTACTGAAGCTATTGTCTCAAATAATATCTCTGTAAATTCCCCGGGATTTTCTAAGTAAACTAACATATTTTCAGAAAAAAGAGCTATTTTTATATCTTCTCTTCCCATCTTTATGCCTGTGATTTCCTTCTCTTGTATAATTGCTATTGCTAGCTTTTCTAGAACTATATAAAATAATGGTGGGCATCCTTTTTTTAACCTCTATATTTATTTATATTGATTTTCTAATGTTGAACTATCCTTGTGTTTTTTATATAAATCCAACTTGGATTGATGAATATGATGAATATTTTTTGATTAATTACCAAAGTTTATTTGACAGGATTGTACTAATACCTAAACAAAAGAAGGAAAAGAGTATTGAACTTTAAGCCAATATCATTAATGGATATAGTTTCAAAAATTTTAAATAAAATCCTATTGGACTATAGTAATTAATCAAAAAATTCAACATATTCATCAGTCCAAGGATGGTTCAACATTAGGAAACCAATCAAAATAAATATAGAAGTAAAAAAAAAGATGCTACCACTATTTGCTATCGCTCTGGAAGTGCTAGCAATAGCAATTATATAAGAGAAAGAAATTACAGGCATAAACCTAGGTAAAAAAGATATAAATCTATCTGTTTTTTTTTCTGATGATATTATGGTTTACTTAGAAAATCCCAGGCAATTTGCCAAGATATTATTTGAGACAATAGCTTCAGTAAAGTTATAGACTCTAAAAACAAAATGAAATAAACCCCTAAAAATTAAATAGCACCTCTATGTAAGAGTAACAGAACATAAAGGGGAATAATATAAAGGGAAATCTGTTTCTAAATAAGTATAAAATGCATAAAATATTTGGTGATCAGTGTAACAAAGCACACAAAATATTTATATAGATTCAATTGCAAAATGCTCCATAAAGAACAACTTGAATAGCTGGAGGAATTTTCAGTGCTCACGATGGGGCCATGAAAATAGAATAAAAGTGACAAAACTATCAAAGTTAATTTATGATTTTAATGCTTTACCCATGAAATTACCAAAGGGATATTTTATAGAACTCAATAAAATGGCAACAAAATTCATTTGGAAATATAAAAGAGCTAGTATGTCAGAGGAATTAATGAAAAGAGATAGGGACAAAGGGGGAAAAGAGCTTCCAGATGTCAACCTACATTACAAAGCAGTAGACATCAAAACTATCTGGTATGGGTTACAAGTAGAGGTAGAACAATGGAATAGATGAGCAAAAGGAGAATCAGAAACAATGAAACTTAATAATCCAATGTTCGATAAGTCAGAAAACATAAATTACTAAGAGAGAACTCTTTATTTGAGAAAAGCTGCAGGGAAAACTAGAAAGCAGTCTGGCAGAAATTAGGCTTAGACTAACATCTTACACCATGTTCCACAATACATTCTAAATGGACATATGCCCTTAATATTCAAGATCATACTATTAAAAATTAGAAGAGAAGTAGATCACATCCTTTCACAGCTACAGAGAGAGGAAGTATTTTTTTGTCCAAACAATGGATAGAGACATTGCAGAAAATAAAATAATTTTTTATTTCTTTAATTGTTTAGTCATGCTCAACTATTCATGACATCATTTGGGGTTTTCTTGGCAAGGATACTGGAGTGGTTTGCCATTTGCTTCTCCAGCTCATTTGACAGATGAGGAAACTGAGGCAAACAGGGTTGCACAGCTAGTAAGTATCTGAGGCCGTATTTGAACTCAGGAAGATGAGTTTTCTGGCTTTCAGGCCCAGCACTCTATCCATAGTGCTACCTGTCTGCCCAACTTTTGAATATGTGAAATTAAGAATAGCTTCTAGATGGGTTGTGGGAAGATAAGTGCACTAGAGCATTTTTTGGTGAAGCTGTGAATTAGAATCAAGATTATGGAAATATGGAATTATGCAAATAAAGTGACTGAAATGTTTATACCTTTTTTATACAGAAATTCCATTGCCAGGCATATACTCTAAAGAAGTAACTGATGAGAAGAAAGTAATACATCAAAATATTTATAGCTACTTTTTTTTTGTGATAGCAAAAAATTGGAAACAAAATAGTTGGCCATCAATTGGCGAATGGCTGAAATGTGGTAAAGTAATGGAATATTACTTTATTGTTAGAAATGATTAATGTGATAAATGCAGAGAAGCATGGGAAAAATTACATGAACTGATACAGAGCAAAGTAAGTGGAACTAAGAAAATAATATACTTGAAAGTGACAATGTAAACAGAAAGAAAAAGAACTAAAAAATCAAAAGCAAAGGTTGCACAACTAAAATGAACAAACACGGCTTAAAAGATGATATAAAAAGGCCCTCTTACTCCACCCTTTGATGTCCTCTGCTTTGTAATATAAGTTGACATCTGCAAGGTGGGAGGTTCAAATGTATCATATATTGCACATATTTTCAGACTTTGATTTATTGATCATTTATGCTGTTTCTCTCTCTTCTTTCCTTTTTTTGGTCTTTAAAAATACTATTTACTTTGTATAATGGCTTTCTGAGAAGGCAAGAGGAGGGGTACTGGAGGAATTAGGGTAATCTAAAAAAGGACCGATAAAAACATAAAAAGACAACATATATAGTTTTTTTTTTAATAAACCCTAAAGATCAGTACAAATGCTAGCCCTTGTTATTGTTGTTTTGCAAGTGAGAAAACTGCGGACCAGAAAGATTAAAGGATTTGACCAAAGTCAGTATATAACCAGGTCTAGGAGGTTCTCCAACAATCCATCAATCAATACCCATTTGTCAGGTCCCTATTATTAACCAGGCTCTATCAACCGGGCTTGTGCCTGAGAATACAAATACAAAATGAGATAAAACTTAAATGCATCGGAGGTCTTCAAGCAGTTGCTGAATAACCAATTGTTGAGACTGTTTTCAGTTTGATTTAGGTAGAGTTTTGATTAGATGACCTCTAAGGCCTTGTCCAACTCTTACATTTGAAGGTTCTAGCTCAGGTCAATTTTGTGTCCAGTGGTCTTTTCATTCTACTACACTGATTCTTATAATCAGATCTAATCTACCTCCCCATAGTGTTATTGTAACAAAAAATGAAAAAAATACATAAAAATGCTTAGGAAAATAAGGGCTAAATAAACAGAAGTTATTTTCATTATCCACAAAAGGAGGCTATGTTGTGTTTTTCTTATGGGAGTAGTGTCCATGTGCATGAACAGAAGTCTAATCAAAGGAGTCTATTTCCTTCAGAGAAAAGTAGTTATGGAGCTTTCTGCATTATGGGGATTAACAATGTACACTTGACTGACTCCTTTAGGCCAAATTGATTCTTGGAGAGTCTGATCTTGGCTGAGAAACTCACTTTTATTTTTAAGGGTGACTTGAATAGATCTTTTCCATTGTAAGAGGATTCAGAAGATACTGAGAGGTTCACAGGTTTAGGGCCAGAATTAGCTTATCTAACTCCTTTATTTTACATATAGGGAAATAGAAGCTACAGAGAGAGGAAATATCTTGCTCAAGGATTACAGAAATAGTAGCAGCTAGATGGAGCAGAGGATAGGGTACTGGGCCTAGAGTTAGGAAGAACTGAGTTCAAATCTTGTCTTGAACACTTACCTAGCTGTGTGATCTTGGGTAAGTCACTTAGCCTCTGTTTGCCAGTTTCCTCATCTCTAAATGTTGATGACAATCATATCCACTTCCCAGGATTATTGTGAGGATAAAATGAGATAATAATTGTAAACTGCTTAGTATGATGGCTGGTACATAGTATACACTATAAAAATATTAGCTATTGTTATTAGAAAGTAGCAGAGCTAAGATTTGAACCCAGATGCCTTCTGAGTCCACAACACAGTGTTGCCCTCTCTACACATTGACTTCGCCTAAGCTGAGGCCTTTCTAAAGACAAAGCTAGTTTTTAAAAGTCCTTGATGTAGCCAGTTTCACGTTTTTCTGAAGGTCACTTTATTGAGGTTTACCATACAAAAAATGACTTAGTAAGTAAAATTTAAAAAACAACAACAGCTTTTCAGCATTGTCCCTGCTTTAGGAATGTATCTCTGGGAAAATTGACAGATTAGGAAACTGAAGCAAACAGGGTCACACAGCTAGCCTTGGCTACAGCCCAGTATTGTGGAATTAAGCCACCAGAAAGATGGACTAAAAAAAAAAGCAACAACCAAGAAAAATCCCAGTTTCCTTAAGTTTGACTGTGAGCTTTGCTTCATAGGTGTCCTTTTCAATGCAGAATAGCAAGCTCAGCATATATATTTTTTCCTGTGTTGTACCGAAAATTTAGAAATGTATCAATGTTGATTATTTTGGTTTCTATAAGGACATTCTTACAGAGAACTGAAAATATATTTTCCTACAATGACAATTTGAAATCTTAGTCTATAAGTGTTGTTGGTTCTTTGTTTTGAAGAGGACATGTGACATCGTGAGGTAGTCTTGACTTGTTCATAAATTGGATTTAAGTGAGATGAAGTTGTCAGCCTCACTCTCTCTTCCAGAGTTATCAAAATCCAGTGGCAAGAAAAAAGTTGGGATGACCGGCGATGGCCTGGGATGCAGTGGATGACCATGGCATCTTTGATATCTGACCAAGCTCTAAGCATTCCATGGTGCCTGCTTTAGCTGTCTTCATGGACATTGGAACAAATTGTTCTCATCTGCCTGTTTCACCAAGGGAAGTCTTAACATGCGTGCGGTAGACATCCGCCTGACTTACGAATGGGTTTAAGACCCCTCAGTTACCCTCAACCTGGTTTAGCTTATCTGCTGAGACAGTTTTACTGGGTGTGGCCACTGTGCATACTATAGCTTCTTGGAGCCATAGGTGAGAGTTTTTATTATTATTATTTTATAATAGCAATAGGTAGCATTGATAAAAAGTACTTAAAAAGTTTGCAAAGCACTTTTTATATATTGTCTCATTTAAGCCTTGCAGGGTAGATACTGTGGGGTTGATACTCTGTATCTGTGGGGTGGATACTATAGGTATTATTCTCTTCATCCCCATTTAGAAAAATGAGGAAACTGAAGATGAGAGATTTGCCCATAGTTCCATAGTTAGAAAGCACTGGAAATAATTAAAGTAATAATAATAGTAAGCATTTACATAGAGTTTTAATGTTTGCAAAGCCCTTAATATGTAGTTAGATATTATTATTATTAATCTTATTATTCCTGTTTTACAGATGAGGGACCTGAGCAGGCTAAGATAGGGAATTTGTCTTGCTCAGGGTCACAAAACAAAATAAGTGCCTAGGGCAGGATTTGAATGTATGTCTCCCTGACTTGATGTCTAGCACTCCACCCACTGTATCACCCAGCTGCCTTTTGTGATGTATTTTAGCTTAAGAGTGCCTGGTTGGGTGGATTTACAAATCTACTTTTAACTGAAGTGACCTTCACAAAAAGGCAAGTCATTTGAAAGTTTCTTGCAAGGAAATTGAAGATAATAATGTGACCACAAGCCAAAACAGTAATGGTGGAACTGATGCTACTGCTGCTCCTAATATAAGCTCTCTGTCAGACACAGAATAATGAAAAAGAGTGATCTAATCCGATTTCTCAAGAAGGATACCCTCAAAGGGAAATTTTCAAGAAAGTTACTTGAATAGATGTATTTGTATCCTCTGTCAATGATGATGAACCTTACCCTTGGGCCATCAGTTAATTATTCTATAAAACCATAAAAATTAACAAGACATAAAAATCAGCTTTTTGTTGCTCTCAAGATAGTGTGTCACCTATAAAAACTCTCATTTATGCATACTTGAAAAAAATTGGAATATATTATTAAGCTTTCAAAATTTTCCAGGAAAGAGTTTCATTGGGTTTTGAACCCATTTGTTAAAAATATCAAGAAAGCAATCTTTTTCTGATTAGTTTACAAGGACTGATTAACAGCAAGGAAGATGGAAATTTATTAGCCAAATTTCTACAAAAACCTTTGCATAATTGGAGGATGGGACTGAAGAATGAGTATTACAAATTATGAATTACTGTCATTGATGCTTTTCCTCCATTTAGATCTATGCCATTATGAGAGATATATATTTTTTAGTTGTGACAGATATTTAAACTAAGTATTGATATAAACCTAACTTTGAACCAGGCATTCCAATCTCTATCACAAAATATTAAACCAAGATCTTAAAAAAAGAACATATGAATCATATTGCTCTCACTAAAATTTTACCAATATTTTATAAATTATTTAATATTATTAATTATATTTAACATTTCATATAATATTACTAATAGTATTTAGTGAGACCAATGTGATTGTAATAATATTTTAATGAGAATACTGTGGTTGAGTACTGAAAGTAATTAGCAATATAGCAAAAAAGCCTTGTAGAATTAATTAATGAAATTAAATAATTTGAAATATTGTTTATTCAGCTTTATCATCCTTTCTAATTTTGATTTTTATACATGTTTTGTAACATACAAATATTACTATTATAGCACATATACAAAATTTCTAAATAAATTTACGTGTGTTAGAAGTACACGCTCAAAAATTTTTTGCTGATGGGGGTGTGTGAACAAAAAAACTTTTGGCAACACCCTGCAACGTGCCAAACTACCTCTCATAAATATTAGAGGCCATTAAGTAGTGCAGTGGATGAAGCAGTGGTCCTAGAGTCTGGAAGACCAGAGTTCAAATACAATGATAGACACTTATGAGCCATGTTGCTCTGGAAGAGTCACTTAACCCATTTGTCTTAATTCCCTCAAGTGTATAATGGGGATAATGATAGCACCTGCTTCCCAGAGTTGTTGTAAGGATCAAATGAGATCATATTTGTAAAACACTTAGGACAGTGCTTGGCATACAGTAGACACTTAATAAATGTTTGTTTCCTTCCATTATGCTATGAGGAATAAGAAACCAAAAAAAAAATTAATGACTAATACTAGTCTGCTTAACTAACACAGAAATGTTTATTACTGTTTAATTCAAAATGCTATAGAAAACTACTGAAAGTAACTAACCTTTTACAATCTGATCTTGAGTCTATGTGGTCTTACATAGCAGGAATGACATGATGCTGGCATAGAGCTTACCTATAACCTTTGATTTTCCTCAATGTAAGCTCAAGTAAGAGCTTTCTTTGGCCAGCATTTTTATAAATTTTTTGGGAGTTTTGTTACAACTTCTTAGAATTCCTGAGTTTAGAGCTGGAGGGGATCTTAGAGATCGTTTGGTCTAGACCTTCATTTTGGCAGTGGGGAAACTGAGGCCCAGAGGAAGATTTGCCTTTCTTAAGGTCATGCAGGTAGTGTGTAGCAGGGCTGGAATTTGAACCCAGGTACTCTGACTTTAAATCCATTGTCCCTTTCACTATATCACACCACTTCTTTTAAATAATACAGTTAAACTATATATTTCAGTTCAGCTACCATTATTAAGTATCAATTACATACAAAGCTGGAAATGCAAAGTAAAAATAAAATAAAGTCCCTTCTCTCAAGAAGCTTACATTGTACTGGAGTAAACACAACATTTTAAGAAATAAATTCAATTTCAGTAGAGAGAGAGAGTAGAGCAGCTAGGGGGTAGAGTGGATAGAGTTCTGGGTCTAGAGTCAGGAAGACCTGAGTTCAAATCCAGCCTCAGACACTTATTACGTGTGTGACCCTGGGCAAGTTACTTAACCCTGTTTGCTTCAGCTCCTCATATGTAAAATGATTTGGAGAAGGAAATAGCAAACTGCTCTAGTATCTTTGCCAAGAAAACCCCAAATGGGGTTATGGAGAGTTGGACATAATTGAAAATGACTGAACAAAAAAAGAGAAAGAGCATTAATAACCAGTCATTTCAAGCAAGATTTTCTATAGGAGGTGTCACCTGAATTGAGCAGGAAAGGATCCTGAAGGGTGGATCTGAGCAGGAAGTGTTTTCCAGGAATGTGAGAAAGCCTGGGCAGAGGCATAGAATCAAGAAATGAAGTGCTAAAGAAAACCAAAAAGGATAATTTCACTGGAACGTGTGTGTTTGTGTGTGTGTGTGTGTTTGTATGTGAATTCACACACATAAGATAGGGTATAGATAGAATGTGAAAGGTTTTAAAAACCAGACTGAGGATTTTGTCTTTTATCATTAAAGAAATAGGGAGCTACAGAAGTTCCCTAAATAGAGGAGTGACATGGCCAGAGTTGTATTTTTGGAAGATTATTTTGGTAGCTCTATGGATGATAGGTTCAAGAGGAAAGAGAAAGAAAGCCAATAATGAAAATTGCAGAAAAGTGGTTTTGCCAGAGAAGACACAGGGGTAACAGAATCAACTCTTATAGCGGGTGTCTATAGAAGAAAATAATAAAAGCTACCAAATTATTATCAAGAAAAAAGGGGAAGCAGAGGGAGCAGGTGAAAAGCAGATTACAGAGGCTGTGCTGGGACTGAATTGTAGTCCGCTTCTCTTCTGGTCTAATTAGATGTTAATGTCTTTACACCTTGTCAGTTAGTGGAGAAAATAATACTGAGAAGCATCATGTGTCTCTCTCTTAAATAATTATCTTAATTTGTTTTGCTCACCCTGTGCAATAATGCAGCACAAGGTGGGAAGCCAACGGGCCAGCCAGGCAGCTGGCATTTCCTCCTCTGCTCTGTACACATTTGTAGATCATAAACATGCTTCATTAGTTTCCCAAAGACAAGCAAGTTTTCTTGCTGGGTACATTGCTGAAAGCAATAAAAAATTATGCAATCATTCTTGAAGAACGGATAACTTTTATGGTCATAATAAATTGCCCATACACATGTGTCCTATCAACAATGCACGGGCCATATAGATCAGAAGTTAAAAACTCGCTTTAACCACTTATAGCTGCATGTCAAAGCTTTCTTTAATTGTGATAAATTCTGCTCTCTCTTCTGAGAAGGTGACATTTCATGGCAAATAACCCTGAGAAATTGACTGGAACAAGAAAAGACTTCCTGTTTTGTAAGCTATTTCTGATAATGACCAGAAAGCTGTGGGTAAATGGTTAGACTTGCTGGTCTGGTTGGTATGCGCTTTGTTACCTACAATCAAGAAAACCGTAACTCTATCTGAGCAGCTAATCAGGGACTCTGAAGTCCTCCTGGGTATGGAACCATCTCAAGGATAGGGAAAATTGGGGCAATTGTCTTGGGCCTCCAACTGCTGCAGGGCTGGAGTTCCACTGTAACTCAGAGAGGCAGAAGGAAGGAGAAAAAAGGAATGGTATGTGCCAGCTGGCACTTACTTATATATCTCTCCTCCCCTCCTGCCAGCCTAGACCCCATCACCAAGGCAACATTGGCAGGACTAGGGTTGGTTGCCTGGCAACAATGCTCCTTCTTCCTTTCCTGCTCTTTCAGGCTGCCTCTTGCCCTTTCGTGGCATCTCCTCCCCTTCTTTTCCCCTTTAAGGATGCACTTGATGTTCATTTTATCCACAGTTCACCTGTATAGAAATGTTTCAGGGAAAGAGTCGGCATTATGATTTAGCTTGGGTCCTATGTCCCTAAAGATGTCTTTGTCTTTGTAGGAGAAGAAACAAATGAGATGCTTTTCTTCAATAGATTTTTCCAATAAGTTATTATTCCTATCTCCAATACTGCCCTTGCCTGTTTCCCCATGCATAAACATACCAATGTATTTAAGTTTCAGGAACCAGATCAAACTGGATTGAACCACTGTGTCTAGCCACCCCGATTAACTTAACTATTTCCAGTTTAGGTTTGCAGTCAGGGAGACAAAAGGTTTAAAAGCTAAAAGGAATCCATGAAATTATCTAATCCCACTCTGATTCCATAGATGAGGAAACTGAGGTCCAGTGAGTTGGAGTGGCTTGCTCACTGAGGTATAGAGGGGTGCGCACAAACAGCAAATAACAAAGCTAGAACTAGAACTCAGGTCCTCCAACTCCAAATCAAACACTTTTCTCCAGCACAACACTGCAGCTGAAATAAAAAGGATGGGGTGTTCCATCCAAATACAGGAGCTTAAAGAATGACAACAGGCTTAATGAGCCAAGTAACTTTTGGATGTATTCAATGCCAATTCCACGTACCCAGTTTCCTGGACATTTGGCTGGCTCTCCATTCTGTCTGCATGTTTTGCCTCTTTGATCTCCTTGCACCAGATTGTGAACATATATTTCTGAACCTTGGACACATCATTCCTTTTTCTTCATGATATTTAGCCTTTTTTTGTGATCTTTTGCTTGCTTTTGACTCTCTGAAAAATGATCTGCCATTAACATCCTGTCCTCTACCCATGGAGAGATCCCTGCCATAGCCCCCAGCTGGGACCTGCCCCTGACCTCACCCTTGCAGAACAGTACAATCAGATACTAACTACTAGCTGCTGCATGTGAAAGTTAATAGCTTAATTCCAAATCAAAATGCCTTGTTCTTAATACCCAGACTTGTGATACTGGCTGCAGCACTCACAAATCATGTTACCTTGAGCAAGTCACTACTCTTGGGTCTGTTTTCTCACATTTGTCCTCGGCATTGAGAAAATGAGTAATGATTTCTGAGGCTTCACTAAGTAGGAACATTCTGAGCCTCCTGATTTTCGTTTTTTATGAGGCATCAGGGAGCCCTGGAATTCAATTTAATTCAATAAACATCAATTAATTGGCTTCTATGGCCGGGGGATAGGGCTAATTCTAGTGGCCAAGACAGATAATCTGGCACTCCACTTTCCATAGTAAAGTGAGGGAGTATAGCAGGATATATAAACAAAACTACAGAAGGCTATGTTGTGTGGAGAACAAATTAGACAATGTTCCTGCTTCAGCAAATAAATACCTTAACCAAGAACTGCCAAGCAGTTTGCTTGGGCGAGAATTACCCCAGAGATAATGCATGACACATTCCAAGAGAGGAAATGTTTTATAGCCAGATGTTCAGCAGGGGCTTAAAGAAAAGAAATATGCACTGAATGAAGCCTAAGTTTTAAAAGTAGGTTCTGGTCTTTCTTTGGCTTTCTCTCTTTCTCCACACCATCTTCACCTCCCAACCTGGCCTTGGAAAAATGAGAAATGTCCATCAGTGGATTTCAAGGAGTTGAACTGTCAGCTATTATTTGTTATTCTTAAAACATAATTTTTAAAAAAAAGTATTTGTTTTCAAATTAAAAAATTTGAATTCCAAATTCTCTCCCTCCTTCCAATCCCTCCCCCACCCACTGAGAAGGCAAGCAATACGATGCTCATTGTACATGTGAAATCATGCAAAACATGTTTGCATAATAGCCATAGCACAAAAAGGCAAGGAAAATAAAGTGGAAAATTATGCTTCAATTTGCACTCAGAGTTTACCAAGTTCTCTCTCTGGAGGTGGATAGCAATTCCATTATGAGTCCTTCTGAACTGTCTTGTATTATTCTATTGATGAGAGTAGCAAAGTCTTTGATAGTTGATCATCATTATGATTTTGCAGTTATGATGTACAATGATCTCCTGGTTCTAGGTTTTCCTGAAACCTTTCCTCTCATCATTTCTTATAGCATGATGGTGGTCCATCACTATCATATACCGTAACTTATTCATCCCTTCCCCGACTGATGGGAATTCCCTCAATTTCCAATTCTTTGCTACCACAAAAAGAGCTGCTATAAGTTTTTTTTTTGGAACACATAGGTTCTTTTTCTTTTTCTTTGATCTCTTTGGGTTATAGAACAGTGATAGTACAGATGGGTCAAAGGGTATGCGCAGTTTTACAGCCCTTTGGTTTTTGGCTGTTCTAAATTGTTCTCCAGAATGGTTAGATCAGTTCACAACTCCACCAACAGTTCACGAGTGTACCTATTTTCTCACATCTCCTCCAGCATGCCATTTCTGATATTGTGAGGTGGTACTCAGAGTAGTTTTAATGTGCTTATCTGTAATCAATAGTGATTTAGAGAATTTTTTTTTCACATAACTCAAGATAGCTTTGATTTCTTCTTCTGAAAACTGCTTGTTCATATCCTTTGATCATTTATTAATTGGGCCCTTACATTTATAAATTTGACTCAGTTCCCTACATACGTGAGAAATGTTTTTTTTAACCAGAAAAACTTATGTAATTTTTTTATATTACTTCATTGTTTATTGTACTTTTATCAAAATGTAGTTTTCTTGATTTTTTTCTTTTATGAGGTCTATTTTTGCTTTTGCTTTGTCTAAGATCATGATTGCTACCCTGGCCTTTTTCAGTTCTGTTGGAGTGTAATAGATTCTGCTCTAGCTCCTTATTTTAACTATGTGTGTGTCTTTGTTTTTCAAGTGTGACTCTTGTAAATGACATATTGTTGGATTATGATTTCTGATACATTCTGCTATCTGCTTCTGTTTTACAGGTGAGTTCATCCCATTCACATTTAGAATTACATTTCCAACTGTGTATTTCCCTCCATCCTATTTTGTTGTTTATCTTCTCCCATTTTTTACTCTGTCCCTCCTTAAGAGTATGTTTTACTTCTGATCCCTGCATCCCTCAATCAGCCCTCTCCTTTATTATCCATCCCTTTATATCCTTTTCCCCTCCTGCTTTCCTGTTGGGTAAGATGGATTTCTATACTCAACTGAGTGTATATATACACTCACATACATACATATACATATACATATACATATATATTCTTACCTCTTTTAATTCTGATGAAAGTGAGGTTCAAGTGTTGCCTGCTATGCCCCCCCATCTCCTCTCCACTGTAAAAGCCCTCCTTCAAAGCCTTTTTTATGTGAGATAATTTCCCCTATTCTTTCTTTCCTTTTTCTCTTTCTCACCCTTTCATTTTTTTTGAGAACATCCTAACACAATGCCCTCTGTCTATATAGACTTCTTCTAACTGCCCTAATAATGATAAAGTTCTTTATCATTGAGAGAATGATAAGGTTCTTAGGAGAATGTATTATTATCCCATATAGGAATGTAAACAATTAAACCTTATTATTTCTTTTTCATGTGTACCTTTTTATGTTTTCTTGAGTCTGGTGTTTGGATGGCAGATTTTCTATTTGGCTCTGTTCTTTTCATCAGGAATGATTGAAAATTCTTTATTTCATCAAATGTTGATTTTTTTTCTTCTGGAGAATTTTACTCACTTCTGCTGGGTAGGTTATTCTTGGTCATAATCCTAGCTCTTTTACCTTCTGTAATATCATATTCCAAGTCCTCCACCCCTTTAATGTAGAAGCTCCTAAATCTTTTGTGAACCTGACTGTGGCTTCACAATATTTAAATTGTTTCTTTCTGGTTGCTTGCAATATTTTCTCCTTGAACTGGGAGCTCTGGAATTTGGCTATAATGTTCCTGGGAGTTGTCATTTTGAGATCTCTTTCAGGAGGGAATTGATGGATTCTTTCAATTTCTATTTTACCCTCTAGTTTTCCTTGATAATTTCTTATATGATGTCTAGGCTCTTTTTAATGATCATGGCTTTCCGATAGTCCAATAATTGTTAAATTATCTGTTCTTGATCCATTTTCCAGGTCAGTTGTTTTTCCAATGAGATATTGCACATTTTATTTCTGTATTTTCATTCTTTTGACTGTGTTTTACTGTTTCTTGATGTTTCATAGATAGATTTCACTTGCCCAGTTCCAATTTTTAAAGAACTATTGCCCTCAGTGAGCTTTTGTAACATTTTTTTGCATTTGTCCGATTCTGCTTTTTAAGGAGTTCTTTTCTTCAGTGAATTTTTGTGCCTCTTTTATCATTAGGGCAATTCTGTTTTGTTTGTTTGTTTTTTTTGTTTGTTTGTTTTTGGAGCCAAGACTGGTTAGCAGCCAGGGTTTATTGAACATTTCTGTGCAAAGTACACACCTCTGAAGGGTCACAGTGGGAAGCAGGGTGCACTTGTATGTTATTTTTTTTAAAATAGTCTACCTGCTTTTTGGATTATTAAATTTGTAATCTGTAGAACCCTTGGGGAACTGATATGAATTGGGAAGGCTGGGGATGCTGAGGGAAAGGAAGGAAAAATTAAAAGGTCTGAGGCTTCACTGGGAACTAAAATTAAGAGGCCTTTACACTAAACAGAGTTGCTTACATCAGTAAACTGGGTAAGCATGGCGGTGCATACCTGAGCCTCAGTTCCTCTTGCTGCCCTCCCTGGGCCTTGATCCTGCTGAGGCCTCACCTACACTTCTGTGACTATTTGCTGTTGGCCCTTAAAAGTCTTATTGTCCAAATCCCCATTCCTGACCCAACTTAATAAGCCTCTGGGATGAAGCATGTCTCCTGGGAAAGGGGCATTGTTTTGTAGTCCCATGGTTCCCCAGGGGGTCCAGTAACTTGCCACAGGAATGGAGAATGGGAAAGAATCCAGGGTTTAGGCACAAATGGGTCAAGGGTAGCAAAGAGGTGACCTTCTTCTCCAGTACCTTATGGGCATAGAAGTGACAAGATGGAGTTAAATCTAGGTACAACCTTGACAGGCATGTGTAAGTTAGCCTGAATGGCAGCCACCAGAGAGTTTGTCCCTACTGTCCACTCCTCCTTAAAGACCCTATACAGCCTCACCATCTTCTTCTTGGGCATAGAGTAGCTCCCAGGGCACAGCCCCACAGTTACAGAAGAATTGAGCCAGGTTTTGGGCAAGGCCATGGTCAAATGGGCTATCAGGATAGTGGTGGAGGTAGGCAATTCGGTGTGGGGAGATAAACTCCCATGTGGTCCTATCACTGGCCACCAAGTAGAGATGAGAGGCCAGAAGCAGCATCACCACAGTTGAGAAGAGGCCTAGCAGCAAGAAGGTGGCAAAAAGGAGACCATTGTGCTGGAACCAGCTTTGCCAGGGCTCATGGAAATGGAGGCCAGACCAGGCCAGGTGAAAGCCCTAGAGGAGCACCACCAGCTGAACTGCCAAGTAGGCCAGGAAGAGGGGGTGGTTATGCTCACCTACACAGTTTTCAATCCAAGGACAATGGTGGTCAAAATGATGGACATAGTGTTTGTAGGAGCAGCAGCGTTTGAAACAAAAGGGCCGTTGTGGAGTTGGGGAGGGGATGAGGACAGCCTGTTAGTACAGGGGCAGGGATGAATGTTCATTTTGAGGCTAGGGACACTAAGGTTGCTAAGGGGAGGGGAAAAGCTCCCAATGGGAAAGGGGAGAGAGGATATACTTGCAAAAACACCAATAAGGTTATAATTAACTACTTATGAGGGTAGTCTGTTAGTTTTGAGTTGCTAGTCTGATTGCAAAGACCAAGGTTGGGAATACTTCACAGAGGAGGTGAAACTTGAGCAGAGTTTGGAAAGCTTCCAGGGCAAGAAGAATCACATCTCAGACAGGGCAAGCTGGGAGTAGGGAGGAAGAGGGGACTTGAATGGCAGGGTGCAAGCAGGTAGAGCAGCAGAGAAAAGAGCACCAGGAGGATGAAGAGCAAGGGCTGCAGCAGTTCCACTCTGGCTTCCTGCTGCTTCAGCTTGGTCTCATGCAGGAAAAGTACCAGTGTGATTCTTCAGGTAAGCACCATACGCCCAGTCCATTCTAGGACGCAGGGGCTGAGGAGTGCCTGTGGCCCCATTGCTTCAGCCCCGGGTTGCCTGCCACCCAGACCTAACCACAAACCCAGAAGAAGCAGTCGAACTTGCCTCGGTGCCTGGGGATTAAAAGCAATTCTGTTTTTTAAGATGTTTTCTTCGTTTTTTTTGCGTGTGTCTCTTTTACCAGGCTGTTGATTCTATTTTCATAATTTTCTTGCATCATTCATTTCTTTTTTCAATTTTTCTTCTACCATTCTTATCTCTTTCTTTAATTTTTCCAGGAATTTTTGTTGGACTTGTGTCCAATTAGCTTTTATCTTTGAGTCTTTGGTTGTAGCTGTTTTCATGTTTATGTCTTCTGCTGAGTCTGTGTCTTGGTCTTCGCTACCACCATAGTAGCTTTTTATGGTCAAGCTCTTTTCTTTTCTTTTTCTTTTCCTTTTTTTGCTCATTTTTCTAGACTATTTCTTGACTGAACTTTATGTTAAAGTTCGACTCTGCTCAATGGATCATGAGGAGGCACCATCCCAAGTTTCAGACTTTTTCATGCTGTTGTTTTCAGAGCTAGTTCTGGAGGGGTATGCAAATCTTTGCTGCAGTGTTATGACCCGAGGAAGCAGGTGGTCACTAATGATAGAACCTGTAGTAAACCAATACTAATGGGACAAGAAGAGGAAGATAAAGTAACAAAGGCAACCTATAAGCAGTAGCCAGTCGATTCAATTCAACATATGTTTACTAAGTATCTCAAGACTACAGTACTTTACAAAGGAAATAGGCAAAGGAGATAGTTCTCCACAGTTCTACTTTGAGACCTCATTATATTATGGTCATGATCCTTCGTTCTTGAAGGTCATTCCAGCAGGATATGAGCTCTGGAAGTTTCTGTCTTGCTGTAAAGGCTCTGAGAATGACCTTGACAATAGACTAAATGTTTTCTAAGGATCAATCCAACTCAGTACAGAGAGAGACATCACCAGTAGGCTGGTTTCTTGGTGATGGATTTTTTGGACCATGACAACTATTAGCAAAGAAAAATACAAAATGACTTTCAGTTCTGTTTGGTTCCCTTCAACTTTTGCAGTGAACTAGAAAACTTAAAGAAAAGGAGACAGAGAGACCTAATAATTACATAGTTTTAAGACCATCTCTACATTTTAATTTAACTGTTGATGTTCTAAATGTGAGATCTTGGTTGAATGACTAACAAATGTACATTATGCTGAAGGTGAACCATAACAATCTTGTCATTCTTGCTACAAAGAAAGCCAGAAGAAAGAAAGGATTGCAGATAAATGGAAAGGTGTGGCAAAGATATTCCCTGGAGTAGCAAAAAAGGATTTGAAGGAGGGTTTTTTCATCATATTATAGACATAACTTAACATCACACAGATTAGGGGCAGCTAGGTGGCGCAGTGGATAGAGCACTGGTCCTGGATTCGGGAAGACCTGGGTTCAAATCCAGACTCAGACACATAACACTAAAATAGCTGTGTGACCCTGGGCAAGTCACTTAACCCCCATTGCCCAACAAAGGAAAAAAAAAGTTAAAAAAAAAACCATCTGGACCAATCCCTGCATGGAGGCAGCTAGGTGGTGCAGTGGATAAAGCACTGGCCCTGAAGTCTCCTGAAGTCAGGAGGACCTGAGTTCAAATCCAGCCTCAGACCAAACACTTCACACATAATAGCTGTGTGACCTTGGGCAAGTCACTTAACCCCAATTGCCTTACCAAAAAAAAAAAACCCAAAAAACAAAAACATCACACAGATTAAACATATTTGCATTTAATAGGCAGGATAAGACTAGTTATAGATACAGGAGTTATCTTTGATGCAGTTGTTTATGTACAGTCAAGTTATTGGCTTGTCAGGATAAAAATCAGATTTAATGATATGTAAGAAGAAAGACTCATAATGAATATATGGCACAAGATGGAAACAACTTAACCTTGACCTATTGAAACAATCAGTCAATATATTTTCAGGTTGGGGAGGCATAGGGGTGTTTATAGGCAATAGTCAATGAGGCACTAGATTGGATATTGAAAATAAGTGATAAGAGTATGGATGACAGAGGGGGCAATCTGTTGGTGGAGATATGATGGAATGAGATTACTTGAGCAGGTGGGGGGTTAGTATGATTTTTTCCACTTTTGTTTAGCAGTACACATGTGGGATTGAAAGTAGCTTATGGTGGGAGTGATCTAAGGTTAAAGCTTGCCAAGGCTCAGTCAGTGAAATGGTAAGGAGGCCAGGGATTCAAGAGATGAGGACAGTGTAGAGTTGAATTGCTTCACCAAGGGTTCAACATGGGGAAAAGCAATCAGCAATGAGAAATGGGAAATGAATATTAGAAATGACACTATTAATGATTATAATAATTTCATAAGACATTTAACTGTTATAAATCTCTTTGTAGACTAAGAGATCTAAAAGAGCTCAGAAAGCACCATATTTACTTGATGAACAAAGGGATATGGCTGTCAAAGGCTATGCCAGTTTAGAATATTAATATTTTTGGGGGGTAAAATTATATGAAGAAGTATGATGGATGATTATGAGTAGTGTATCACATAAAGCAGAGAGAATTAATGGAGTATAAAAATTTTAAAGAAATCATGTTTAAAAAATCCAACTAAATAAAGTAATCCCAAGGATATTTAAGGATAAAAATGGCAAGAGAACAAGCTATAGAAGAAAAGCAAAAAGATTTATAAAAATTACTATTGTAAACTATTTTCACCATTAAAGACAGAAGAAGCATAACATTTGGATCTTCACATCACTATCCTGGAAATGCTTAAAGGGGAAGTAAAAATGGAACTACAGAGAACAGATGAGAGAAGCAGCCAAAATGGACCGAATCTATATAGAGGAAATGTATGCTGGATAAGACATAATTGGGAAATCACTGAGGGACTGAAATGGAAGACATATGAAAAAGGAAAATTCCAAAGATATTGAAAAAATCCTAGACCTAATTAATAGCAAAAAAAGACATTCAAATGCTGCCTATCTGTATACCTAGTCTCCTACCTTTATAAACACTATATAAGTTATCTGTACACAAATTGAGTGCATTTGTGACAATGAGCAATTGTTCACAGGCAGTATTCACTAATGAACCATTTCTTTACCATTTATGAGTTGACTGAAAGATGTAGAAAATGGAAAAGTATTAAATTCGACAGAGAAAATAGATATCTTAAAGTCGCTTTTCCACCAAGGCATATACTGTCCATACATTAAAGTCATTCTGTATTCTTTGAAAGACATAACAGAAGTAATATTGTTCAATCCTCTGATTATAAATATCCGGTGAAATATAAAATAGGAAATATAGGCTCATCTAGATATTCTCTTCTGTGATGGAGGAGATTCATTGAAAAGTAAGAGTTGAAGAGAGTTTTTCCTGCAAATGGTAAGGTCATCCAGATTCTCCTGTTTGCAAATAGCATTGTGCTGACTGAATCAAGCCCTGAAACACATTAGAGTCTTCTAGAAGAGATTTATATCACTCAAAAGTGTGGCCTTGCGATCCACACAGGAAAGACCAAGTGGATAAAGAATTTCTATTGTCCAGATTTTGACATACAATTGGATGGAAAATCTGTAGATTTTATCTCTCTCATTTATGTGTTCCTGGGACACACAGTAGAGATAGACAACAGATTGAGACTAGAGTTTAATAGAACAAAAGCAGTCTAGATTGTCTTTGGGAAACTGCAAAGTTCCTTTAGCTATCCAAAGTTTTTCATGGAAAGTTTGAGATGTGAATGTGACATCTGGCACACATTTGACTAAGTCAGGTAGGAGCAGTGCCAGGAAAGAGCAGTGTCATGGTAGCCAAAATAGGAGATAGTTTTGAAGAGGAGGGTATTAAATAGTCAGATATTACAGAAATGTCAAGGAGGATGAGGATCAATAAAAGCCATTAGATTGTGGGAGATTCAAAAGCCATTAATGAATTTGGAGAAAATAGTTTTTACTAGAGTGATGGGAATAGAAAAATAATAATAATTAATAATAATAATTTATACAGCATTTTAAGGTTTGCAAAGCACTTTACGAATATTATCTCATTTTATTCTCATAAGAACCATGGGAGCAGATGCCATTATTTTACTCATTTTAGAGATATGGAAACTGAGGCAAGCAAAAGTTAAATGACTTGCCACACAGCTAGTAAGTGTTTGAGGTAGAATTTGAACTCAGGCATTTTTCACTTCCAGTCCAGGTTACAGTGTATTGAGGAGTCAGCAGATGGTGAAGAAATGGTTGAAGTGACTATAGACTATTCTTCACGAAATATTTACAGTGTGAGGAAAGTGAAAGATTGGAACATAATTAGAGGCTAGTTTTGTTTATTTTCTTCTTCTTATTTTTTTTTTTTAAGGAAAGGGGAGACTGCTAGTTCCGAGGCTGGGAAGAAGGAAACAATAGAGTGAGAGAGACTAAAAACACATGAAACAGGCACTGGGGCAACTCAGGGAGCAAATTTCTAGTCAAAACAGAAAAGGAATAAAAAAGTTAGAACAACCAGCACGGATCTTTGCCATGGTTTCTTTAGAGCGCTGAACTCCAAGAAGCTGAGACACAAATGGGAGAATGGTGGCAGAAGCAGAGATATGGTCAATTATACAAACACTGCAACCAAGAGAATGTTGTATATGGTAACAGCGATATTGTTTTAAGAACAATTTTGAGCAGATAAGTCATTTGGACTACTATAAATATCCAAATTAGCTACAAAGGACGTATATGAAAGAAGATGCCATGTGCATCCACAGAAAGAAATGCAAAAATAGAAGGATGTATAGAATGATTTTACACATATATACAAATTTGTGTCTAATGGTAGACATCTCTAGGGCTGGGGGTGGAAGAAAAAAGGAAAAAAATTACATGATAACTTTATCACATATTTAAAAGGAATAATAAGTGATATATAATGGATTTGTAGTTTCATGCACAATCTTCTTAAAAATTATATTATATTATGGAAATGCTTGTTTTATTCCATAAATTAAAAATGAAATGAAATTTAAAAACAAAGAGAAAAAGAAATAAACACTGGATCAGGAGTTAGGATGTAGGGAATGAAGGAAAACTGATTAATTACCTTAATTGGTTTGTTTCTCCACAATTCAAGTCTCTTTTGGAAGCTGTAATTTTAGAGCGAAGTTGCAGAATTATGAAACTGGGAGATATACTAGTCTGGGGTGATGTTGAATTCTAACATATGACTGTGGTTAGCATGGAATTAGGAGTCATGTGAAGCTGATAAACTGAGAGTCTAGAGTATTTGAAGAAATATCAACATGAATATTGAAATAATACAGAGTGATGGAAGGGGTTGGGGTGGTCAGGAAGATTGTAATATAGACACTGGAGAAACTGGGGGAAAAAAAGAAGAAAAGGTGCTGCTTCTCTCATAGAAGGAGTTCCATTTCCCAAGAGGTCCCTATACCAATAAAATCATGTATCTAGTCCCTATTTCATATCCTATATACTTTAAATGAGGAAAGGTTGATGAACAATGGAGACAGGGCAAGAGTCTGGAAGCGGCAATGAGGAGTAAAGAGCATACCGTTTCTTGCCCTTGGCCCTATCAATTCAGGCTCCATGAGAGAAAGAGCCTCCAAAATTGTAGTGGGTGGAGAAGAATTCGGTGCCCTCAGAGGAAAAGTATTTTCTAGCCTCTACTAGGAGATAGAAATAAGAGGAAGAAATTTAGGATTATGGGAAGTCTTTTAACAATAGAATGGAGGTTACAGAGGGCACAGTGAAAGAAGAAAGAGAGAGGAAAGAAAGGGGAAAGATAAGAGTGAGGATATGGACAGAGATTACAGAAGAAAGATTTTCATGTAGACAGGCAGTACTTCTGGATGATGGGACTTAGGGGAGCAGGAGTTTAGGATTTGCCAGTCATAGGGAAAGGAAAATAGCAAAAGCTTCTATAACAAATGAACTCTAAGTTTCTAATTAGAATTTGCCATGTGGATTCCAAGAGAGATTAGCGGGAGTTTATGGTGGTGGGAGGGTGTTGGCAGAGGAAGGTGGATTCTTTGGTTTTACGTCAATGGACCATATAGTCTTACCAAAGCAGGTGTTTGCTTAGGTGAATTTGACAAAGCCAGAGAGATGGATGGCTGTTTTTCATCTCTATCTCCTCTACTACCTCCTGAGAATAGTCGAATGTTGTGAGAGAGGAGTGGGGTTTCATCAGGTTTCACAATGCCAATTTTCTGAAAGTACTCATCAGACAGAGCTGTAAATAGTGAGGTGTCAAGTCTGCTGAAAGCCAGTAAATCTTTCCCAGGAGCCTTTGGGATTTCTCTCATAGAAGTATTTTCATTCTAGCTAAAACTGCCCAGAATTGAAGTACTTTCAAAGGAGGGTCCTTGAGAAATGATGTTTCCTGAATGGGGTTCAGAACAGGGGAAGGGAGTGGGGCAGTGGGGTGGGGGGAAGAGAGAGAGAAAACTGAGCTGTGCAGAGTACTGTGCCTATCAGAAAATGGAGCATAGCCAAAGGCTGGCATGACTCTAAAAATGGCTACAGCCAGTACTTTGATGTTCCTAATGATGCTATTTTGGGAACGGGCTCCCCACTGTCCATGTCACTTCTCTGCACACTAGGTGATCCTGAACTGTTAGCTAGGAAGTGTCATGGGAGCACAGGGATCCCAGCATGCTCTGGGCAATCAGATCCTGTTAGAATAACTTACTCTTAGAAGATGAAAGGGGAGTCCTTCATTGTGAAGTTCTTCCTTTGCCCTTCCTGTTCCCAGTTCCCCTTTGAAAGAAAGGGGAACCATGTACCATTTCCATAGCCAAAATTATAGGTCTTAATACCAGAAAAGGCTATTCAAGGCAGAGCTGCACACACATAACCCCCATTAAATGAAGTTTACCATGCCTATTTAAAAAACAAAAACCTGGAATCAAGATTCCATCCTACCTAGACATTCATGCACTTTAGTCTATTACTTGTTGTTATATTGTGATTAGTGTCTAATGGAAATAAGAAAGAGAAGCTGACATATAAGGCATCTGTTCAGTCACTAACAGAGGTTGAGTTTGAATTACATTATTGATCAGGATACAATAGCAACCATTTAGTATCAGGATACTAAATCAACAGAAATTCATGGGGAGCCAGGCACCACACCAGGTTAAGGATACAAAGACAAAAGCAAAAAATAGTCTTTGCCTTTAGAGAGTTTATGGTCTAGCCTGGCTAGAGAGCATATGGACACTTTTATGAGAATATACCAAATGTATACAAACCAGATACATAGTGATTGGGGGAGGGAGGCCCTTAAGAGGTAATTGTAATTGTACAGATAGGAGAATTTGAGGGCCTGAATGATGGTGCTGGATATGTGCGAGAGGAGAGAAAGGGATTTAGGTGAGTTGTTATGGATGTAGCAATAACAAACTTAGAGAAATTAATGGAATATGAGCAGTGAGTGAAAATGAAGAGTGTAGGATGACACGAAGGTTGTGAACTTGGGTGACCAGAAGGATGGCAGTGCCCTCAACAGAAATAAGGAAGCTCAGATGAGGGATGAGTTTGGGGGGGAAAAGATAAGTTTATTTTCAGTTGTTGAATATAAGCTGTCCATAGGATGGTATAAAATGTCCAGTGAGCCCCTGGTGATGCAGGGTTGAAGGTCAGGAAAGTGACTAGGCTAGAAATGTAGATTGAGGAGCCATCCATATAAAGATGATAATTAAGCCTATTAGAGCTTATGCGGCCACCAATTCGTGCATGAATGAAAAAGCACTAGTTAAGCTTTTCTAAATGCAAAGCACTCTGCTAAGAGCTAGGGATACAAATAGAAAAGCAGAGCCCATACCTGATCTCACTAAGACAGAAAGCGCAGAGAGAGAAGAGGGCAGAGACTTGGAGTATGTCCGTAGTCATGTTGTTGCTGTCCTCTTCATTTTTGAAGAGGACCAGTGATATCACGGGGTGATGTCTTGACTTGCTCGTGAATTGGTTTCGTGAGGCAGAGTTGCACAAAGTCATCAGCCTCACTCTGTCTTCCAGAGTCATCTAAGTCCAGTGGCAAGACAAGAGTCAGGACAACTGGCGATGGCCTGGGATGCAGTGGATGACCTTGATGGCTTTGATGTCTGACCAAGCTCTACGTGTTCCACAGCACAGGTGGGGTAGGCCTCTACCCCACAGTTGTGGGGCAGCCTTGGATGATGAGCCAGCAAAAGAGATCAAGAAAGATCAGTGAGATAAAAAGGACAAACAAGAGGGAATGGTGCCATAAAAACCTGAATGAAAAAAATAAAGAGGAGAGAGTATGTAGGAGGAGAAGATGGTTAAGAGTGTCAAATGCTGCAGAGATGTCCAGAAGGGTGTGGATTAAGAAAAGGTCAGAAGATTTATGAATTAAAAGCTCAATAGTGACTTTGTTAGGCACTGACATCAGAAGTCTTACAACAGAGGATTTAGAAGGGAATTGAGATGAGAAGAGAGAAGAAATGAAGGCAATGAGTATTGGAAGCTTTTTTGAAGGAGTTTGGCTGTAAACGGGAGGAGGGGTATAGAATGATTTTCAGGAATTATAATGCAGAAACTTTTAACTTCATTTTGGGGACAATCTGACAATGTTTTTTTTTTAGATTTAATAACTATGAATTAATTGATCATGGAAAAAAATGGGATGAGAGGATTTGGTTGCATTGCAAATTGTATCAATGGAAGGAATCTCTATGGTAATGAAATACAGATCCATTAATAAATTAAAGTGAGGTAACTGATTTCCCTCAGCATAAGTTAATTTGTCAGTGTCTATCAATAATAATAGTAGCAGCTATATTTACATAGCCTTTCATAGTCACAATGAATTGTCACATATGATTTTTGCATTTTTATCTTCACAGGAATCTTATGAGGGAGGCAGGGCAAGGTTATTTTCTCTACTTTGCAGAAGAGGAATCTGAAATTAAGAGACGAAGTGATTGACTTAAGGTCCACAAATCTATCACATAATGGATTGGAATTGAAACCTAGGTTTTCTGATTTGATTTTGATCCTTCTTCCCTGTCTTCTTTATTTTTTATAGAAATATATATATATATATGCATACATATTTTAAATGGAAAGAAGAAAAAATAAGAAAGGACATATTAAAAGAAAGAGAAGGGAAGGGAAAGAAGGAAAAGGAAGGGAAAGGAACAAAAGGGAAGGGAAGAGGCCAAGGACAGCTCCACATTCCCTACCAATTGCATTGCTTTTGAACCTCCTTGGATTTCTCATCATGCTACACCATCCATTGGGAAATTTCATGATCCTGCAAAATCAAACTAGCCTTGGTACTCACATCGTACTTTTATCCTCTCTTTTTCTGATTGGACTCTCTGATTGGAGGGTGGAACCATAAGTTCCAAAACCTCCATTCAAGAAGGGTTCTAAGAACAGTCAACTCCTCATTTCCCACCAGCTGTACTACTTGTGGCCTTCATAGGGCTTCTTCACCATTCCCCCTTTACCCCATTACCTCTCTCCCCATTTTTTAGCTTTCTTTTGTATGTTGTCTTCCTCTTGTTTGATTCTAAGTTTCTTTTTTTATTTTTTAGAAAATTTTTAACATGTGTTTTTAAAACTTTGGGTTACAAATTTTGTCCCTTCCTCCCTCCCCAACCCACCCTCCATCCCCACCCACCTGTATCTCAATACAGGTTATAGATGTGTAGTCATGCAAAACACTTCCATAGTAGTCATGTTGTGAAAAACTAAGTAGATTTCCCTTCATCCTATCCTACCCACCATTTATTCTATTCTCTCTTTTGACCCTGTCCCTCCTCAGAAGTGTTTGCTTCTGATTATCCCGTCCCCCCATCTGCCTTCCCCTCTATCAATCCCTGCTGTCTTGTCCCCTCCCCCCTTATTTTCCTGTAGGGTAAGATAGATTTCCATACCCCATTGTGTATGTTATTCCCTCCTTAAGCCAAATCCTATGAGAATAAGATTCATTCATTCCCTCTCACCTTCCCCCATTTCCCCTCCACTGTAAAAGACTTTTCTTGTCTGTTTCATGTGGGATAATTTACCCCATTCTACTTCTCCCTTTCTCCTTCTCTCAGTATAATCCTCTCTCACCCCTTAATTTTGTTTTCCAGATATCACCCTTTCATCTTCAACTCACCCTGTGCCCTCTATCTAACTATCTATACATACATATACTTTTTGTCCCTCCCACTACCCTAATACTGACAAAGGACTTATGAGTTACAAATATCATCTTTCCCTGCAGGAATGTAAACAGTTCAACCTTAATAAGTCTCTTATGATTTCTCTTTCCTGTTTACCTCTTCCATGTTTCACTTGAGCCTTGTATTTGAAAGTCAAATTTTCTCTTCAGCTCTGGTCTTTTCCTCAGGAATGCTTGAAAGTCCCCTATTTCATTGAATAACCATTTTTTACCCTGAAGGATTATATTCAGTTTTGCTGGGTAGGTGATTCTTGGTTGTAGTCCTATCTCCTTTGCCCTCTAGAATATCATATTCCATGCCCTCTGGTCCCTTAATGTAGAAACTGCTAAATCTTGGGTTATCCTGATTGTGTTTCCATAATACTTGAATTGTTTCTTTCTGGCTGCTTGCAATATTTTCTCCTTGACCTGGGAATTCTGGAATTTGGCTACAATGTTCCTAGGAGTTTTCCTTTGGAGATCTCTTTCTGGAGGTGATCAGTGGATTCTTTCAATTTCTATTTTGCCCTCTGGTTCTAAAATATCAGGGCAATTTTCCTTGATAATTTCTTGAAAGATGATGTCTAGGCTCTTTTTTTGATCAGGGCTTTCAGATGGTCCAATAATTTTAAGTTCTCTCTCCTGGATCTATTTTCCAGGTCATTTGTTTTTCTAATGAGATATTTCACGTTCTCTTACATTTTTTCATTCTTTTGGATTAGTTTTACAGTGTCTTGATTTCTCAATATAGTCACTAGCTTCCAATTGCTCCATTCTGATTTTTAAGGAAGTATTTTCTTCAGTAAGCTTTTGGATTTCCTTTTCCATTTGGCCAATTTTGCTTTTTAGGGCATTCTTTTCCTTCTTGGCTTTTTGGACCTCTTTTGCCATTGGGTTAGGCTATTTTTTAAGGTGTTATTTTCTTCAGCATTTTTTTGTGTCTCCTTTAGCATCACTCTCAGTTTTTCCTCTACTTCTCTTACTTGCTTCTCAAAATCCTTTTTGAGGTTTTCCATGGCCTGGGACCAATTCATATTTTTCTTGGAGGCTTTGGATGTAGGAGCTTTGACTTTGTTGTCTTCTCTGGTTGTATGTTTTGATCTTCTTTGTCACCAGAGTAAGATAATATAGTCTGACTCTTTTTGTGCTGCTTGCTCATGATCCTGGCCCATTACTTGAGTTATAAACTCTTTGTTAAGGTAGAGGTCTGTTTCCAGTTTGGAGAATGTACTGTCCCAAGGTTCAGAGGTTTTGTGCAGCTGTTTTCAGAGATACTTCTAGGGACCTGTAAATTTTCTGTTCTTCCAAGGTGTTATGATCAAGGACGAGGTGTTTACTCCTTTCCTGGCCTGTGCTCTGGTCTATGAGCACTCTTTTCTGCCTTGGAACTGTGAGGAGGATTTCCTCTCCACAGTCACTACAAGCTCCATCACTCCAGTGCTCCTCCTTGCCCCAGCACCGCCACCCGGAACTATGACCCAGATCCAAGCATGGGCAAAGCAAGAGAATCCTGCACCAGCAGAGAGATCCCTGCAATCCCCCTCTGATCAACCACTCAATTCCCCCTCAGTCTGTGGGCCAGAAGCTCAGGAGGCAGCTGCCACCCTGGGGCTGAGCTTGGGAAGTGGGTCTGGGACCCCACACTTCTCTCTCATGGCAGAAACAGACTTTTCCCACTGACCTTATAAGTTGTCTTTGGCGTTCATGGGTTGAGAAGTCTGGAACCCACCACAGCTGCCCAAGTTTCAGTCCTCTGAGGCCTGCGCACCCACGCTGAACTGCATTCCTCTCCCAGCCCAGCACGATATACATTTCTGATCAATCATCTAGGTTGTCTTGGGCTGGAAATTTGTTTCACTTTGTCTTTTTGTGAGTTCTGCTGCTTTAGAATTTGTTTAGAGCCATTTTTTATAGGTATTTGAAGGGGTTTGGGGGAGAGCTCAAGCAAGTCACTGCTTTTACTCCACCATCTTGGCTCTGCCCCCTGACAATGTTTTTAAATGCATAAAATAATGCACACGAGACTATAAGAGAAACCAATTATATTGAAATGTAGTTATCTATTTATCTATGTCTATATACTTATAGGTGTATCTATAAACCTAAATATCTATGCTTATCTTATATATGATATAAATATCTACGGATATATAAATTTATATCTTAGAGTTTATGTCTATAGATATCACTAAGATATCTTT
>NW_020954556.1:7819942-7960397 GCF_900497805.2 Vombatus ursinus | reverse complement strand
GTCTCTGTTTGGCTGTCTGTCTCTACACACACACACACATACACACACACAGACACACACACACATCTCTTCATTGGCTCTCCATTGCCTACTAAAGCTTGGAGTCTTGATAACGATTATCAAGGCTCTCTACCATCAGGTGTCAACCTGCCTGTCAAGTCTTATTTTATATTACTCTCCTTCACATATTTCTATACCGTATCCAGGCAGTACTACTCTCCTTCCTTATTCCCTGCCCCTAACTTTCCTTCTGTTTTTTTCTTGCCTTCTCCTAATTCTGAATTCACTTCTTCATGGAGGCCCACCTTAGATGCTACTTTCTCCTTTGCTGAGCCTGCAGGTGAAAAATGATGTTTACCTCTTTCAATTTCTTGGAACATTTTTCTTGAATCTCCTCTACCCCTACCACATTTTTTTGTTGTGTGTCATCTATATATGTCGTAAGCTTCTTGAGAGAAGGGACTCCCTCACTTTTTATGTTTATATCCCCAGTGCCTAGCACAGTACCTGGCAAAAGTAAGAGTAGAACATTTTTTTTTTATCCATCTGCTCCTAGTTTATTGTAGTACTTAAAACTATCTCATTTTCCCAAAGATTGATATGAAAAATCTTAAATTTAATTCAAGGTAGATAAATAAACAAATCCAAGTCATAGTTCTACTTAGCCTTCTACCCTCTCCCCATTTAAAAAAAAGGCAAATAGAAAGATTAATCAGTCTATTGTCTATGGAAATTTGTCTCCCTAAAAGCTATTAAGAAGTTTTGTTTATAAAACGATCCCTGTTGCTTTTAATTAGATTCAGCAAGCCAGAGGGCGTTCCTCTCCAAGAATGACACAGAAGCATATTTTCACGCAGACATGGACATCCTGGTTTGTCAGATCCACCAGAACTTCAGAGAAGAGCAAACGTGCTGCACCAATTATGCGTTTGCACGTGGTTGACATTTTCATTATCCTTGATGCAGTGCCTATCGAATATTATCTTGTTGGAAACGCCGCTGCTGTCAAATTAACTTAGAACTGGTAGAGGACTAAAAAGCTCCTCATCTACTTGTGCCACCTGGAAAAACCAGTAGAGAAATATAAATTCGTCATTTTTCAAATTAAATCAGATTTTTGTGCTTGCTGTTTCTGTGATAATCCTATGTCAAATGAAAGGATTTCATTCATCTTTGAATCCTTGGGAACATTCATGGAAAAGCAATTCCAATTCTCAGAGATAGGGCTTCTGATTATATGGCATTAGGATTTCTTTAATTTGAGAATGAATAGCTATTGAAGGATACTGATTAGGAAGCTATCAGCAGGCTGAGGGAGGATGGATGGCGTGACGTCAGAACAGCTAGGCTTCAGTTCCACTTCAGACACTTATACTGGGCAAGAAATGTGGGGTTTGGAGACAGGAGCCTTGATTTTGAGTACTGGCATTGAGAGGGTAACTTTGGGCAATTCACTTAACCTCTACAGATCTTGGTTTAATCATCTGTAAAATGAAGAGTTGAATTAAAGGTTCTTATACTGGGATCCATGAACTAGAATTTTTTTTTGATAAATTTCAGCACAAGTGATTTACTTCATAATCCTATATATTTATTTTACACATTTAAAAATATTCTGAGGCAGCTAGGTGACAGTATAAAGAGTATTGGACTTGGGGTCAGGGAGACTAGAGTCCAAATTCTACCTTAGATACTTGCTAGCTATGTGACTTTGGACACTCTACTTAATCTCTCCCAGCCTCAGTTTCAAAATCTGTAAAGTATTGATAATAATAGCACTTACCTCACTGTGAGGACCAAATGAAATAATATATACAAATAGCTTTACAAATTTTAACACACCATACAAATGTTATTATTATTATTATTACTATATGTTTCACTAGATTGCTAAATGGGCCCATGACACACAAAAAAGACTTAGAACCCTTGGACTTCTAACATTCTTTGCACATGATCTCTAATTGGATAGCATTTTCTCCTTTTAACTAGTGTTGATCTAATGACATAATATTTGTAAAGCATTTAGCACAGTGCCTGATGCTTAGTAGGCACTATATAAATACTTATTCCCTTCCCTTTCTTTCCTCTGGTATAGTTCAATAAGGTTTGCAAAGTGCTTTACATATGTTATCTCATTTAATCCTTACAAACTTGTGCCCATTTTAGAGATGAGAAAACTGAGGCCTGACTTGCCCAGGATCACACAGTCAGCAAGTGTCTGAGGCAAGACTCAAATTCAAGTCTTCCTTATTCCAGAAGTCTAACACACTACCCACTGTACCACCTTACTGTCCTAAGAGAAAGGAACTTTAGTTTTTAATCACAGTTTTGGTTAATGCTAAGAAACTCCTGGTTTCTACAGGACATGGTTGGGGGCTTCAAATATCTCTAGATCTTTTTCACACTACTTTAACTATGGTCTCCCCTTTTTCCTTCCCCATTTTTATTCTACTTATGTTTGACACATAGCCACAAAAGTTAAGAGTAGGAAGTTGTTGTAAAAGATCAGGTGTTTGAACAGTTTCCGCATGCAAAGACAAAGTAAAGGGTGAACTCTCAGCAACCCTAAGTCAGTCTGTAGAGCTCCAATGGAAAACCAGGTTTTTAAAACCAGCCATTGGGCATTTACATTCTGTAGGACTAATCCAAACGGGCCAGCAGAGGGCAGCACAACCCCAGCCAAGCTGGGGCAGCAATCTTACCCACAGAAAGGGGATTCTGGTCTCCAGAAAGGGTGAACAGGATTCTGCAGGTCTCTGTTCTGTGGGTTAGTCCGCACAAAGAAAAGCACTGTTGTGAGGGAAGTGCTGGATCCCAGAAGGTCAGGGCTGAGACACACTGCTGGGACGTCAAGTAGAAGAGGTCCAGCAAGTGAAGCTGACAGCGTCGAGCAGGGCTCCTCAAATGTCGTTTGAAGATTAAGTCGGTTACTTAGCCTACTGTCGGGCCAGGGCCATCCCCTGCTGCTCGTCCTGTAAGAAGCTCATTTGCAAAGTTAAGCCCATCTTCCCCTAGGCTTTGTCTCCTAAGCTAGCAGGTATCGGGGCACAGCTGAGCTGCTGCACGGGAAGGAGAAGGCTGAGGCTAGCAAACTGGGACTGCCAAACCCGCCTCTTTAGCCAAAGACTTTGTAGGAGGTAAGCACTCCAGCATCCTGTAACACTTCTTTGTAGCATCCTCCTGACCTGCTTTGGGTTGTCCCCTTCCCAGTTTCAGACCCCTGCTCTGGCCTTTGTTTCATAATTTCGGTTTTTCCCAGGTAAGATGTTCTTTTTACCCTTCTAGCTTGGTCTGTAACCTTCAAACATCTCCTCCCCAATTTCATGCAAATTCTCTACCTTATATAATGCTAATTCCAGTTAATCAGCAGCAAAAGGCAACTGGGACCAGAGCAACAATAATCAGTCAGATGATTTAGCCTAGGTCGGAATTAATGACATTAGTTCTTAAGAAGCCAACATTTCAGGATACCTTGAATCTGATAGGCTTTCTTTCTTGAAAAAATTCAGTGGAACCTACTATATGTGAAAAACAATCGAGTGAAAGAGAAGAGTCGAAATTGATGTTGAAAGCCCAAGTAAGATGGAAAAGATTTTTATTGGAGGATGGTGGAACTTGATGGTAGAGGTTAGAAATGACCTGAATTCCTACTAAAAACTCATATCTCAGCAATACTTTAAGTTTTACAAAGTGATTTCCTCACAATGAATGTAAGGTGAGTAACACAGGTATTGTTATCATTATTTTACAGATGAGGAAACTAAGGTACAAAGAAGTTAAGTGACTTGCCCATATATACACAGCTAGACAAAATCTGAAATCACGTGACATGTTTTCCACTATGCCATGGGAACCCACAGAGTTGTAGGGGGTTGATCAAGGGAGTTCCCCAATCAACTTGATGGTTTACAGACTAGCGAGCCTTTGTTTGAGACGTATTTCTTCCTATATCGCTATGGATATGCTTGCTGACAGTTTCAAAAGGGTGATATCTGCTAGGGCCTTCCCAATATAGCTCATTAGAGATGATAGCATCTCCTTAGTATCATCTTTTGAAGATAAATTGGTTACTTTGTTGGCTGTTAAGGTCAGAGCCATCCCCTTGTGCTGGTTCTATAAAAGCTCATTTGCAGTATGAAGCCCATTCTCTGTTTTTAGAGGAAGCAAAGTTAAAAGTAAAACTACATGGGGATGAGAAGCCTGTACATGAAAGTGCTTTCTCCTCTGCCTCAGGAAATTGTAGGGGCTGCCCTGAGATAGAGATATAGGACAGCTGTCTATATTCTCACCCATATGGTCCAAGAGGAGAGTTTATGACCCCTTAACTTTCCAGGGAGGTGGGGAGATTTTTTGGACATTTTTGAGTTTCTGAAAAGTTTGAGAATTGTTGTCACAAAGCACAAATGAAAAAAAAAATGATCAGACATAGAATTGCATCTCTAACATTCCCTTTGTACTCACTCCCCCATTGGCACTGGCAGGTTGGTCCCCATAGGGGAGGCTACTATTTCTACAAGGTTTCTAGGGGGTAATCCTATGGGTGGCTATCCTCCTAACATTGTAACTCATGAGCTCCCATCAGTATGCTTCCCCTTAACAATCAGCCAGCAGACTCAATTAATTCTTTAGTTAAGACATTTACTTAAATGGAGCAACAAAAAAAAAAACCCAAAAAACCAAAAAACCAAAACCACAAACAAAACAACAACAAAAACAAAACAAAACCAAAACAAAACAAATATTGTTTACAAAACATTCCTGCTCAAAACTTGCATTGCCCTTACCCACAAATAGACACAGAGTTAGTTGGGGAAAGAATGAGTATAAATTTAAAACATAGCAGTAGCATGGCGCATATCCAGGTGAGCTAAGACAACTTACAACTCCAGAAGTACAGGGCTTCAATGTCCTTTCCTTCTCAGGTGTGTCCTCACAAAACATTCTGCATGGTGTGGAGTTAGTTATAGATAAAATCTTATTGGTAAGTGGAGCTGGCTCCTCACAGGTCATAGAATTGCTTCAGGACAAACCAATCTTAAGCAGGTCACTTGGCTTCTCAGTTTCCTTTTTATCAAATTTTCCTGTGATTGTAATGAACTGGTCAGGCTACCTAGCTTCAAGGCTGTTGTTGGATTAGCCAAGGAAGACTCTCATCTGCTGGGATCCTGCTTCAGGACTGAGCCAAGCAGGTCACTCTGCCAAAGCGCAATTGCTGCTGTACTGGACCAGGCTGGTTGCTCTAATGCGTCATTGCTGCTGCCAGGCTGGGCTGGGCTAAATGCTTGGCCATTGAGCTCTTCTCAGAGCATGATGTCTCTGCTAGATGGATCAAGCTATTTGACTGCCTAGGAAAACCCTTCAATGCCAGAGGATGGTTTTTAGTTGAGTACAAGCAGCATGACAATGTCATATAGTGACTAATGAAACATTTTCTAGAACGTGGTGTCATAGCGACCAAATTCTCCTTCCATTTCAAAGCATTTTACAGTTTTTGTCTTAAGTACCTTTTAGCTGAACACACCCACATATACATGCACTTGGAGGGTCTTTGGCAAAATTGTAAAGTAGGGAAAGTTGGTTTGTGTGGTTTCCCATCTTTCTTTGTGCCATATGTCATAACTCCCATCACCTCCTTTATCCTTTCTATGGATGTCCATGCTGCTTTCTTTCTATCTAGAGAGAAAAGATGTTATGGTATATTAGACAAAGTAGAGATAAAGTCTGAGGTCCTTGAGGTTCTCATCTGGGTTCCACCTCTAACTAGCTAGGTCAGTTTGGATAGACATTTCCCTTCATTGTGTTTTAATTTGTTCATGTGTAAAATGAGAGGTATGATCATGGAATGGATAGAGAACAATACTCAGAGTCAGAAAGTCTTAGGTACAAGAACTGCCTCTGGCATATAGTAGCTTTGTGACCACAGGAAATTACTTAACTTCTTCGTGCCCCAGGCTACTGCCTAAGGATAAGTTTCAGACTAATTTTGCCTAGATATTGGTGAAGAGTTTCTACATTGGGAACGCTCTACATTAAAGAATTCACAGGTCTGGAAAAAGGATGATGATGATGATGATGATAGAGGTATTGGATTAAATGATATCTAAAGTCTCTTTCAATTTTAATAGATTATATTTTATGGTCAATCCCATACAACACTGCCATTTGTTGTTCCTAGACCTCATATTCCTCTCCAGCTCTAACAAGCTATTTCCCTTATTCTAATGTTATTTCTAGCTCTGTCATTCTATTTTCTAAGGGCTCTCTTAGTTTTGCACTTTACATTCTCTGATTCCTTCTTTGGCATCCTACCCATTGTTCCAGAATTGTTCCTCTAATCCTTCCCCATAAATAATATGCTTTTGGACAAAAGATCTCAAGTGTTTGAAATAAAGCCTCATTAAGTTAAGTCCATATGAAGGTGTGACTGTTAACACTCCATTCTCCTTCCCAGAGGTCTCTGCATTTCAAAAGATGGCCTATTAACTCAAAATCATGAACCCCTAATATTAGAATTTCATGGACATGCTTTAGGTGGATGGCAGATTGACAATTAATTCCACATATAGACAACTATATACCATTACAAATAAACATACTTCTTAGAGAAGAATTTCCACCATGCTGTTACTCTCCTCTTTCACTTCTACCTCTTAGAAATTCTCATTTCCCTTTAAGACTCAACTCTTGTCAAATTCTTCATGAAGCCTTTCCTGATCCCTCAATCTATTGCCCCCAAACAAAAAAATGAAAATTACCTTGTATTTATTTTGTATACACTGATAGATGTGCCTGTTGTCTCCCTGATTGTAAACTCCTTGAGGGCAGGAACTTTTACTTTTACCTTTGTAGCTCCAGCATATAGTAGGCATTTGATGTGTGACTGATTAATTCTAACTGAAATTCTATGATTCTTTCAACTATTCAAAACACCCCCTAATCTGATCATGGTAGAAGAGACTTGCTTACTTTCTCAAAGTTTGACCATAGTATTGATGGCATTCTGATGATTATTCAGATTTTATTGGCCAAGGCCCAGTTATAAAGCTGAGTCACAGGGTGGAGTCATTAAGACCATTCAGGAGATAAAACTTCAGTATCCTTTTGTGACCACAAGGTCACAGGCAAATTCATTGATTTTATTCATGTCAACTTTAGGACAGCAGTGTCAAACTCAGATAGAAATGGGGGCCACTAATCCATCTATAAGGATCCCTGCATACATATTTATCTTTTCTTTTTTTTTTTTAAGTGTAATTTTTTTTATTGGAAAACAAATATACAACTTGGATTGGATTTGAAGCAAATTATGCCATAAGCATATTTTTTTTATAAAGTGGCTAAACAAAGTTTAAAATATTGTGAAATATTTTCTAATTACTTTTTACTCTGGGTTTACAACACCTGGGATTGTTGTGGGCTGCATGTGAACCCGCTGACTTCATGTTTGACACCTCTGATCTAGGATGCCTTTGAGTCAGCAAGGATAAGGCAGGGGCCACCCCCAGCCTCAGGCTCCCACCACACCCATTTGATCTCAATTGACTGGTATTTAAGCTAGCCTCTCACGTTTTCTTTAGGACATTTGCACTGCAGATCTTCTTTCCCTTGGCAAAATCTTGTACTACAAGGGCATAAAAATACTTCAGCATGGTTTTCAAACACCTTAGAGGGAAAAGGACAAGCCTAGGACTATCCTTTTCCCATAGAACTGGAATATCTCTAGCCTGTGACTACCAGTGGGATGTCTAAGGCTATGCTGCACCATAATGCACCATAATGCAGTGATTGTGGGTTGTAGTTGTTTTTAAAGGGGAGCATTTACTTGGAGGTCACAGCCACTCATTACAACTGAAACATGTTATATATGAAGCTCTACGATGGAGGAGAATTTCCCATAACTGGTTGCATTTGGCTGTAATGGAGGAGCAATAGATTTGGAGGCAGATGACCTGAATTCAAGACCCAGTCTTCTGCTTGCCAGATGTGTTGCTATGGTAATGGGAAGTGAAGTCTGGCTTTTCTGAGCCTCTTTATACCATAGATATTAAAAACTAAACCTGCTGCATTTCCTTCCCCTCCCTTTCCTCCCCCAAAAAGAGAAGGAGTGGGAGGAGGAGGAAGATGAAAAGGAAGAGAAGAAAAAGGAGGAGAAAGAGGAGGAGGAGGAGAAGAAGAAGAAGAGGAAGATGAAGAAGAAGAAGGAGGAGGAGGAGAAGGAGAAGAACAAGAACAAGAAGAGAGGGAGGAGGAAGATTCAATTAAATGATATCTAAGATTCTGTCTATATTTTAAGATGCTATTTTCCAAGTAAGATCATTTCTAGAATTGAAGAGTTTGGACCAATTCAGGTAATCAAACATTAAGGACTTGCTATATACAGGGCCCTATTATAGGCAATGAAGACAACAACAACAACAATAAACAATAATAATAACAAATAGCATCTATGTAGCACTTTAAGATTTGCCAGGCACATCACATATGTTAATTCATTTGACGCAAAACCAAAAATGATCTACACCATCAAGGACCTTATATTTTACTGGAAGTAGAGCTGACTAGAGATAAAACTTTTATGCAATACTATCTTTTGGCAGCTGTGTGGAGGGCAGATTGTATAGGTGAGAGACTGAAAGCTGGAAGAACATTTAGGAGCATGACATTAACCTAGATAAAAGGTAATGAGGATCTATAGCTCTAAAGTCCCCTCAAACTCTAAATCTCAAGATCACAGGTTAAGTATTCCTGGGAGGGTGTTAAAATGTCACATTCTTGACTGGCTAGCCTGGGAAGAGTTCATATTTCTTCACAGTAAATGAGTATACTAGGTAAAACATTAGTTTTTCTTTTTTTTTCACACTTAGTTACTGGTTGAGCCAAGTTTATTATAATGTGAGCTGTTTCTAATCAGTGGGAGTTGTCAAAACATAAGCCATATTAAACCCAAAGGGGTGCACCAACACCCACTTGGTGGACTTAGGACTATGTTTCACAGCTTCCAATGAACTGATGACCTTTACAACAAGCAACGTAAAACAAAAGGTGGAAGGAGAGCAGGAGATCACTCATGGCTCTATCATCATAGCTCAACTTATGTGCCCATGTTGGAAAGAGATAACAAACAAATGCAATGATGATTAATGGTCCTGGGAGAAGAAAAATCTTACACATTGCTGGACATAGTATCTCTTACACCAGCCTGTTTGGTTTTGGGGCTCAGGAGAAGCTTTCCATCTGCTGCTTGCTCTTCTCAATCACCATGAATCCTTACTGACAAGACACAACATCCATCATATTCTCCAGGTAGCCTACTGTGGAGAGGCTGAATTTCTCAAGACCCCACCTAAGATCAATCTCTCAGCAATGTTTCATTACTCATATTTAGTATCAGTTGCAAACCTCAACATATTTCATCGGGAGTTGTTTCACCTGTGACCGTGTGGCTTCAGAGTTTTAATTTGTTTCTTCTAAAGACACTCAGGAGTGTTATAAAGGCAGCTTCAATGGTTCAGCAGAGACGGTGGCATTTGGACTCTGCTTGGGGGCAATGTATGTAAGTATTGGTTTGGAAGAAACCTGTAATCTACTGATTCAGGGTGATTGAAAAGAGTAATTACGAGAATGCCCAGAATCATTTTATGAAATAACCGTTATTATTCACAGTCAGTTGTATAGGCTCATAGAGGGAAGCAGTTGATTGTAATTCTGTGGGCTTGACCAAAAGGCCCCCTCAAAAGTATGTGACACATTTGCAAAGTTTGTTATATCATGACCACAATCATGTCATACATTAATCTAGCAAGAACTAGCTATAGAAAGGCCCGTTTCTTATTGCACTGGGGGTATTCTGTTATGCACATGTTCTGCAGAGGAAAAAGGAAAAATCATCTCAGAGAACTTTCTAATAGAAAGATCACTGGATCTGGATTTAGAAGATTTGGGTTCAAATTCTGGCTTTGAGACTTATTACATATGTGGCCTTGTGCAAGTTAGTTTGTCTCACTTGGCCTCCAATGTTTCCTCTATAAAATGAATGGGGTTGAGGTAGATGACCTCTAAAGTTCCTTCTAGCTCTAATGACTACTCAGTGAATTAATGACTTTTGTCACCCACCAATGGTGATGACAGCCTGCCTACGGCTGACTTAGTAGATAAACCCTGGAGGGCTGTGTCTTGCCGAGGTTCACACGGCCAGTATTCATCCTCACTCCAGATACAGCTTTCTCTCCACTTGCCATGTGGCACTCCTGCATTAAGATGCCATTGCCATAAAAATAAATCCAGGCTCCAAGTTCACAGCACACTGGATTCTGGAAGCTTGTGAATTTCTCTAGTGCATGGGGTGGGGATGGGGGGCTTTGAGGGAGAACTCTCTTGGTTTCCCCAAGATCATAAGATCACAGATATAGACATAGAAGGGACCACAGACGCTATCTAGTTAAATCTCCTCATTTTACAGATAAGGAAACTGAGGCCCAAGGAGGTCAAGTGACATGTCCAAGGTCACAGTCAATGTCAGAGGTAGGATTTGAACACAGGTCCTCTGTCTTCAGAGATGGTGCTCTTTCCACTCCAGAATACTGCCTCCTATAAACTTCTTGAAGGAAATGCTTTAAAAATGGCAGTGTGTATTTCCTGGTTTATTAGACTCTGGGCTTTCCTCTAAAATTGCAAGATGGTTTAATTTAAAATGAATTACAATAATTATTATAATACTATTTAAAATGAGTTATAGATTTTTCTGATAATCTTCATAATATTCTCTTTTGGTATAGTGTACCGTCCTCCTTTACTAAAGTCTTCTTTCTGGCACCCCATCACAATAAAAGCTAGGATATATTCAGCACTTTGAGGCTTGCAGAACATTTTACATATGTCATCTCAGTTGATGTTTCCAATAATGCTAGGAAGTGGGTCCTAATATTCTTCCCATTTTACAGATGTTGAAACTAAGCTGAGAAAGGTTAAATAAGTGACCTGCCCAGGGTCACATTGCTAGGATTCAAACTCTGGTCTTTCTGACCCCAAATTCAGCAGTCTCTACACAATACCCTCTACCATTTTTCTCATTTGGTATAGTGTATCAGATCAGGGGTGTGCTAGAGCCAACTTGAGCTAGCTTCTGAGAGCCAACTGCCAAATTTTCAGCGTGAACTTTTGCACTTCAGAAAAATAGTGAACAGTGTAAATCAGGGCTCAATTTATTGTTTTGTTTATTTCTAGACTTAAGAAAGTAATAAAAAATTATTAATAATGTAGATTAAACTTAAAAGTGTATGTCACACATATATTCCTCCCCTCCTCTTCCCAGAGAGCTGGTTGTTAAACATGTACCCCCATACAGCTCTATATCATTCTCCTCAACTAAAGCCTTCCTTCCTATGATGCAGTCATCATGAAAGAGAGATATTCCTGTGTTCTCCAAGGCTGGGCTGACTAGCAAAGCAGATGCTCTGGGAGATCCCAATGAACTGGAGAGCTTTTGCCAATAGATTTAGCAACCTAATGGGTGGTTATTGTCCAAGAACTAGACCATCTGATTCTGGCTTAGCCTAAAAGGTTTGGCCACCACGTAACTATTTTTTTTTCCTCCTGAGGGGAAGCACAGAAACATATGATGACCATTCATTAAGTCATGGAGACATCATAGCTTTAGAGTTGGAACTATCTAGGCAACTAACAGGTAAATGGCTTATCCAGGGTTACATAGTCAGGACATGTTAGAGGCCAGGCTTGAGCCCAGGCTTCCTTGACTCCAATGCCATCTCTATAGCCAATACACCAAGCTGCTGCTTTTTCCCTGTTTTACAGATGGGAAAACTGTAACCCAGGGTAAGGTGACTTGCTCAAGGTCACATTGTTAATAAGCAAATAACGGGGCTAGTGTTTGAACTCAGGTTCTCTGAATCCTTATCCCAATGCTTTTCTTCTTGCAGTGGGATCTGCCTTTGCAGAAGAAAAATATATGCTAATGAAACCAGAGCTCTTTGAAGTATGCTGGGCCCTCCTTTCAAATGTAACTTCAGCGTTAATTTGCTCGTTTGATTTGCATAAACCACTTCACCGATTTATAAGCAAAACTTCATCCTCTAAATTATTCTGTTTAAGAGCTGATGTTGCCCCTATTTCTGGCGTTCCTTCGGTAGGGTTTCTTCTGGCTCTGTGAGGCTGGCTCTCTTTGCTCTGCCCCCAACTCTAGCCTGACCCTAATCCCTTTTGTTCTCTGTACTCAGGACCATTTTATTTATCCATTCCAAAAGCTTTGCTGCTAGATTATCCCTCAGAAAATGATGAAGGTCAGACTTTTTTTTCTTTACAATGCTCATTCTGAAGCTTCCCAAAAATTTTGACTAAATGTATTTGTGGCTTTGCTGCTAATTTGAGAAGTATATGCAAGGAAGTGTCAAGAAAATTTTTCACAAAGATTGTTCTTTTTCATAAATCCAGAGAGCATTTTTTAAATGAGGCTCTTAGATTTGTGCTGTAGAATTGGGTTTTCAGTTAATGCTTTTCTTCTCTTCCTTATCTCCTATGATTCCTCTACGTCTAAGGGGGTCTACCAAACTCAAGATTTGCCTTGGGGTCTGTACCACTTACACATTAGTGAACAGAGAGAAGAGTCCTTTTAAAAATGGTTTACAGAGAGGAACAATCAGGAAAAAAATACAAAAAGCTTTATAATAATATTGCATTATTAATCCCTTTGTCTTTCGAAACATCACAGTCATTTCTTTCTGCCTCCCCCCAACTCCTGCCATTGAACAAAATAAAATGGTTAAGCTAAGTAAATCGATAAACTTAGTATATCTATTGGCATGTGTAGCATTCTATATTTATAACCCCCATCATCTCTGTCAAAGCAGCTAGGTGGCAGAATGGATAACATGCTGGACCTGGAGTCAGGAAGACCTGAGTTCCAATGTGACCTGACTGGCTGTGGGACCCTGGGCAAGTCACTTAACCTCTGCCTCAGTTTCATCAACTCTAAAATGGGGATAATAATAGGACCTACTTTTCAGGGATGTCATGAAGAGAAAATGAAATAATATTTGTAAAATCCTTACCACACTGTTGAATAGTAGGCACATAATATATGCCTTGTTTTCTTTCTTTCTATAAAGGTGAGATATGTTTCCTTATCAATTCTTCCATGAAAAGAAAAGTGGTCATTATCATTAATAGGACTTGGGTTGCCTTTTGTTGGTTTTGTTTTTATTATTGAAGTCATGATATTCTTATTCTTGTTCTGCTTACTTTACTTGCTCTCCATTCTCACATTAACTGCAGCTTAGTGTAATGGATAGGGTACTGGATTTCCGGTCAAGAAAACATGGGTTTGAATCCTGCTGGCAATACTTACTAGCTGTGTTGTCCTTGAGGAAGTCACTTCACTATCTTTGTACCTCGGTTTCCCAATCTGTAAAATGAGGGGAGAGAGAGACACAAAGACACACACCCACAGAGAAAGAGAGAGAGAGAGAGAGAGAGAGAGGAGAAGGACTTTTTCTGGCCAAAATGTAGCATCAAAGGAACAGCTGGGACTCTGCTGCTGACAGATATACATAATTAAGGCAGGACTATGTGATTGGTGAACAATGACCTTGCTTCCTAAGCTTTTTGCTTATATTCAAATTTATTTGCATGCTAAGTCGCAGAGATTCTTGGGAGGGATTAGTCCTAAGTGAGATTGTTGTCTAGAACAGAGAGCTGTGATAGGGCTTAACCTTAACCTTTGGGCACTCCATGTGGTTTTTGTTACTTTGGTCTGATAACGATGTCAGTTAACCGTTCTCAGTGAGAGGTTCTCGTAGAAAGGAGCTAGGATGGCAGATAGCTGTCACAAAGAGATGAAGCCTAGAAGCTGGTAGCAAGGAGCAATTCTCCAGCAGATACTATTTACGGGAAGCTACCACAGGATCATCTGAGACCAGCAAAATAGTGCCCAGAGGAAACTGCATGCCAAATAGTTGCTATGAGGTCATCGGAGTAAAGGAAAGGAATAAGCATTTATATAGTATCCACCATGTGCCAGGTACTATGTTTAATACTTTACAACTATTCTCTCATCCGATCCTTACAACAACCTTGGAGGTAGGTGCTGTTATTATCCCCATTTTACAGATGAGGAAACAGAGGTAGACTGTTGCCCAGGGTCACACAACTAGGAAGGATCTGGTCAGATTTGAACTCAGGTCCTCCTGACTCCTAGTTCAGCACTCTATCCATTGAGCCACCTAGTTGCCTAGGTGATTGGCAGAGGAATTCACCCAGGGTAGATGCTACCACTAGCAAGGAGAAAGCTCAGGAAGAACAGTGTAATGATAATGCAAGAAGACCATTGGCAGTCCTTCAGTGTTAAAGGCATGAGTTGCCTCTCCAAGCACATGTCCTGACCAAACATTTTCCATAAGTATGTGCCTCTAATGCATAATCCTTATGTCTGTTCATACTCCCCACTGATGGTATGTGCATTTGTGGTAGAATGTGTCCCAGATTTACAGGGAAAACATTCTTATTATTGTATTCAATAAATGACTAACTTTAAACAAATTTTGTCCTTTGGCTGGCTAGAGATTAAAGTAAATCCACCCTGAGGGAGAGGGAGAATCAGGAATTTTGATTTAAGTGGATTTAGGTCTCCAGAATACCATGGACCTGGAATCTACTCTTCTGGTGTCCCCAGCTATGATCAGGGTGGCCCCAGGTGTAGGTGCTATCCTCATTTCCTATTTTCTCACCATAGTGTTCTGTTGTGATCACATGCTACATTTTGGAGTCATTCCTGAATGATAATAATAGCTAGTATTTTATATAGTACTTACTGTGTGTCAGGCACTGTACTATAAAGTCTACTATGATCATTTCCTTTCTCTTTCAGAATCTATTCAATGGGATCTGAGTCTGGGGAGCAGGATCCCACCACTGTGTTTATTGAGGAGAATAGGGATGTCTAGAATGGTACCAGATTGTCTGTCTATACGTGGGTAGTAGAAGGGCACTGGAAAGCTGGTTTTACTTTGTAAGATTAGGTGAGGGAATCATTGATGAGATGAGAATTGGTCCATACTAGACTATTTCTCAGCCACCAGCTCCAAAACATGCTGCCATCATCTCTATCTCCTAACTATCTTTCACTTGGACTCCATCCTTGGAACTACTCAGTGCTCTGATAGGTGAAACATTAGTAGCATCTGGTCATTAGCTCCAAAACACAGCCTCTATCACTGGTAACCCCAACCCTTTCCAGATAACTTTTATCTTTCCCCATTAGAATGTAAACTCCTTGCTAGCAGAGATGGCCTTGCTTGTTTGTATTTGTGCAATGAAGGCAGTGAGGTGGTACACTGGATTAAATACTGGACCTGGAGTCAGGAAGGCTTGAGTTCAAATCCAGCCTCAGACACTTGTCAGCTGTGTGATCCAGGGCAAGTCACTTAACCTCTTACTAAACCAACTCTTTGTCTCTCTCTCTGCCTCTCTTATTTTTGTCTCAGGTGTCCCCCTTATCTTTACTCCTTCAATGCTGTACCCAGGGGGAAATTAATACCCTTGTATGAAGAAAGTGGATTTGAGGACAAGACATAAACATTCACCCCACTCCATAGTATAGCCTCCCTTTCCTATTCTATTAGCAAAAAGAGTACCAACCTTTCCCAATCATCAATCAATAAATCAGCAGGTATTTATGGATCTCCTTCTCCCATATTCCATTGCTGTATTGTTTCCCCAATTGTGATTATGAGCTCCTTGAGGGCAGGGACTCCCCTAATCCCCTTTGCTTTGTATCCTCAGAGTTTAGCACAGTGCCTGGCACATAGCAGGCCCTTAACAAATGCTGGTTGACTTGACTTGTTTTTCTAAGGGCTAGGCACTGTGCTAAGTCCTGGGAGACAAGGGGTGGCAGTAACAGGCACCATACCACCACCAGCTCCTGCTGGCACAGTGGATAGGGTACTGGTTATGGAGTCAGGAACTTAACAGTTATGTGAACCTTGGCAAGTTGATGGCTCTTAGTCTCAGTTTCATTATCCATAAAATAAAGGTAATAATAGTACTTTCTTCAAATGAGATAACATATGTAAAGTGCTTTGCGAATCTTAAAATGCTGTACAAATGCTAGCTACTTCTTAAAAAAAAAAAACAAACAAACCAACCTGGGATTTCACAAGCATAGGGGAGTTCTCTGGGAGAAACTTCCTACGATTAATTGAAATTAGCACCAACTCTGCAACTTGTAATCTTAGATCATTATGCAAGTTACTGAGAGGTCAAATGTTTTACCCAGGGTCATACAACCCCTGTGTGTGTGAGGCAGGACTAGCATCTAGTTCTCTTTCTCTTCCTCCTCCTCCTCCTCCTCCTCTTTCTTCTTCTTCTTCTCCCTCTTTTCCTCTTCCTCCTCTTCCTTCTTCTCCTGTTCCTCCCTCTTTTTTCTCCTTCTCACCCCCCCACTGTCCTTTTCCCAAGACTACTACTCAGAAGTATGCTAGAATCAGGCCATAGGGAGACCATTGTTAAATTTTCATTGTGAGCATTTACTCCTTGAAAATGGGCAAATGCTACAGATTAGGGATTGCTTTATTGCCTTGTTGATTGTCTAGACTTGAGAAAGTCACAGAGAAATGTGATAATGGAGAGATTAAACTTTAAAGTGTATCTTCCATATATTTTCTTGGAGAACTAATTTTAAATATTTACATACCCCTGCTACCACTTTACTGTTCTATGATGTTTTAAGGTTCCAAAAGTACTTTCTTCCAAATAACCCTATAAGGTGCATAGCATCAGTATTATTATCCCCCAGATGACAGAGAAGGAGTATGAGATACGTTCTTTGTCCTCAAAGAGCTTATAGTCTTGGGGGTTGGGGGCAGAGAAAACTGACAATCCAAAGCAAGGTAGGAATGGTGTTGATAAGGTATGAGATATTAGGAAGAGGGAACAGACATTTAGGGTTTTGAATGTCAGAAGCAGTTCTATTTCTTTTAGGACATAGAACAAGACTGGACAGTAAGGTCCTTTGATGGGAGGACAAAGAAGAAAAATTCACCTTCCTATGCCCTGTCCCTCCCCCCCCCAAAAAAAGTGAATTTTTTTTTTCTTATAGACGTAGTGGGGCCCTATGCTGAGACTGACAGATTATGGCTTTAGGGGAGGCCTAATAAAGGGAGCCATCTTCAGCAACAGCCCCAACTAACACAACTTTTCTAAGTTTACAATAGCTATGGGTTGGTGCCACGGGGCCAAAAATAGCGGCATAATAAGACAGTCTCCCAATGCTTTAGCTTCAGAGAGTAGGCTGATTGAAAGTTCAACCTAAACCCCAGTAGATAACTTTCCAATCTAAGCACTTGCAGTTTCCAATCCGCAGAAGGTTAATAATAAAACACTGAGGAAACAAATGCACCTCTCTACCCAAACATCTAAATACAGATCAAGGGGGAAAAAAAACCACCCCAAACATCTATTCAAAGTTTTGCCAGTTTTTAATCAGGAACCTGTCACTGCCCCTGGAAAAGAAGCTGCCCTGTGGTCTCCTGTCTCTCTAAACCATCACAAATCTGCCTGCCCACGTCGTCTCCTTTATTTCCCTGATGACTCTGCCTTCCCCAAACTAAGAAGTAATTCACTCATCTGCAGTAGGACTGAGTCATCTCTTAATGCAGGAATCCTAATTGCAAAGTGATTTGGTCCATCCTGGTCATATTGTAGCAGGCAGATTTCCTCCCCTGGAAGGAGTGATTCCTTCTGTATCCAGACACCAGGATGTGACCTTCAACCAGGCACTCATTCACTCTCAGAAATATCAAACTCATCTGTCTTTGACTTCACTCTTCTGTGTTTTAATGGCCTCTCTGACTTCTTGCTACCTCCATACCAAAAAGAATTTCTTTGGTGTCATCTGTTTTTAGTGCTGCCTTATTTCATTGGCTTCCTTAGCCTAATCATTTTTGAAAACTCCTTCCATTTGTTTTTCTATCTCTTTTCATTATCTCCTTTTCTTGGTATTTTCTTTTTCCAGTAAACTAAGTAATTTAATGGCCCTAATCCCAAGGCTCCTGTTAAAAGCTCAGAGGTGAAGGTTGTTTTTTTGTTTTTTTTTTAAGTGGGCTCAATTTAAACCTGTCAGTCAAACACAATTTAATCTACTTTTCACTGCATGCTTGAAATAGTTTTATGAGGGACAAAGTCTCCCACTAGCAACTGAGTTAGGGTTTCTTACTTGAAAATAACCAGAAACCTTCTAGACCTTTCACAAATGAACTTCACCCACTAGATGCAGACATTTAACCAGGCTACCTAGAGTCTCCTTGTCTGCATTCATAAGATTATAGGATCTAGAATAGGAAAGGGCCTTCTACCTCATCTCCTCCAACCCATTACTTTTATAGATGAAGCATCAGAAACCCAGGGAGCTTAAGTGAATTGTCTAAGATCACACAAGTTTTATGTAACTGTGCCAGAATTTTAACCAGGGTCCTATGGACTTCAAATCCAATGTTCTTTCTACTATATCACATTCAAAGCAAGTTAACAAATATTTAAAGTCCCTAAGATGTGTTGAGAACTATATTCAGCACTGAGGAGGGGGAACTAAAGAAGATGAATTTTTTTTTTCTTAAAGAGATCCATGTGGATGCACATGAAACAACTAGAGAAAATACAAGGAAGTATATAAAACACATGTTAGTACTATACATTTGACACTTAGTTATCTCAGGTCCTTATTTATAGTATCAATCAACCAAGCAATCACTACTGTGACGGGTGAAGACCTCACAAAAAAGAATGGGGGCCAGAAGAAGCATTACAAGGACACTCTCAAGGTCTCTCTGAAGAATTCTGGAATCAATTGTATGACATGAGAGACACTGGCACAGGACTGCCCAGCATGGCACTCCCACATCAAAGAAGGTGCTGTGGTCTATGACCAAAACAGAATTGTAATATTTCAAAAAAATGGGAGATGCACAAATTTAGAGACATTGCCACCCCAAATGTTCATGTGGACTATTTGTGCCCAACCTGTGGTAGAGCCTTCTGAGCTCGTATTGGTCTGATCAACCATAGCCGACACATTGTACCTTAACTGCAACATAGTGATGCCATTTTGGTCCTCTTCGAGAACAAAGGAAAACCACCATATATTACCTTCTTGTATTAGAATGTAAGCTCCTTGAGGGCAGGGGCTGTCTTTCTTTTTGTTTTTCTTTGTCTCTAGCACTTGACACAGTGCCTGGAACATAGTAAGTATTTAATAGTTGCTCATCATCTGCCTGACTGCCAGTGCTAGGCTCTGGGGTTAAATAGAAAGACAAAAATGAAATGAGCAAAGGACCTTACTTATCACAGGATCACAGTATTGGCAGGGAAGCTCAGAGGCTCCATACAGGGAGGAATCCCTATCACAACATACTTGAAAAATTGTCCTTTATTAAGGACCTCCAAGGATAGGGAATTCACTACCTATTGTTGCAGATCTAATGGTTAGGGAATTTTTTTATGGACTCAGATCCCTTCCAACTCAAAATCTATCATACTATGGAACTGAAATCTTTGTCTCTATAACTTTCATGCTTTTTCTTGTTCTGTTTTCTGGGACAAAACAGCCTTCTGGATACAGGAGACAGTCCTCATATCCAAGCTAAAGTTTTTCTTTTTCATGCTGAATATCCTAAGTTCCTTAAACTGCTGGATCCAACTTGAACCAGCTCATGAAAGACTAATTGTTAAATTATCAGTGTGAGCATTTATACCTCAGAAATTGGCAAACAGTGCAAATCAGGTCTTATATTGTTCTGTTGATTGTCTAGGCTTGAGAAAATGGTGGGGAAGATGTTAATGATGAAGATTAAGGTGTGTCCTGTGTCCATCCTCCCCACCCCCACCAGTGGTTTTCTGAAATAAAGCAGCTATAAATGACTATCCAGAAAGGCAGTGGTATACAGTAAGCAGCATGGTAAACTCTAGTCATGAATACCTGGATTTAAATCTTATCTCATATCACTTCTCTGATCCTCATTTTCCTCATTCGTTGAAGTGAGATAATTGTTGTTGTTCAGTTGTGTCTGATTCTTCATGACCCCATTTGGTGTTTTCTTGGCAAAGATACTAGCATGGTTTGCCATTTCCATCTGCAGCTCATTTTACAGATGAGGAACTGAGGCAAATAGGGTTATATGACTTGCCCAGGGGTCTCACAACTAGTAAAAGTCTGAGGCCAGATTTGAATGTAGGAAGATGAGTCTTTCTGACTTCAGATCTAGCACTCTATCCGCTTTGCCACCTAGCTGCCCCAATTGAGAAAAAACAATTAGTATTTGCATAGGATTTTAAGGCTTACAAAAGCACTCTATAAATAATACTTTATTAGATCCTCACAACAATACCTATAAAGCAGGTGCTATTGTCATTCCTATTTTACAGATGGAGGTACTGAAGCTTAGAGGGTAAGTTTCTTGCCCGGGGTCACATAGCCAGTGATTACAGGCATAGCTCAGATATATTGTGGGTTTGGTTCTAGACCACTGCAGTAAAGTGAATGTTGCAATAAAGTGAGTCACATGAATATTTTGGTTTCCCAGTGCATATAAAAGCTATGCTTATACTATACTGCAGTCTATTAAGTATGCAATAGTATTATGTCCAAAAAACTCCAAACAAACAATGTATATACCTTAATTAAAAACACCAAACTTTATTGCTAAAAAATGCTAGCCATTATCTGAGATTCTAGGGAGTTGTAATCTTTTGGCTGGCAGAGCGTCTTGTCTTGATGCTGGTGGATGCTGAATGATAAGAGGGTTGGTTCCCGAAGGTTGAGGTAGCTGGCAGTTTCTTAAAATAAGACAACAATGAAGTTTGCACATTGATTGACTCTTCCTTTCACTTGAATACTTAGAGGTCATTGTAGGGTTATTAATTAGCTGAATTTCAATATTGTGTCTCAGAAAATAGGGAGACCCAAGGATGAGGAGAGATGGGAACAGTTGGTCAATGGAGCAGTCAGAACACATATTTACTGATTAAATTCACAGTCTTATATGGGCATTGTTTGTGGGGCCCCAAAACAGTTGTAATAGCAACATCGAAAATCACTGGTCACGGACAAACTTAACAGATATAATACTAATGAAAAAGTTTGAATTTTATGAGAATTACCAAAATGTGACAGGGAGACATGATGTGAGAACATGCTGTTGGAAAAATGGTGCCAAGAGGCAGGAGTGTTGCTAACCTTCAATTTGTAGAAACAATACAGTATCTGAGAGGCTCAGCAAAGCAAAGTACAGTCAAACAAGGCATACCTGAATCTGGGTTAGGATTTGAGACAACATGGCTGCCTCTGAAACTTATTATCTATGTGATCAAGCCAGACACGTCACCTCTCTGAGGCTCATTTTCCTCATCTGTCAAGTTGGGACAATAACATATGTAGTGTCTGCTTCACTAAGTTATTTCAAGGCTCAAAAACAAAATTAAAACACTTTGTAAATGCTATATAGGTATCAGCAATTATTAGTCATTAAAATATGAAAAATAAACATAAGAGGATTTACAGTTGGAAGGGGTCTTATAAACCATCTACTCCAATCTCCTCATTTTATAGATGAGAACATGGGGGCCCTAATATGGTAAGTAGCATAGCCAAGGTCACATGGGTAATAAGTGGCAGTTTCAGCATTTGAACCCAGGGCTTCTAACTCCAAAGTCAGTTTTCACTCCATTGAATCATCCTACCTATTTGTTTAGGGAGAACTCCTATATTGTGTGGTACAGAATATCAGTTCTATACAAACAGAGAGTAAAGCGAAAGATCTTTGTGGATCTTTCAGAGAAGATATTCAGAGAAGGCTTCCTGAATAAGAATGCTTCTTATACCTGATTTTCAAGAAAATATAAGATTTAGTCAAAGAACCTATAGCTCAGGAAGGACATTTTGGGGAAGCTTAAGCAAAAGGAGTATTGTACAGTAGAAAGAGTATTAGTTTTGTCATTAGAACCCTGGGATTGAATCCAAGTGCTGATAATAGTGTCCTTGGCCAACTTGGCATTTTGGACTTAGGTTTTCTCTTCTGTAAAATAAAGAGCCTGTATTTACAGAATATCAAAGAGCTTTAAGTCTTAGCATCCTATGAAGGCAAGTGAGAAAACATCTATTAAAAGTTCTCCAACAAAAAATGTAATAACAAATATTATAACTGTATTTTTGAGACTAGTGAAGAATAAAGTAAATGGGAGGGCAGAGAGGTTGCAGCCAGGAAATTGCAACAGTAATCTGGATGTGAGAAGATGTGACTGTCTTGATTAGGGTGGTGGCAGCGGGAATGGGCTAGAAGTTTAAATTTTTGAGAAATAGTGAAGGAAGATTTAAAAGAAATTGATGAGTGGAACAAGAGGAGGCAAATAAAAGATAACTCATGTTTAGACTTAGACAAAATTCTGAGGCTGGGAAGATAGTAGAGTCAGAAGATTATGGCATTTTAAATTTATAACAATGGTTGAGTACCAAAGTAGAGCTCAACTAAATTTAATCAAACTCAATAATCATTTATTAAGCATTTACTATGTGTAAAACATAATGTTAGACAGTGTGAATACAAAGACAATAGCACATCAATTCCTGCCTTCAAGGAGCTTACATTCTACAAGAGAGACTGTGGAAGGAAGGGAAGAGAGCTGAAGAACGACCCCTGGAAAACATCTACTTTATGACGTTGGTAACAAATTTGAACAATTCAGAAAAAAAAGAACTTGTATGAATTGCTGTTAAGTAAAGTAAGCTGAACCAGGGAAACAATATACACAATAAAAATAAGGTAAAATAATACAACATTGAAAAACTACATAATTTTGATCCATGCAGTGACCAATCACAATATCAGAAGACAGGTGGAAGAACATTATCATCTGGTGGACTATAAGTCCAAGGTTAGGCATATGGTGTTAGACAAAGCCATGCATTAGCTTGTCTTGCTATTGTTTCAAAGGAGGCTTCTTTGGAGGGCAACAGGAAGTAAGAATAATGTAAAAGGAATCAATGAAATATTTATTTTAAGGCATTAATAAAACATTCACTTTTTTTTAAAAAGAGGTCATGAAGATTCAATGAGTGAGAGAGAGTAGGAATTATTAGAGATATTTGTTATTTGCCCTTCATTCTCAAAGAGGACCAATGACATCAGGAGGGTGATGTCTCAACTTGCAAGGGAATTGGATTTAAGTGAGGCAGGGCTGTGCAAAGGCATCAGCCTCACTCTTTCCTCCAGAGTCATCAGAGACCAGTGGCAAGACACAGATCAGGACAACTGGAGATGGCCCCAGATGCAATAGGAGACCTTGACCTTTTTAAGCTAAGGTCTTTCCTAGGACTCAGTATGCCTGAGGCCATTAGAGAGACAGGAAGAGAATTAAGGAAGCATAGTATCTCTAAAGCCAACGAATGAGTAAATATATAGTAGGAGATAGTGAACCTATTAGGAAAGCAGAATATAGATCAAATAGGATAAAGACAAAGGTTGAAAAAGCCATTGTATTTGGCAATTAGTGACCTTGAAAAACTGATGACTTTTTGAGAGAGATTTTAGTAAAGCAAAAGTAATGAGAGGCAGCATGGTATAGTGGGGAAAATGGTAGCTTTGCAGTTAGAGAAGTATGGGATTGAATTCCACTTTTAACATACAATTTTGTTCAGCTATTGGCAAGTCTCTAAGCCTCTTTAAGCCTCAGTTTTATCATCTGTAAAATGGTAACAATAGCACTTGTAGTACTTAGCCTCTGGCACTGTAAGGATCAAATGAGACCATGTATGTAAACTGAAACATGAATTTTAGCTTTATTATTAATCACAGAAGTCAGATTGACAGGAGTTGGGGAGATAATGTACAGTGAGGAAGTGGAGAATATAAAATAATGCAATTTGTTCAAGAAGTTTAGAAGAATGAGAAGGAAAAAGATAAGATGGTACCTAGATGTAGTGGAATGCTCAAGGGAAGGCTTTTTTTTTTAGGATTAGAGAGACCTAATTTTTTTGGAAAGGAGCCAGTAGGTAGGAAAAGATGCATGGGAAAGGAGGATCTGTATCAAGGACCTTGAAGAGAGGGATGATCTCTGATCCAAGGTATAGGTAGAGGGATTAACCTTCATGAGGAATATGCATACCTCTTGACTAGAGAGGAAAGGAGAGTGGGTAATGAATGGTGGAGCAGAATTGGGAGGGAAGAGTGCTCATCGGATGGCCTTACTTATCCTAGTGAGATAAGAAACTAGGCTATTATCATTGTGGGTTGGAGGAATAAGATCGTGAGGAGAAGGGAGAGAGGAGATACCATAGTGAGATAGTAAACCAATTAAAGGTAAGGTAGAATAGGCAAGCAGGATAACAAAAACACAAATCTCATCATTGAAAGGGAATTCAGAAGCCATCTAGTCTAACCCATCCCTAAATAAGAATCCCTTCTACATTCCTAAAGTGTGATCCTCTAGCCTTCACCTGAAGACTTGTGATGAAGGTGAAGCCACTGATCTCCTAAGCATCCCATTCCATTTTTAAATAGGGTATTTCCCCTTCTATTGAGCCTAAATCTGCTCCTCTAGCAAAGTCTCCACCCACTGTCCCCTATTCCATCCCTTGGTGCTAAGTAAAACAACTCAAATTCCTCTTCTATATGATAGTTCTTCAAATACTTGAAAATAGTTATCATGTATCCCCCTAATTTTTTCCTTCTCTAAACACCCTGATTGCTTCAACTTATTTGTTTATTGTTTGTTTTTCGAGTCTAATATCAATCCTTCAGAAGTGCTGCCAGTTGTTTATGCCCTTCCTGAAATGTGGTACCTAAAAGTGAATATAACATTTGATTGTCCTCTGATGAGTGCTGAATAAAGTGGTACTATCTTCTGCCTTTCTGGACACTATTCATCTGTTCTTACATCTCTCAATGCAGTTTAAGATCAGGCTAGTTCTCTCTCTCTCTCTCAAACAGATGAGGGTTATGTAACATAAATTCATAATGGGTGAAGTCAGCTCAGTTTCATGATTTTCTCCATCAATGCTCAGCAGCCCTGGAGCAGTACTTGAGAAATTGGATGGTGAAGGTTTCCTAAGGATGAGAATTTGAAGGCAGAGGATAATGAAAACTAAGGTCTGGAGCCAATGGATGCTAGATGAGTGAACTTTGGGGTCAGGAGGGTGGCATCTTGGTCTTTTAATTTCACCTGTGTAAGGAACTGGCATGGAAATACAGCAATACATCTTAGCAACTTGTCTGTAGCTAATACACTTAAAGATTGCCTATGATATTGAGACTTGTCTATGGTGACACAGCTACTATACATTATTGTTGTTGTTTGTCCTTCATTCTTGGAAGACCATGAGATCATGGAAGTGATGCCATGACATTCAAGTGAATTGGATTTAAGTGAGGAAGGTCTGTGCAAAGTCACCAGCCTCACTCTCTCCTCCAAAGCCATCTGGGTTCAGTGGCAAGATATAGATCAGGAAGATTGGAGATGGCCCTGGATGCAGTGGGAGTCCTTGGCCTTGGCTAAGGGTTTTTAACTGGTCTCAGTTTGACTCCGACAACACCCATTTAGTGATTAAGGTTAGGTAAGAAATTAGGCAGAGAATAGCCTCTTTACCTAGTCAAAAAATGTAGTAGGTGCTCATGGTCCTTGCTTAGTGTAACATTTATGCAGTAAATAATAAATATGAGACCTTATTAAATACCATAGCAGCTAGGTGGCACAGTGGATAGAGCACTGGCCTTGGAGTCAGGAGGACCTTTGTTCGAATCCTGCCTCAGACACTTGACACTAGCTGTGTGACCCTGGTTAAGTCACTCAACCCAGATTGCCTTGCAAAAAAAATGCCCATGAACAAAAAACTATATGTTAAGGACAAGACTAAACCCAGGTCTACCTGACTCCAAGGGCAGCCCCCATCCTCTATGCTATGCTATTTAATATAATTTCTCCCTGTCTAGGGCAATGTATAGCACATAATAGTATAATAAATGATTATTGAGGGGCAAATCATGTGGTCAAAGCTGTCTATGGGGCAAGTGAAACCAGACTAAGGATAGCTCAAAGGGTGAAACGTGGAGGATGTGTGTGTGTGTGTGTGTGTGTGAAAGAGAGAGACAGAGACAGAGACATAGAGAGACAGAGACACACACAGAGACAGAGAGAGACAGAGAGAGACAGAGAGAGAGAGAGAGAAAGAGAGAGAGAGAGAGACAAAGAGACTCAGAGAGAGTAAGAAGGAGGGTGGAGAATAAGAGGGTGTGGCCAGACAGTGGAAGTTCAGAGCTCTAGATGTAGGGAGTTAGGCAATTTCAAGTGTTGGTGAAATATAATGTGCAGCAATGCTGGAGTGTGACTGAAATAGGGTGGAGAATATGGTTTTTGGAGTTGAGAGTAAACATTGAGAAGTCAGGTTATTGGATGTGTCATAAATATGAATGTATACTCCCCAAGGGTAATGTAATGTCAGGAGTAGGGTAGAGCAGGAATATTTAACCAAATACCTAAATCATTGAGAAAGTATGGAGACTACCATGTAGGTCAAGGTCATACAAGGAGTAAGTGACAGAGTCCGGACTCAAGTCCTTTGACTATAGGTCCAGTGCTCTGTCTGCTGTAACATGCTTCAATTAAATTCAAGAATTAAAATGTTCTAGGTACCAGCTATACAAAGAAAAAAAAATCTTTGCCCTTCAAGAGCTTGTATTTTACTGGGTTTCTTTTATTCTTCATTGATTTAACTTGAGTAAAACATTAATCGTAGCAAAATGAAGTGGGAAATAATTTCTTTCTCAAGGTTGTCTTGTCTAACCTGCCAATTAGTGAACCAATGGCCACTGATTTTATTTATTTTCAATTAAAGGCAATTGGAGAGGATTTTTTTTTCTGATTTAAAAATTTCTGAAAGCAATAAGGATGGACCATAAGATTATAAATCTAGAGTTCAAAGTGATCTTGGAGATCATTTAGTCTAATCCCCTCATTTTACAAATGAGAAAACTGAGGCCCAGGGAGGCTATTAGTTACCCAAGGTTACACTGGCAATAAGTATCAGGGACATGATTTGCAACCAGGTTCTTTGATTCCAGAGCCAGGACTCTTTCTACATATTATCTTTTGCCCTTATAATGTACATATAGTGCCTTTATATGTAGTAGGTGCTTAATAAATGCTCATTGGATCTAACTGAATGGCGAAAGAGTAGCAAACACAGATTAAATGGTCTTCAATGGCCTTCAATGTCTGACAGATTATAGGACCATAGATTTAGAGCTGAAAAAAATCTTAAGAGCTTTACCACGTCCAATCCCTCATTCTATAGATCAGGAAGCTGAGGCACAGAGGTTAAGTGGCTTGCTCAAGGTCATATAGCTAGTAAAGGTCTGAGGTAGTATTCCCCTTGCCCTCATTGGTTGATAATAGGAAGAGTGAAAAAGGAGCAATGGGAAATAAACTATATGCCTACTACTATTCCTGACACTCTAAGTAGAGGGAGTGGGAAAAGTGGCTTCCAATGGAAAGTGTTGCAAGAGATACGATGCCCTCAGGGGAGAGACAGGTTTTATTAAAGCAAAGAGAGAGAAAGAATATTGCTAAAGAAAATATTCAAGGACATCATATATCCTTGTTGATTTTTGTGGATCAAACAACAGGTGTTCTAGAGGAGCCAGCAAAAGGTGCTAGGAAATGAAAATGGTGGACAAACTGGATTGGATCGGGCCAGGAATGGAAAAAGTAAGGCTGATAATAATAGGGATACACATTCAAAATGAGGCAAAATTAATGCACTGTTTATGCCTAAGGTGGAGAGACTGGATGATAAGGATTGGGGAGCCAGTACAAGAGGATGGAGGTTGGTGTGATATGTTTCATATGAAAACTTTAACAATACAGCTCTGGCAAATTTGCTTGCTTCAGAATTCACCTTTAAATTTGTAGTGTTGGTGTTTTAGAGTGTTTTTGTGGCCTTATGAGAGGTAAAAGATTAAATTTATTAGAAACTCCAAACTGAGTAGGTAGGTATGGTTAAGAAATGGCTTGGGTCCATATGACTCCTCCTTGATCGACCTCAGTCATTATCCTTGAGATACCATTACCTGAATAAAATTGGAGGAAGGAAAGATAGACCTAGCTACTGCAGTCCCTGTACACCTTTCAGGGAAAACAAAACAAAGCAAAACATTTCTGATGAAAAGGTATCTAAAATGCTTGCTTATTATGGTGGTGAGGGAGGGTTTGAAGTGTACCCACAATACAACCCACACTCTATTCATGTTTTACATATGGTCCACAAAGGGCAGTTCAGGGATATAGCAGAAAACAATATGCTTTGTCTCTCTTCTTGGAGTGAGGCTGGGAGAAGGAAGTAGGGGGTTTTATTAGAGTGTGCATTTCAGGGACTGGCTTCGCCTTGATTAAAAGCCCTTCCATTTGCTCTTAAATAGCTTCATTTCCCCCTCGGTTAGTGTTTCTTGATAGTGAATTAGGAGGATATTATAGATAGATTTCTTTGTGTTGGAATTCTTCCTAGAAGCAATAATAATATTCATCCTGGGGAGATGACAAATGTCACAGGGTGTTAGAGCTTGAAGGGATTTTAAAGGATGTCTTGTCTCAACCTCTCATTTTTAGGAAACAGAGATTTGGAAAAGGGAAACGACTTACCACAGTCACTATGCTGGTGATTGGTGTTTGGGAGAGCTCCTGATGCGGGGCTATACCATAAACTTATACTCAGCCTCAGCATGCAGAGACACAGTGTCAGGTTACAAGGGTGGGGGCGGGATGGGGTGATAGCTAAATTATTCATGTCAATGCCTTGGTTCTTAAATCAATCCACAGAAGACAAAGTAGTTAACTACTTAATAAGGTTGCTTTTAGGCTTTTTAAATCCAAACTTCATAAATCCCTCGTGATTATTGATGGGTCTGTCTCTTTCTTGCATCAGATAGAAATTCCAACAGAATGAAGACTGTTATAATTAAGAAAATCTATTCTAGGCCGCAAAAAGTCAAAAGTGGCAGCAGCTGCCAAATCCTATGTATTAAAATAAACACTGAGAAATGGCTTCAAAGGGACTCTGGTTATACTTTTACCCCCTCTCCTACTGCTTCTAATTTTTAAACCACAGTAGGAAAGATAGTGAGAGTCACTGTAATGCGGTGGATAGAATGTTGGATGATCTAGGTTCAAGTTGAGACTTTGCCACTTATTACAGGAACTATGTGGGAACACACAGCAACCAGTCCTGGACCAGAGAGCCCTCTCCTACTCAAAAATGTATTTACTATTGGAGTAAGCCCTGAGGTAGAACTGACCGGACTGGGGATTGGAGGTTGGGTAATAATAATACCAAGAATTTCAATAACACTCTAAAGTTTATTTTTCTTACTTGATCTTCACCACAGTCCTGTGAGGTAGGTGTTATTATTATCTCCATTTTGTAGATAAGGAAAATAAGGTTGGGAAGTTGAATGACTTGCCCAGGGTTACCCAGCCAGGAAGTGTCTGAAGTTGGATTTGGATTTGGATTCAGTTCTTCCTGTCTCCAACCCAATACTCTATCCCCAAATAACCTTAGCTCCTCAGTGATCACCAATTCCTGCCTTGACCATCAGGCAGGACCAGGGACTTGCCATCTGTCACATGCCCCCCCCATTTGTTGTTGAGTCATTTTTCAGTCATGTCGTGACCCCATTTGGGCTTTTCTTGGCAAAGAAACTTGGTTTGCATTTCCTTCTCCAGCTTATTTGACAAATGAGGAAACTGAGGCAAACAGGGTTAAGCGACTTGCCCAGGGTCACGCAGTTAGTAAGTGTCTGAGGTCATATTTGAACTTAGGTATTCCTGACTTCAGGCCCAGCGCTCTAGCCGCTGTACTACCTACCTGCCTTTCTACGATTTGATCCAGAACCACCAAATACCCTCCAAAGAGTCCCACCATCCATAATCTAAATAACATTGGAAAGAAACCTGGGGCAGAGCTGACCAGGTGATCTGATGGGACCCAGGTAATGATCAGAGGGCATTCTTCATTCAAGGCAAACTGTTCTGTTTTATATTCATTGGTACAGAACACTCCCTTTCCCTTCTCTGTTCATTGGTATAGACTTTTCTTCCTACCTGGAGCACATTCCTTTCTATATCTCTGAGAATTCCTAGATTCCTTTGAAGCTCAGGATCATGTGCCATATCTCACAGGGAGCCCATCTTGATCCCTTCTTTTGATAGTCTCTGCCCTCCTGAAATTATTTTGGTTGTATTGAGTATATGCTTTAACGTGCTTTATACATGTTATCTCTGCTATATGCCAGCAGAATGTAAACTCCATGAGGTCAGGGATTGTTTTATTTTCTTTTGTCTTTGGATTCCCAACACTGAGCACAGCTACTGGTACTTGGTAGCCACTTGAGAAATGGTTCTTGAATGCATGAAGTCACTCCCTTGAGATAGCTATCTCACTTTTGTCTTGGTTTTCCAGCACCTAGGACAATGCCTGGCCCTCATTAGGTGCTTAAAAGTGCTCGTTGATTAATTTGACTGCTCTGTAAAATTAGGGAATTCCTCTAGATGATCTGTGATTCTGTTAACATATCTAACTTCAGGTGAACAATAGGCAATTTCATGAAATATTAGATTTACAGCTGAAAGATACTTTAGATGGCATCTAGTCCAGTCCTTTTATTTTGTGTATGATAGGAATAGGAGGCCCAGAGAGGCTGTCACTCGCCCAAGGTTACATAAGGAGTAAGGGGCGGTATCAGGATTTGAACCCAGGTTCCTTGATTCCAGAACTAGTACTCTGTCTACTGTGCCATGTTTCAAGTCAATTCAAGATATATTTAGTATTGCAATTATAATGTAAAAGTTACTATCCTAGGCACTGAGGATAAGAAGACCAAAAAAAAAAAATGTCCTTACCCTCAAGGAGCTTATATATTATTGGATTTCTTTGACTTTTTACTTATTTCATTTTACTATAAAATAGGTTATTGCAAAATAAGGTAAGGAATAATTTCTTTCTCAAGGTTGCATAACCCATTGAAGGCATAGCCATCTATTAAATTTATTTTCAGTTATTGGCAAATGGAGAGGGTTTTTTTTCTTCTGTGATTCAAATCTGAGAGTTCCCAAATAGCAGAAGTCAGGAAATGGGTTTTAGAGAAGCAAAGTGTACAGCAGGCACCTCTAGCCAGTTAGGTTGAATGCAGGATGGGAATGTTCCTTAATGTTACTAAAGGGTACATAATGTGTAAAAATGATAAATGTATGAAATGACTACAAATATTTAGTATTAAATTATTGTACCTCACCCAAGAGATAAATGGTGTAAGTGATCTCTTTGTCACTCATACATAATTGAGCTGCTTTTCATAAAAAAAAAAAATTACAGAGAGTTGAATAGAGGGGGAAAAAAGACTGGAGCATCCTTACCATCAGTGATCCTGACATCAAGAAAAGAATGCTTATCACTGACACCAAAGAAATCGAGATCAAAAGGTCTTGATTCCTGAGAAAGACATTTTGGTAACCTAACTATTTAGTATCCAATTCTTCATACCTACCACTTTTAGTCTTTTCACAACTGAGTGCCCTACATGCATTGTTGCTTCTTATGGATTTATTTATAGATCCATTACAGCCTTGCTGTCATCTCAGTTAAGTAGTTTCTATAAAAACTAAGGTTGCTTTGAATTGCTTCAGTAAACCTCAGTTATCTTGGAATGTGAAGAACTTTTGAGCGTCATTGGTTGGCCAAATTAGGTGCTTTCATAAAACCACTATTTGAGGATGCCTAATATCCCCAAATGTTCTAGCTCCTAAATCATCATTTCTAGGATGGTGAGCTGAGAAAAACTGGAGTTAGATTAAGCAGTGATAGATAACAGTTGAAGTTTTATCAGGAAAGTACTTAATTCGTACCAGTATAGTTTCATTTTTTTTAAATATCACTAAAAAAGTATCACTTTTTTAGATTGTATAGGTAAAGGTTAAATACTAACTTTGACTTACTACTTTAATAGTTTCTTGACTGAACTATATGCTTAACTATGTTCTAAGTTATCTAGACTTTTCTGGATTTCAAAATCATGACCTGAGCTCTCCTTTCCCCCTTCTTCCCTGATTTTCTGTTCCTTTTTGTGTTGTCTTCCTTCATTAGCAGGTGAGCTCCTTGAAGACAGGGGCTGTTTTTGTATTTGCTTATATTTATTTACCCAGAATTTAGCACTATACTTCTCACATTAGTAAATGCTTTCTAAATGCCTGTTTTTTCCTTCCTTTCTATTGCTGGGTAAAGCTCATCCATGGCTCATCCATGCAACCACAAACCAAGGTGCCACTATTAATCCTGTCACGGCTACATGAATAACAGGTATGATGCCTAAGGAAAAAAATAACTTCTAAAATGCTAGCTTTTTAAAAATCAAACCCAGCAACTTAATATTTCCAACTAACCTCCTAAAGATGGTTTACCTAGTTTCAACCCTCCTGATTTAAAAATGTGTAAAAAAAACTGCACACCCATCACTATATATGAGTCCATCTAAATGGACAAGTGAATCTTGGAAACTTTCTGTCTTCTGTGTAATACTGTCTCCCCGTTTTCAATACTAATGCAACAGCTATCCCAAACATAGCACAGCACAGCATTTTTATTTGTGTATATGTTTTATGTGATAATCTTTTGTGTACATCTCTGTTACTAGGTTTTAAGCTCTTGGAGCTGGAACTATGTCTTTGTCTTCTTTGCATACATAATAATTTCCAACAGAAGGTAAATATTTAATAAATATCTGTGGAATAGATGAGCAAGAATTTTTAGGAGATACCGACTTCAATTTATGTTGTACCACAGGGTCAAATACAGCACGTAATAATGGAGTGTCTGGGGTGAAGTCAGAATAGGATCCACAGCACGTAGAAAAGATTCCTGACCCACCAAGATGTCTAACCTTGGCCAGGACAAAGAATGCTTGGTTTAAAGAAACCTCTCTCTGTCCAATGGCAATTGCTGCTTCTGAATAGAAAACACAATATATATGGGGAGGAGAGTTATGTAGGATAATATTTTCCTTCCAATACTTTCTTTTAATAGTAGATAAAATTGGGGGTCACATGAGTACATATAGTGTGCAATGAATTTCATATAAACTACACATTTGACCTAAAGAAATGCTCTACAGAATATTTGTTTTTAGAGCTGAAAGGAGACTTAGGAATTGTCTTTTCTAAATGTATTGTTTTAAAGATGAAGGAACTGAGGTCAAGAGGGATGAAATAATTTGTATGATTATAACAAAACTCAGAAAAGAACCCAGGTCTTCTGGTTCTAAGCTCAGTGATTTCCCTAACACAGGGGAATGGGGGGTGGTGGTGGTAAGAAATTAAATGTTAACACTAAAAGCACCAAGCTTGGAGTGTTGACCTTGGAGTGCAGCAACTTAGATGGGATGGGATAACTTAGATGGGATGGAACCTTAGCTCAGATCCCTACTCTGCCATTTGTTCTTTATGATACCTTGGGCAAGTCACTTCCCTTGTTTAGGCTTAGTTTCTCTTGTCTGTAAAGTGAGTATGGTTGGACTAGATGATCTTGTAAGTTCCCTTCCAACTCTCGAAGTGGGACCCTATACCACAGATAGTCTACAGTGGTTCTAAAAATATGGCACCAACCAAGATAGTTAGTATAGAGGAAAGAGTACTAGATTTGTAATCCTGATTCCTAGGTTCATACCTTGGTTCTAGCACCTGATACCTACAGACACATCCCTTCACCTCTCTGGGCCTCATTTTCTTCATCAGTCAAATGCAGGTGTGGAAGATTAGTCCAGATGACCTCTAGATTAATTTTCAGTTCTATAAACTTTCTTTGGCCATTAGTTCTCCCGAGTTTAAGCATAGTAATCAGTAGAACTAGGACCAGCTAGGTGGTACAGTGGATAGAGCACTTGACCTGGATGCAGGAAGATTTGAGTATAAATCTGGTCTCAGGAATGTACAAGCTGTGTGACCTTGGGCAAGTCACTTTTTCCTCTTTCTGCCTCAGTTTCCTCAGTTGTAAAATGAGGATAATAATAGCCCTTACCTGCAAGGGTTATTGGGAAGATAAAAGGAAATAATAATTGCAACATACTTTGTAAATTTTAAAGTTCTATGTTGTTATTATTTGATATTATTATTATTATTAATGTTATTATTATCAATGGCATAGCAAGAATCGAAACATGGACTTCTTGGCTCACGGTGCCACACTGTCTGTCTGTGTTTCCCCTGGGTCAGGATCAATATTAGGGGTAAGCAATCAAATGTTACTGCTGTACTGAGTCTAGAGTGGTACTAAAAATAAACTACCAAACACACTGCTTTTGGCTGCTGGAGGAATCAGGGTGAGGAGAATGCAGCCTTTTTTCATTTGTGACCTTGAGTTATGATTAATTTTAGATAAGTAGTGGATAATCCACTTAAAGGAAATCACCTTTGCTCCACCTTGAAAGAAAAACATAAATTTGACTTCTGTCCCAGTTCCTCGTAAGAACAGTTTTCCCATAAAATGTCTCCTAAATAGCTCCACGCTAGGAAGGATGGCTAATAAAAGCACTTTGTGTACTTATTAGAGAAGAGCAGAATGCCACGGTACTGAACAATTACCTGCAAATAACCTCCCCAGACTGGCTCTGAGTATAAAAAGGCCTCTTCCCCAGGTAGAAATCCATAACAGGGTGGGCAGTTGTAATCCCTTTCACTCATGATGTGCTTATGAGAGCTGTCAGGGAGATCAAAAGAGTAGATGTATCCAGGAGAGCACCCGAAAGCCAAGTAAGGGCTGAAGGCAGAAGGTCAATGATGGAGGAGAGCAGTCAATCATTTCAATTTATCATAGCTGTGAAGTGTGGGAGGACCACAGACTTCTCCTGAGTACCAGGAATTCACTTTATAGTGGTGGCAAACAATAGCATTAGCTGAAATGAATTTATCCCTTTTGCATGGCATCCTTTTGAAAGAACTTACATTTCTAGGACATTTTTAAGTTTCCAAAGCTCCTTCCTGAAAATAACCCTGAGAGGAAGTACTATGCCATGATCGCCATTTTAAAGATGAGTTAATGGAGATTGATGGAAATTAAATGATAAACAATTAGCTGGTGTCAGATTTAAGCTCAAGTCTCCTGACTCGAAGTTAACTGCATTTTCAACTTTCCAGGTGTAAATCACGGGACTCGGAGGCTGGAATGGACTGTAGAAGTCATCTAGTTGAACTCCCTTCTTTTACATAGAAGGACACTGAGGTCCAGAGAGAGGAAGTGTCTTGCTCAAATTCAGTAAGAATTCAGTAAAAAGTCGATCTGGGGCTCCAGTACAAATCTTTGGAATCTTTTGGCTCCTATTTCAGACTATCTTTCTATTATCTTGGACTTGGAGTTAGGAAAACCTGGGTTCAAAGCCTGCTTCTAACACTGCCCAACGGCTGGCAAGTTGCTTAACATCCCTTACTCTTAGTTTTCTCATCTGTATAATGGATCTAATAGCTCTGGTACTCCCCTCTTACGGTTGTTGTGAGGACTAAATAAGAAAATGTCACTAAAACAGTTTGTACAATTAAGAGCACCATACAATGTCAGTTACTGTTAATGTTCTTCCTATACTGTCAGTCAGTCAATCAATAAATATTTATTAAGCATCTACCATGGGCTAAGCACTTGGTTGGTTGGTTGGTTGTTGTTCCTTGTGCTCAAAGAAGACTAAAATCACAGCCCTATGTGGGGGTCAAGGTATGGTGTGTCCAACTGTGGCTGAACAGGCCAACGTGAGCTTGGAAGGCTCTACCACAGCTTGGGCACAAATATGAGCATTTGGAGCAGAGATGTCTTTCACTTTGAGCATCTCATGTTTCTTTTTGAGCTATTGCGACTCTGCTTTGTTCATAGAGCACAGTGCCTTCTTGATGAGAGCATGCCACGCTGGTTGGTCCTGTGCCAGTGTGTCTCATGTCTCACAATTGATTCCAAAGTTCAGAGAGACCTTAAGAGTGACTTTGTATGGCGTCTACTGACTTCCATGTAGGAGCCGGCCTTGTCAGAGTTCTTAGTAAAATAGTCTTTTAGGCAAACATACACTTGGCATTTGAACAATGTGGCCAGCCCATTGGAGTTGTGTTCTCTGCAGTAGAGTTTGAATACTTGGCAGTTCAGCTTGAGAAAGGACCTCAGTGTCCAGTACCTTATTTTGCCAGGTGGTTGTCAGAATCTTCCTAAGACTACTCAAATGAAAGTGATTGAGTTTCTTGCCATGGTTCTGGTATATTGTTCAGGTTTCATAGGCATACAACAATAAGGTCAGTTCAACAGTTCTGAAGATCTCCAGTTTTGTAGGCAGCCTAACGCCTCTTTTTTCCTATACTTTCCTTTGGAGCCTCCAAAACACTGAGCTACCTATGGTAAAGCATATGCTAACTTCATCATCTATGTGAACATCCCTGGAAAATAAATGAGCTTATTCATGGCATTCAAAGTCTCTCTATTTGCTTTAACCAATAGTTCCACATATATATGATGTAGTGCTGGCTGGTGGAGCACCTGTGTTTTCTGGGTGTTAATTGTTAGGCCAAAATTAGCACAAATGGCAGAGAGGTGATCCATACTCTGTTGCATCTCAGCCTCAGAAGCTGCACTGAGGGCATAATCATCTCTGAACAAAAAGTCACACACCAATTCTCCTTCGACTTTAGTCTTGGCCTGCATCCTTTTTAAGTTAAATAATTTACCATCAGTGTGGTTGCAGACCTTGATGCCATTTTCACCCTTGTTGAAGGCATTTGACAACACTGTTGAAAACATCATGCTGAAAAGAATGAAAGCAAGCACACAGCCTTGCTTCCCTCCATTAGTGACTGCGAAAGCACAAGAGAATCATCCATTATCCAGAATCTGTGCAAGCATGCTGTTGCAGAACTGGCATACAATAACAATGATCTTCTTTGGGCAACCAAATTCTGTCATAATCTTCTATAGGCCCATGTGACTGACATTATCAAAGGTCTTATTCAGATCAATTAATGTTGTATACAGACCTCTGTTCTGCTCCTGGCATTCCTCCTGGAGTTGTCAGGCAGCAAACACCATATTGACCATTCTGTGACCCTTTCTGAAGCCACACTGGCTCTCAGGTAGAGGGACATCTTCCAGGTGAAGGATCAACCTATCAAGGAGGACTCTGGCAAGAAGTCCTAAGAGAGAGGCCCCTCTGTGATTGTCATAGGACAATCTATTTCCTTTTCCTTTATAAAGATGGACAATGGAGACATGCTTGAACTCCTGCAGTAGGGGTAACCTCCTCTTGCCATATAATCCAGAAGATTTCAGTCAGCTTTTGTATGAGCAATGGACCTCCTGCTTGGTAAATCTCAGCTGGAATAGAATCAATACTGTCACTAAAGTCAGGAGGTAGGGAATGAAGAGGAGAGCATTCCAAGCATGGGGGACAAAACAGCAAAAATCCCCTCGAGTCAGGAGATGGAGTGTCTTTTTTCAGAACATAAATGAAGCCAGTATCCCTGGATCACAGCACACATGTTAGTGGGGAAGGAGTGAGAGTGCTAAATAGAGAAAAATTGGAAGTATAGGTTAGGAAGGGCTTTGAATATCAGAGGATTTTGTATTTGATCCTATAGGTGATAGGGAACCACATTTCTATGGCTTGCTGATATGTCATCTCTTATGTGAAGCCTTTCTTGATCTCATGATGGAAATAATTTGTCCCTTGACTGATACCCTTTATATCTTTATATTTCTCTTCTACACTTAGTGTTTGAATCACATCCTTCTACACTTAGTATTTGTATCACATTTATCTGTGCACATATTCTATCACCCCTATTAAGCTTTTGAGATAAGTGGCTGCATCTTAGCTATTTCTGAATCTCTCCCAGGGCCTAGCTCAGGGTCTTGTACATACTTATTAGATGTTTGTTGAATGAATGAATGAATGAACAGACCTACAGCAAAGTAAATACTCTAGTTATTCATTGTATTTCACCACTATGCCATACCCTTTCCCTCTATAGTCACTTGATTTACCATTTTTGTGGTGCTTTTCATTTGCATTGCCAACTTTTAGCATGATGCTTTGAACATAGTGAAAACTTAACAAATATATTTTCATTCCTTAATTCCTTCACTCAGTTATTCAGTTATTTACTTATTAAAATAGGGGCAGAGTGGCAGAAGAAGGGAATTCCTTCCTGCTCAGCCATTAGTTGGCATCAAGATGTGGTCTGTAATGAATAATGCCAAACTAAAGCACCCAAGGAGCTCGGAGTTTGCATTGTTCTGGAATTTGAAGTAGATTGAGCCCAGTGCTCCAACTGTTGCTATGCAACAAACATGGGAAACTCCCCAGAACCGATATATTGATTTATGCTCTCTGTCTCTGTGTCTCCATCCCTTTCTTTGTCTCTCCATTTCTCTCTCTTTCTCTTTACCTCCTCCTCCTCTTTTCAATTATGAGGTGCTTAATAACTTAATTGAATTGAATTGTATATGGAAAACTAGGAACAAAAATGTCCAGAAGTGGGTTGGCTCCTGGATGTTTGCTCAAGTCTGTTGCCTCCCTGCACTTTGACCTTTTTTTTTTACTTGCTTGTTTATTATTCATTCACATTATACAGTCATGATAAGTGTGTGTGTGTGTGTGTGTGTGTGTGTGTGTGTAAAACACTAAGGAATACACTCAATATTTTACCCTTCTGGAATTTTTGTCTTTGAAATGAAAATCACATTGATAGAGCAATACTTAACGTAAACGCCTGAATCACTAGTGTTTGAATCTCTGACTGATTAAAGGAGATAAGAATCAGGTGACTAGGCCAAGGACAAGTATGCCAGATAGGAGATGAAGATTTATTTCTTCTTTAGGAGAAATGCTTTTAGGAAGTAAGAAGTCAGTAGTTACATGTCAGAAAGGTTTTACAAACATTTAAGGAAAAAAATGAAGACTGATTCATTGGGTAGTGGAAAGACCACTATACTTGGAATAGAAGATCTAGGTTTGAATCTTGGCGCTCTAATAAAGCTGTGTAACCTTGGGTAAATAAATTGACTTGTCTGAGTCTCAGTTTCCTCATCTAAAAATGAAGGTGCCAAACATACCATCAACCTCACAAGTTTTTGGTTTTTTTTTTTTTTTTTTTTGGCAATTGGGGTTAAGTGACTTGCCCAGGGTCGCATAGCTAGTAAGTGTCAAGAGTTTGGTCTGAGGCCGGATTTGAAGATGGGTCCTCCTGACTTCAGGGCTGGTGCTCTACCCACTGTACCATCTAGCTGCCCTGACATGTTATTTTTATAAGAATAAAATGAGATAATGGAAGTAAAATCTGGGTGTTAAATGTAACTTATTAAGTCTATGCATAATGCAATCCAGGTAACTGTTGGAAACTATAACATACCTACTATCTTAGCTAAAGGATTAAAATAGAGTCACACTAAAATTAATAGGGTCAGATTCAGAAAATATAAATATGTTCTGTTCTAATTAATGGGATTTTGATTAAAAAATAATTTAACACTCAGGGTTGGGTACCAGTGGCCCTGAAGTTGGAAATCAGGGGTAGGCTTGATAAGGCTTGCTGGACTTGGGTCAGTTTTAGAACTGAGCGGTTGCCATAGAGATCTTTCTAGAGAGATACAAGAAAAGTCAAAGTAGGATGGCCAGCAGGTGGTCTCCAGAAATTATCATCCTTGCAGGTTATGTGAGCAAGTAGATGATAGACTAGACATTTTCTCTAATCTCCATGATTTCTTAAACTTCTCCAAAACAAAAAATTATTTGCCAAAGATAAAGCAACTTCAGCTATTTCCAGGTCTAGGTCACAGGGTGGGAAACTGCAGCCTTGAGGCCACATATGGCCCCTAGGTCCTCAAGTGCAGCCCTTTGATTTCCCCCATGTCCTCAAGTGTGGCTCTTTGACTGAAGAGTCAAACCGGGGAAGTTGGGAGAAGTCAAAGGGCCGCACTTGAGGACCTAGGTGGCCACATGTGGCCTTGAGGCCGCAGTTAGCCCACCCCTGGTAGGACACAAAGAATTCAAAAGAAGATTAAACACACACACACACACACACACACATACACACACACACTCTGAAACCCAGCAACTGATGCTCATTGAGCCTGAACTCACCCAATACCTCTCCCTCACCTCCCATGCTACTGGCAGAGTAGGTGCATTAGCAGACCCAAGGACACAACACAGGTTTACATCCAAACCCACCCCTTCAACCCAGCTTCCCTTTCTTTTTTCTAGTGCCACAGAGACTCCACCTTCACGCTGTAGAAGTTTCCTCCAGCCTCGACAACCAGGTGGGCCATAGCTCTTCAGGAGCAAAAGTCTGCTAGGGGCTGCAGCTTAAAATCATCAATGCTGCAAACCTCAGAACTGCTGTTGCTAGGGAAAGCAGGCTCTGAAGTATTGATGTGGGGCCACAGAACAGAGGGACTGGAATGGGTCACCATGACAGGACATTGTGTATGTGGGGAGCTGTGCAGCATTCTACCAAGCCTGAGGTTTGAGCATAGCATCCAGCTGGGGCCAGTTCTGACCACCCAAAAGTCAGCTGGGGCAGAGACCTAGGCTGGGGAACTGTGAATTGCCCAATGTGAGAGGAAGTTGAGATGCTTTGAAATCTAGTACCTAAGGAATCCAGAATCAGAGGGGAGAGAGTCAGAAGTATGTAATAAGGAAAATAAGGGGTGGAGGGCGAGGAGGAAGACTGTAAGTACCAAAGATTTCAGGAAAAAGAAATCTCAAAGACTTTGAACATAAACAGACAAATCAATAGGAAAAATAATAACAATAGAAGGAAATATGACCTCTAGATCTAACAAATGAGTTCAGGGATCTATGAATAAATACTGCAAAATGAAAGAAAATGATCCAACATTTGATAAGACAAAGGATCCTGTGGAATTTGAGGAGAACATGTAACCACAGCACACTGTTTCTGAGTGGTTTAAAAAAAAAAACAAAACAAATAAACCAGGAGTTTTAAGCTATGCAGAGAGGAATTAGCAGCGAGGAGAAACAGGAGTCAGGAGGAACTTAAGACAGCTGACCTGTGGGAATTGTTTACTTGCTGAGCTACTATTGGTGGGCTGTTTTTATATACATACCAGGGCTATGTCTGCCTGGGCTTGTGGAAAAGCCTGACCACTTTGGTAGCTGCAGGGCCTGTGTGTCCTGCCCCATCTTCGTGAGCCTCTTGGTCCTTAGCGTCAGGACTTTGGGGATTATTATGTATGGAAGACACGATTATTCCTGGTGGATACTTACATGTGCCTGTATCAACCACCATTTTCCAAATCCACTAGATTCTGAGTCCTTGATGGTAGTTATTGACACCCATAGGTGTTAGGTGGTGCAACACTTCACTGGACACACATTCCTCTTGATCATCTCTCAGAGTTGCAAGTGGTAATAAGACTCAAGGATGGCAGTTTGGGTCCCTACTGCTATTTTGAAACAATTGACCAATAGAAAACTACGTGGATGTACATGGAATTGAGGATTTTAAGTAAAAGTTTATAGGTCTCACAACTTATTTTATTGAAAATGAAGGAAGGAATTAACATTTACTAAATGCCAACTATGTGCCAGGCACTAGGCTAAGTGGTTTACAAAATATCTCATTTGATCCTTACGACAACTCTGTGAGGCAGGTGCTGTTATTATGCCCATTTTACAGTTGAGGAAACTGAGGCAGACAGAGGTTGAGTGACTTGCTCAGGGTCACACAGCTAAGAAGTATCTGAGTAGAAGTATCTATTCAGGTCTTTCTGACTCCAAGCCCAGCATTCTATCCATTATATCACCTCACTGCCTCTAAAAAAAAAAAAGAACCAATGGTCTTGTTGTCTTCTAGTTTCCATCCATAAGCGGAAATCAGAAGACTGCTAGACTTGAGGAGCAATCTCCCAATTTCCAACAGTTGTTTAGTCTGTTGTATCTACTGAAGTGCCAGGATGAGAGGCATCTTGGCAGTGCAGTGGAAAGTCATAAACTTAGAGACAAGACCTGAGTTAGAATCCTGCTTCAGATACCTACTAGCTACACTTCAGATACTTACTAATTATGTGACCCTGAGAAAGTCACTTAAGCCTTCTTGGCCTCAGTTTCCACATCTGTGAAATGAGGGATAATAATAAAATCTACCTTAAAGGATTGTCATGAGGATTGATGAGATAACATATATAAAGCACTTTGCAAACCTTAAAGTATTGTGTAAATTCAGGTTACTATATTTTGGTCTTGGTCTTATACCAGCATAGTTAAACCCACAAAATAACTACAGTTTTGCTTTTAAAAAAAGAAGTAATTATACAGATTACCAGAATATAGACTATTAGATGTATCTTTAGCTCAGTAAGGAACATGACCATCTAGTATCAATTGAACTACCAAGTTCATGGTCCATAAAAAATTCCCATCAGGGGAATTCTTAATGCAGCAACATGCACATCTTTTCATATAATTCTATATAATAAAACAGGAGTCATGGCAATCCTAGAAATATAAAACACTCAATTATTTCTATAGAAAGGATTATAGTGTGGCTAACAATAGAGATCTAGGGCAGACTTCTTACTTCCCAACACTGGAAGGAAAGGGAGAAGAAGTGAGAGGGAGACAAGGAAAGGAGAGGGAGCATAGCTAGTCTTTCCTACTTGACTAACCTCCACTAAGAGACTGTTGGGGCACCTAGGCTTTGCAGTGGACAGGTTGCCATGTCTGGAGTCAGGAAGAATTGAGTTCAAATTTAACTCTGAACAAGTCACTTAACCCCATTTGCCTCAGTTTCTTCATCTGTAAAATGAGCTGAGAAAGGATATGGCAAATGACTCCAGTATACTTGACAAGAGAACCCCAAATGGAGTCACAGAGAGTCAGATATGACAGAAATGACTGAACAACAGCAACACACTTGGCTAACCTTCGATGAGAGCAGACCAGGCTAGCAAAAACAGAAAACTAGGCTAAAAGGGAGGAGTGTTTCTGGGCCATGAAAAGGAGAAGGGGAAAAAAAGAGTAGAAATGTAATTGTCAGGATCCTACTCTTCACCTCCCTGACCACCTACCCACCTCTGCCCCAAAAGTTGACCAGTAAGAAAATGACTGGATGGAAGGTCAAAGGCCAAGTAGTAAAGAGCCCTATCTACTTCTTATCAAACTAGATCATGTCTTCTCTCTCAGTTCCACCTCCTTAGAGGGGAAGGGTGCAATTTCTCTCCATATGGAAAGCTTTGCCAGTAGAAGTACTTTTAAAAGAGAGCTCTCTCCTTCCTCAGATCTAAGGTATCAAATCAAGAAACTAATTTGTAAAATAAATTTGATAGCTGAAGTGACACACTGAGGGGGAATTCCTACCTTCCATATATCTCCAATGGGAAGCTATCCTTTCTATCCCTGACCCAATGGGGCACATTCTTATACTGTCCAGAATGATGAAAGGCAGGGTCAGAGCTTTCTATTACCCTCATCCCTATTCAACAACTAGAAGATTTTATTGTTAACTTCAAACAACCAGAATGTGTCAGATATTAATGATGAGATTGCTGAGGATCTACACTGGGAACATCTTGCAACCTTTCTTGATCTGGATACCTGCTACCTTTATGGATGGATGGATGGATGGATGGACCCATGATCATGCCTGTCACATTGCCAAAAATAAGAGAAGTTATGAAGATAATAAGCTATCAGTAACTATGATACTATCAAGGAAGGTGGGGCACTGAGGACACTTGATTCAGTAAGGGCTGGCTTGAATTGAGATTATAAGCACCCAGTCTTTGACTGAAGGAGCATGGTGGAAGTAAGTGGCCAAATCTACTTCACCATTTACCATAGAAATTTACAGATAACATGGAAGCCTAAATGTGGGGTGCAAAGCCTTCTAATTAGAAATGCAGAGTAAGATATTTATATATTTTTGGACATGGGCAATGTGGGGATTTGTTTTGCTTGACTATGCATATTTGTTACAAGGGTTTTGTCTTTTTTTTTCCAAAAGGGAGGAGGGAGAAGAAATAATTGCTTATTAATTTAAGAAAAGAAAAATAATGTTAAAAAGAAGGCAGGCTTTCCCTTTCAATGTGACAGATAGCATATTGATGATTTCTTGTTTCAGTCACAGCTTTTGCCTGGATCACATCTTCAAAATTCTTTCTGAGTTCTGAGATGAAATTGAATTGGGAAGTCACAGACTCAACCTTTAACTGGTAAAGTCATGAGGCTAGAGTTTGAGAAATTATTGCATCTGAATACTGCTATCCCTTACCTGCCCAGATCTGTCAACTTGTACATTCAGCTGGAAAATTTCTCTGGCAGATTTCTCAAGCTGGCTGGGGGCTAGGAAGCACAACCTAGCCACTACCTAAGTCAGTTCCTTTCATCTTTTAGTGTGATCACCTGGCCTCGCAGGCTGGAATTCTGAATTTGGAAGCACTCCAGCTGGATCTGGAGAGCAGTGCCTCTTTGTAGGGGTGCTCTTTCTTCCTCCAGCATCATACTGGGGGAGAGTGTCTTAAGTCCTGTCCAGCACTTAGCACAGTCCCTGACACCCATTAGGTGCTTAATAAATGGTGGCTTTCTGATTGGCTTTTATAACAATCCGAGTTGTAGATATTATAGTGAGGAGGGCACCTATGTTTTGTGCCAGCCACTACAGACAGGAGCCATAGCTGGGGTTCACAGGATTACTGTGGGTTTCCAGATGAGAGCTAAGTGGTTGTGATGCAGATTCATCCAAAGGGAGCAATAAGGGAATCGGAGGCACGTTAACAAGGGGAATTTTGCCACCAGAGAACTCTAACTAGGGTCTAAGTCATGGAGGACTTAGAGACAAATGGCAAAAGAATGTGAGGGGCTCTTACCAAGGCAGATAATCAATCCTTACTTACTCTTTGGCATGCATGTTATCCACAGCTTGAAATTCTGGAAATGCCCCCTATCTCTGGCAGTTTGAAATGCAAAGTCTAGACATTCATCTTTAAAATACTGCACACCCTAAACCAGGGAGCATCTACCTGAGTGACGCAGAGAATTTAAAAAATCATTTATTCTTCCTATTGAATTTGAAACTTATGTTCATTTTTATCCCTGACACTTCCATTTGAAACAGATTGCCATGGCACATTGCTAGACCTCACCAAAATGTTCTTCCCTGGTGCAAAGAAGCCTGGCCACAGATTATAAAAAGCAAGCTCAGGTGACAGTTACACATTCTTTTTTCCAAAAAACAAATTTAGAAAATGCACTCTTGGGTATGGGGGCAAAAACACAGACTATTTAGTTTATTTTTTTTTTTTTTGCAGGAGCTAGATGCAATATTTTTTTTTTCAGGAAGTAAGGGATTAATGATCATAGGATCTTAGGGTTGTAACTGCTTAGTGATCTTAGATTTAGAGTTGAAGGAGACCTTAGAGATTTTCTAGCCCATTTGCTCGCTCCATTACTTTTTCTTGAACTGTATTTTTATCTGTGTAAAGATCTTCCGGTGTGGAAGATCTCTCTACCAATACGCGATTGTCAATTCCTCTATCTTACAAGGACAGATGAAAAGAATTAAAGATTTAGAAGTAAAAGGGACCATAGAGACCATTTGTGACATTAGAGACAATTTGTCCAACCATCCATGTTTTAGATGAGAACACTGAGACCCAGAAAAGTTAAGAGAGATTTGTCCAAGTTTACACAGGTAGTGACAGAAATAAGATTTAAACCCACATCCTCCCATGCCAATGCCCTTTCCATTACACTACAAAGTTTTTAGAGAATTGTTTGTGAAACTGAAAGACAGAGTGACTTCCCCAAGGTCACACAGCTGAGACATATCATAAGTAGGACTTGAACTCAGTCTTCCAGATGCTGAAGCCAGCTATCTATATATTATTCTGTGCTGCCTTTCACCCTTTTAGACCTTTCTTCCAAAAGAACATCAAGGTATTTCCTATAAATTGACTCTCAATGATCCATTGACTATTTCAGATTATTGCCTTTTACTGAGGTTATCCTCTTTCCACTGCCCAAACTGGTCTCAGTCGGGTTATATATACTAGGTTAAAATCTGGAAGTCAGAATAAAGGCACATATTAGTCCAAGCAGCATGAGGTAGGGAAAAGAATGTTAATTTTGAATACTTCCTTTGCTGTTTAGTTACCAGTGTGACCTTGGGTATGTTTCTTAATTTCTCTGGCCTCAGTTTCTTTATTTGTAAAACAAGGGGGTGGTTGGTAGAAATGATCTCTAAGGTCTCTTTAAACTCTATATCTGTGATCCTACAGAAAGAAAGTACATTTGTGAGAAATGATTCTACAAGGAGATTTCCTTGAAGGTGTCCTAGAATTTATGAAATGATTTTGCTGATGATCTTTATTTTCTACTATTCCCCACAGCAGTCTCCTTGAGGAAGGAATGGGAATTCTGTTGATGCTAGAGAAACCAAAGTTCTGCACAGCGGTCAATAGAAAATAACGGATATCAATTACGCAGCTGGGAACTGCTGACTTGATCAGATTTTATAACTCTTTACTCTAGGGGTCTTTTTAATAAATCCATGGAGAAAAGTGTCATGGGTTTTATAGGAATGTTCCAAAGTGAACCAAAGCATAATCATGTCATAGAAAAGCAATAGATTTCAGTCAGAAGACCTGGTTTCAGGTCTTAGCTGTGGCACTAAATATCCATGTAGACTTGCATCACTTGCTTGGCCTCTCGACCTCAGTTTCCTCATCTATAAAATGAGGAAATCAGATTAGATGCTCTTTAAGGTCCCTTCCAGTTCTGAAATTGTGGTTTTCAGAGTCTAAGTTAGCCTCTTTTATTCTTCTCCAGGCTCTGCTTCCGACTCTCTGGATTTCTTTCTTCATATTGTTCTAACAGTCTTCTCACCCTGGAAGATCCCTTGCCTTTGAGGCGCCTTCCTCTGATTGGTTAATTCCTCCCAGCACTCCCATTTTAAAGAAATGTACCCTCCCATATGGGTCCCTTCCCTGCTCTACTCCCCCACCCCTTAGTCCCCAGTTATCTTTTAGCTTCCTTTTATGTGTTCTATTCCTCTGCTAGAATGTAAACTCCTTGGGGCAGAGCCATGATGGTGGAGCAGCAGGAAGAAATAATTGGATTCTTCTCCACAACACCTCAAACTACGCAATGTACCAAACTGAATCCTGATCGAGAAATCCAAGAAAAAAAAATCAGTCACTTTTCCAGCCTGGGTCAGCAAAGGGAGACAGATAAAGGGGTGTGCAGATGATAGGCTCTAGCCAGAAATAACCACATAGAGCCTTCTGGCAGAGGGAAAAACCTTGCACTAGGGAAGCTCTGTTGCTCACTACCTAGTTGTGGGTCACAGATTCAGGGTTGAGTGAGGAGAGGGCCTGTACATAGGAGTGGTGTTCTAGGGCAAGTTACAGGTTCTAGACTGTGTACTCAAAGAATAAGTCCAAAGAAAAGCAACAGCTTTGTGGCTCTGACTTCAGGATCAGAACGAAACCCAGTTTCAGTTTCTTGCCCAGTCTGAAGCCTATAGTGGAATAGCCAGACCAGGAATACCAGACCAAAGGAGAACTTGTGGTTCTCTGCATTGAATCTATAGCTAGCTAATATTAACTGACTCCAGCAGTAGTCTACTGAACTCCTACCAGGAGAAATCCTACAAATTGTGTTGCTCAGAACAAAACCCAGGTTAAAGATTTGCAGGAAGGTAGTAATCAGACTTCACCCTGGCTCAGACCATTTTGGGAGCATTGAAAGCCTGAGCAATCCTAGGAGTCCTGGAATAATACAGTGCTCAATACTCCAAAGAAAGCAGCAGTAGCAACCTAGATTATAAAAGATCAGCCTCGACATTCTTTCCAGAAATGCACAGAGTCCAGTCCTTATTTAAAATATGAAGTCAGGAGAATGAACAAATAAAAAAGAATCTCACAATAAAAATTTGCTATGCTTACTGAGATGTTCAATTCATAAATCCAGAAGAGAAAAATGATGCCAAGATATTCATGAGCAAAGCCTTAAAGAAAAGCACAGATTGGATAGTAGTTCAAATTTCTGAAAGAGATAAAGCAAGAGTTAACATGTGTTCTTAAGTTTTTTTTATAATTAATGAAATAAAAGTGCTAGAGGAAAGAAATTGGAAATAAATGAGAACTCTGGAACAAAGAATTGGAAAGGGAATTAGCAACTTTCCACAGGAAGTATGAAACTTTAAGCAATAAACTCCCTAAAAACTAGAATGGACAAAGTAGAGGATGATTCCATGAAACAATAAGAGATGTTAAAACAAAATGTAAAAACTATGAAAAAGAAGAAAATACAAGGTATCACAGTCAAAACAACTGACCTGGAAAACAGATTAACGAGAGCTAATTTCAGAATCACTGGACTATCTCAAAGTCATGACAAAAAAAAAAAAAAAAGGAAAGAGAGAGAGAGAGAGAGAGAAAGAGAGCACCTACAGATCGTATTTCAAGAAATCATAGAAGAAAACTTCCCAGACCTCTTAGCTGTTGTTGTTTAGTCACGTCTGACTCTTTGTGACCCCGAAAAGGGTTTTCTTGGCAAAGGTGTTGAAGTGGCTTACAATTTCCAGCTCCAGCTCATTTTACAGAAGAGGAAACTGAGGCAAACAGGGTTAAGTGACTTACCTAGGGTCACAGAGCTAGTGAGCATCTGAGGCAGGATTTGAACTCAGGAAGATGAGTCTTCCTGACGCTCTATCCACTGTGCCACCCAGCTGCCCCAATCAACACTATGATCAATCACAATTCCACAGGAATCATGTTGAAATGTTGTACCCAGTTTCTGATAGAGAGATGACAAACTCAGACTCAGAGGACAGATTGAGGCATTTGTTTTAACTTGACCAATGCCTTGTCTAACATGACCAACGTGCTTTAATTGACTACACATGTTTGTAACAGGGCTTTTACTTTTCTTTCTCAATGGGGTGGGGTGGAAGGGGAAAAGAGAAAGTAGATTTTTGTTGCTTGAAAAGCAACAAAAACAACAACAAAAAACAATCTAAGTACCTTGAGGGCAGGAACTATCTTTCTTTTTGGCTTGTGACTTGTATTCCTTGCATTGGCCCAGTTAATGGCACGTAAAATAAACACTTTAGACTCGATACTGACTTGACTTGACTTACAATGCTCAGGATACAGTGTGGTGCAGTGGAAAAGAGCATTGAATTAAGAGTCCAAAATCCTTGAGCTCACTTCCTAGCTCTGCTATTGCCTGAGCAACTTAGGGTGATGATGATGATGATGATGATGATGATGATGATGATGATGATGATGATAGCTAATATTTATATAGCACTTTAAGCTTTGCAAAGTAATTTACAAATATTTTCTCATTTGATACTCACAACAACCCTGGAGGATAGGTACTATTCTTATCCCCATTTTACAGATGAGGAAAGAAAGAAGTTGCTTGGGGTCATACAGCTAGTAAATGTCTAAGGCTGGATTTGAACTCAGGACTTCCTGACTCCAGGTCCAACACCCTATTCACTAGCTACTTAGCCTAGTGACTTCCATTCTTCTAGCCTCAGTTTCTTCATCTACAGAAGAAGGAGATTAGATTAGATACTCTTCTAAGGTTACTTCTAGGACACAATATTGTTCATGTCTTGTAAAATTGCCAAAATAGGTGGGGACATGACTTTGAACTGTTGACTCTTGGATGGGTATTTGCAGTGGTGTGGCCAGGCTCAAATATGATAATGGGTATAAAGCATTTTGCAAACCTTAAAGCACTAAATATTAAATGCTTATTATTATTATTGTGGTTATTACTAACCTACAGTCACCATACTTGTAGTCCAGTGATGATTTCATTTCCTGAGTCTTTTACTCATTCATGCTGAGCTCAAGCAATATTGATAGACTAACATAAGAGTGTGTTGGTGACATTTAAGAAGTAGTCTCCAGAGGAAAAATTCTATGCATACTTTCAGGTTTAATGTGCATTATTAATACCCTCTGAGGTCTAAACAATCAACAAAACAATAAATCAAGGCCTGACCCTGAAAATTTAACAATTGGCTCAAAAACTGATTAGAGCTGGCTCCAGCATACCCCTGTATATACGCCAAAGAATGTAAGATTTCTTTGTTTCAAGTATTTTAATAATGAAGTTGAAAACATCAAATCCCCCTTTTCTTGTAATGTTCCAGGGGGAATATCTTTGAGTCATTACACCAAGGGCAAACCTTAGGCAAATTGTTGGCCATTAAACTGCACTCTCCTTATGGTTGTCTCCCACTTTATTTACCTATGCATTTGAATTTGGCTGCCCTTCTCTTTACATTTTGCTGAGGATATAACATTCACAGAATTAAATAAATATGCCATAATTAAAGGGGGGCAACTAGGTGGCACGGTAGATAGAGTGTGGGGCCTCGAGTCAGAAAGACTCGTTTTCCTGAGTTCAAATCTGGCCTCAGACACTTATTAACTGTGTGACCCTGGGCAAGTCACTTAACCCTGTTTGCCACAGTTTCCTCATATGAAAAATGAGCTAGAGAAGGAAATGGCAAACCACTCCAGTATCTCTGCCGAGAAAACCCCTAGTGGGATCATGAAGAGTTGGACATGATTGAAAATGACTCAATGACAATAACAACAACAAATTATTTAAGGACCAAGAAATTACTGACAAGTACAGGTATCTGGAAAGGTTTTCTATAGGCAATAACAGATTAAAAGAACATTGAATGATGGTAGGGATTGCAAAGAGGAAATCAGAGAACCTGCAAAGAAAGGGAGGTGAGTTATGAAAGGCTGAGTCTGGTGGGTGAAATGTAAAGCACATGATGGAAACTAATATGAATTTACCCTGGAAAGGTGGGCTGAGGCAGACTTGTAAAGGGTTTCAATGACAAACTGAGAAGTTTGTAGGTTTTGCACAAGGCAAAAAGGAGCAAATTAAGGTTCTTGAACAGGGGAGTGACAGTCTGAACTGTATTTTAGGAAGATTATTTTGTCAGCTGAGTGGAGAGAGAGCATAGAAATTAGGAGTCCAATTTGAAATCTATTGCAATAGTCTAGGCAAAAGTAATGTCTTTAGTGGGGTTGTGGCCATATGAATGAAGGAGTCATATGCCAAGGTATGATTCTCCTCTTGGGAGAACCTATTCAGTTCATGACACGTTCACTTTTATTACAGTTTCTCTTAAATTGCAGTCATTTGGGAGAATAATTCTATCAAAAGAAAGCACTGTACTTAGCCTACCATATTCAAAAGCTAACTGTAATCTACACAATTAAATCCAAACTTTTCAAGGTATTATTTTTTTCCTAGCATAGTCCATCTATATCATTGAGATCTGTCAAGAACTCCATGGAGTCCCTACTTTATATGTAGACAATAACAAATTCCCGCTAGTAGTATTTGGAAAGAACTCAATTTGAGGGGAGAAATTATATCCAGATCATTTATATTCTTTAGAAATTTCTAGGAGGAATCAGCAACTCTGCATTGAGTTCTGGTGGCAGATTTTTGCTCGCTTCTGGGATTTGGAATATTGAGGGAAGATCTGTGTATGCATATTTGTGTAGGGATATAGATTATAAAAGCATAGCATCATAGGCATATTATGCCAACTAACATTTATTAAGCACTTTTCTATTAAATAGAAGCTCTGGTTCCCAGTCCCCTGATCAATAGCTGAGTGATGTGAAAAATAAAATTTACATTCAATTATTTTCATCTGCACTCTAATACTTGAATGAAATGGACTCATTATGCAGAATAAGACACAGATTTTCAGACACAGCCAATGTAGTAATCTGTTTTGCTTGACTATGCATATTTGTTACAAGGGTGTTGTTTTTTTGTTTTGTTTTTCTTCTCCTCTCTCTCTCTCTCTCTCTCTCTTTTTCTCTCTGTCTTTTTAGTTGTGGGGAGGAAGGGGGGGATGCAGGGAGAAATAGAGAGAGAAAGAGAAATGATATAAGGGATTTTCAAAGCTAATTTTATGTCTGTGATTGTCCTTTATCTCTGCTGATTTTAGGACTTAACCCTATGTGAGATTTGACTCTATTTCATTCTGGAATATTTTTTTTTTTCACACTCTGCTCTACACGGTGCAGTAAAAGTTTCCATTAGATTAGCAGGCCATCATTTGGGCTTCACTCACCGCTAGAACAGCTTCAGAAGGCATTTCTGTCCTAATATTTTAGAATTGTCAAGGACTTTAGAGTTTATACAATCCAACTTCTGGGGCAGCTAGGTGGCACAGTGAATAACACACCAGACCTGGAGTCAGGGGCACCTGAGTTCAAATCTGCCCTCAGACATTTATTAGCTGTGTGACCCTAAATATGTCACTTTAATCCTGTTTGCCTAAGTTTCTTCATCTGTAAAATGAGCTGGAGAAGGAAATGGCAAACCACTCTAGTATCTTTGCGAAGAAAACCCCAAATGGGATCATGAAGAATTGGATAAGACTGAATAACAAATCCAACTCTGATCTGATAAAAGAATCCTTCTTCATCATTCCTGACCAGAAGTTGGTCAGCCTCTTATTTGAGATCCTCAGTGATGAGGAACTTTCTCCCTCCCTCTTGAGGTATTCCCTATCCAGAAAACTTTAATTATTAGGAATATTCTTCTATTTCCACCCTTTGGTCTTAGTTGTCTCCTCAAGAGCCAAACAGAACAAGTGTAAGTCCCTTTCTACATGACAATACATCTGGAGACAAAGATTTCATCTTATGTCTCCTCTTCCTCAGACTAATTCCTAGCTACTTCAAGCTGCCCTCATGTGGCATGGTTATAAATCCACCCATTAAGCTTCATCTCTCCACTATCCATAATAGTAATGATGATGATGATAGTTAACATTTATATAGCTCTTACTATGTAAAAGGCGCTGTGCTAAGTGCTTTACAAATATTTTTTCATTTGATCTTTACAACAACCCTGGGAGATAGGTTCTATTATTTATTATTCCCATTTTACAGATGAAGAAAGTGAGGCAAATGGAGGTTAAGTGACATGCCCAGGTCACAGAGCTAGTAAGTGTCTGAGGCTGGATTTGAACTCAGATCTTCTGAACTCCAGGGCCAGTCCTCTATCCACTGTGCCACCTAGTGATAATAATAAAATAATAATAACAACTAATCCTCATGTAGTGCTTTAAGTTTTGCAAAGTGCTTTACAAATATCTCATTGGATTTTTCACAACAACAATGGGAGGTAGGTGCTTTTATGATCTCAGTTTTTGCAGATGAGGTAACTGAGGCAGACAGAAATCAAGACTTAAATAAAGTCCCACAGCTAGTAAGCATCTGATGGCAAATCTGAACTCAGGTTTCCTGACTGTAGGCCCAGTGTTCTATCCACTGGGCCATCTAGATGATGTAGTTAGTGAACAGAATAGGGGGAAAACCCTCTATTTAGGGGTCTGACCAATGGGTTTATCTCCTCCCTAGCTCTGCATCTTATTCCTCCTGCTTTATTTTTTTTCAAATTTCATTTTTCTTTCATTTTTTTCTGAATTCCCCTCCTTTATTTTTGAAGGAAGTTCTTATTCTTTCTTTGTTCCAACAAACCAGAAACAGATCCACTTGCATACTTACTTTAGTTCCCAGAGTAGCATGGTATAGGGTCAGAGAATCAAACTTGAAGTCAGATTGTGTTGTTGTTCAGTCATTTTAGTCATGTCTGACTAATTGTGGCCCCATTTGATTTTTTTTTTCTTTTTGGCAAAGATACTGGAGTGGTTGGCCATTTCTTTCTCCAGCTCATTTTACAGATGAGGAAACTGAAGCAAACAGGGTTAAGTGACTTGCTCAGGGTCACACAGCTAGTAAATGTCTGAGGCCAGATTTGAACTCAGGAAGAGGAGTCTTCCTGTCTACAGGTCTGGCACTCTGTCCATTGTGCCACCTAGCTGCCCAGGTCTTCAGCATGACCTGGGTTTAAATCCCTTCTCAGACACATTAGATACATGACCCTGAGTAAATTACTTAACTTTTCTGCATTTCAGTTTCCTCATTTATAAAAGGGGGATAATAACAGCACCTATCTCTGATGGTTGGTGTGAAGCTCAAACTGGTTAAGGTATAGAAAAGGCTTTGCAAATCTTAAAGAGCGATTATGCAAATTTCAGCTGGGGCAGCCGTTCTCTCTTGACCCTGTTCACAGCAGGGAAGCCCAAGGTGCCTGGTTGCCTGAAGAACATTGTACTCTGTCTTAGCATGAATCCTTCACTTCCCCTGGATTTCTGGTGGACTTTCTAAATTCCTTTTCCCCCCAACAGAGACAAAACTCCCTTTCTTTCCCATTTGACAGACTGGAGGCAATTAAAAAATGATTCTTGGAGCTACGCTGCCTACTCATAAAATAGAAAACATGGCATATAACTCTCCTCTCCATATGCACCATCGAGTCCCATAAGGACCCATGCACTTAGAAGTCTGCACCGCAGGAGAACAATGCCATATGTATTTAAACAGCAAGGAGGGGAGGAAGACAAATAACCACTGGGGCTTCCACAGAGTGTTTGCAGTACTTTATTTTGGGGCATTTTTATTTATTCATGTCATCATCCAGCCTTCTGAAAACAGACATGCGGCATCTCCGGAGTGACATCTCCCCCATGGTAAATCTAATTAAACTGCCATGAAAGTGTATGTTAGCGCAATTATTGCAAGGTGACCGCAGCGGCTACTAAATGTTCACAACCATATCTTTCTTTTCTCACAGGCAGACATTCAGTGAAGGGCACACGACAGAGTTTTTACAGAAACAGCTGGAGCACAAGGATGCTTACCCAGAGTTTAGAGTTTGATGTCCAGGCAAATACATGGATACCTGTTTCTTTCCAAAAGGTTCCCTCCTCAAAACCTTTTTATGGTTCCCATGCTGTACATAATGACACCCAAACTCTGGTCTGACATTCAAGAGCCCCTACAGTCTTGACCTCATTTTCCTTTCCAGTCCTATTGTGAACCCTTCACTTCAATCTGCCTAGTACTCCCCTCCCCACCCTCCTGCCAAGTACATCCAGTGCATTCCCTGTTTTCTAAGTGTCCTTGCTCATATTCTCTCTTTTTATTCAAATCTTTCCCAACCTCCTCATTTTAGTTCTACTAGCTCCTCATAGGAGAATGGGATTTTTAGTTGGAAAGCATGTAAGGATCATTTAGTCAAATGTCTACATTTTTACAGGTCGGAAAACTGAGGCCAACAGAAGTTAAAATGACTTTCCCAAGGTCACACAGGTAGTAAGTACTACAGCCAGGATTGGAACCCAGGATCTTTGATGACAGATCTAATGTTCCTTCTACTAAAGTATGCTGCTAGGTCTAGCCAATTCAATTCAAAAAACATTTATTGAGTCCCTATTCAGTGTGAAGCCTTGTGCTAGTATAGTAGGGGTGATGGGGGGACCCTGCCTATTGGGGAGCTATACTTGTTCTGTGGAATAGCCTCTTCACTGGCATGAGGATAAAACTCCTAATTAGTTCCCAGAAACTAGGAATGGGGGGCTGTGTCCAAAGATAATTGGTAATTGTCAAGTCAGGGTGGACTATGGAGGAACTGCCCTGTTTCTCCTCTTCCTTCTTCCTCCCACCTGAACTTAGCATAGCATCCGGCCCATTGAAGGTACTTAATGTTGTTTCTTGTTGTTTCTCATCCTTGGTTCTGGAGGAGGACCATTGAGGCCGTGCCAATGAATGGGATTTAAGTGAGATGGAGCTACACAAAGTTGTCAGCCTCATTTGCTCCTCCAGAGAAATTTTTATTGACTAGCTGAAGACTTCTGAAAATGGTGATTTTGCCACCATTTTATTTGAGTCTTTATCTTTTGGGAATTTTCAGTGTGTTTTCTCCCCTGGATTTCCATCAAGGTAGAGAGGAGATTTTTCTCCCTGTGCCTCCCGTGTCAATGTGACAAGCACATGGAAATGGGAGCGTGTATTTGCCTAGTGATTGCTAAAATGGTTGCCATTTTCCATCGCTCTGTTTCATTTTTCAAGTACAGGTCAGCAACTAATCATCTCTTTGGAGAAACGAGAAGTTATAGAAATCTCCTCTCTCTGGAAGCAAATGGATGAGCAAATCCTTCACTTAAGAACCCTCTCACTACTAAGTTGTAAACATCTATTTCTCAAGATCACCAGGTGTTGAACCACAAAAGCAGCCAACTTGCCTGGGTAAATACAAGTTCCCACCCTTGTGGGCTTATGCTGTAAGTCACCATTGCCAATGGGGAAGGGGAAGGGAGTAATCCCTTCCCCTCTGCTAGAACTCCAAGGGAGAGAAACTGCTAGAAGAGGCTCCAGAGACAAGGTGGAATCATTTCTACAACTCTTTTCATTGAAGAACTGTTACCCCCGCATTCAGTTACCAATTATCTTCAATTTATCTTCCCAATCACTGAGAGTCAATCAAGAGTTGCTGTACCATCTCAGCAAGGTGCATTTCCCTACGTAAGGGGCCAGGGCACAAGTCCAGTTTTATGGAATGTGTTGTTGCTCAGTCATTTCAATCATATCCAACTCTTCATGATCCAATTTAGGGTTTTCTTGCAAAGATAACTGGAGTGGTTTGCCATTTCTTTCTCCAGCTCATTTTACAAATGAGGAAACTGAGGCAAACAGTGTTAAGTGACTTGCCCGGGGTCATGCAGCTAGTAAGTGTCTGAGTCCAGATTTGAACGCATAGCAATGAGTTTTCCTGATTCCAAACCCAGTGTTTTATCCACTGTGTCACCTATTAGGATTTCCCTGATCATCCCTGCTTCACTAGGAACTGTGGACACAAAGATGAAGTAGAATACAGTACTTATCCCCAAGGAACTAACAATCTGAAAGACCTTTCTTCCTCCCCTGAACTCCAATTAAATTTATTATCTTTACTATTCATCTGGCATTTAACATAGGGATAGGAACCACACCTGTGATTTTATGTAGTTTTTTATATAGTATATATGTATTTATATATGTGATTATATATACTATAGGGAACTCCCAGGTGAAGAAACTCTCTCTACCAATACACTTTGGCATCTTCTGTGCCACTTATAGTTTAGCACTGTCTAGGGCAAGAGGTATAGTCATATACTGTCTTATATTGTGTTTTTAGTTATTTTTTCTTATATATTAGCCATCCCCTTTAAGGTTACCTTCCATTTCCTCTCTCTCTCTCTCTCTCTCTCTCTCTTGCATTTATATACCCATTAATTCACATGCTGTGTCCCCATTAGAAAGAAAGCTTCTTGAAACAAGGGACTATTCTTGCCCCTTTCCCCCAACACTCAGAGCAGTATCTGCCATATAGCAAGCACTTCACATATACTTGTTGATTGATTGACTAATGTAAATATTACATCATGACTGTAAGTTCCTTAAGGCCAGGGACCATTCCTGATATTTCTTCCTCTCATAGCTTCTAGTACAGTACATATCACAGAGTGGGCACTCAGAGGATACTCATGAATTGATCAGATGTCCCTTCCAACTAGAAATCCAATTCTCCTATGAGGTGCTGATTGAGCTAGATCTGGGAGAATGGGAAAGATTTGGATAAAAAGAGAGAATATGAGCAAATGCAATGGATGTATTTAGGGGTGGGGAATGGTAGACTCAGCAATCTGAAATGTCTCTCAAAGCCTTTATTACCCAGTGACATCAATGAACAGTGATAACCCTTGGGCTCAAAATATTTATGACCAGAGCTTACAATATTATTCTCAATTCAATTTTAAAAATCATTAACTGCCTACTATGTGATGTGCTGAGTACTGGGAATAACAAGGTGAAAAATAGGACATTCTCTGTCTCCAAAGAGTCTATGGTCAATGGGGAAAAATAACAACAACAATAATGATTTACACAGCATTTAAGGTTGCCAAAGTGCTTTACCTCCAATAACCCAGTACACATATTATTAACTCCATTTTGCAGAGGAAAAAAATTATTATTCCCATTTTACAGTTGAGAAACCTGGACAGATTACTTGCTGTGGTGCTGGATGTGTGCTGTGACCCTTTGCTTAGCAAACACTTGGGTTTTGAGAGGTTTAGCAACTCATTTATGATGACATGGGCAGCCAGTTTCTGACACAAATTCAAATTTAGGTCTCCTGTCTCCATGTCCAGCAATCTTTCCATTAAATTATGTACACATGTAGGTGCTATACAGGGCAGAATATTTTAGGGACCAAGGGGGGAAAATTAGGTAAATCATTCTACAAATGTGAAGAATCTATTAGAGTGGAAAGACTATTGGATAAAGGTCAAAGCACCTGGATACATGCGTATACACTTGGATATATATGTAAGCAAATGAATAATTGTTGGAATGTATTTGATCCAAATTTTAGCTCTGGAACTTACCATCTGTGTAGCCTTGGACATATCTCTTTTCCACTCTGAACCTCAGTTTCTTCTGTAAAATGAGGAGTTTGAACCAGATGATGATTAAGGTCTCTTCTAGATCTAAACTCTATTATCTTTTGAAGTCCTTTCCTAACAATTTGGAACTATGTCCAAAGGGCAACTAGACTGTGCATACCCTTTCACCCAGCAATAGCACTACTAGGTCTTTATTCCAAAGAGATCATAAAAAAGGGAAAAGGACCCACATGTACAAAAATATTTATAGCAGCTCTTTTTGTGGTGGCAAAGAATTGGAAATTGAGGGAATGCCCATCAGCTGGGGAATGGCTGAACAACTTGTGGATTATGAATGTAATGGAATACTATTATTCCATTAGAAATGATGAGCAGGATGATTTCAGAAAAAAACCTGGAAAGACTTACGTGGGTGGATGCTGAGTGAAGTGAGAAGAACCAGGAGAACATTGTACACAGTAACAGTAACGTCATGCAATGATTGACTATCATGGACTTACCTCTTCTCAGCGATACAATAATCTAAGACAATTCCAAAAGACTCATGATAGAAAATGCTACCCATATCCACAGAAAGAACTATGGAGTCTGAGTGCAGATCAAAGCATACTATTCTCACTTTTTTTGTTTTTTCTTTCTTGTGGTTTTTCCCTTTTGTTCTGATTCTTCTTTCATAGCATGACTAATGTGGAAATATGTTTAACATGATTGTACATGTATAACATGTATCAGATTGCATGCTGTCTTGGGGAGGGGGGAGGGAAGGAGAAAAATGTGTAACTCAAAATTTTATAAAAATGAATGTTGACATTCTCTCCTTTTGATTAGTGCAATTGATGACACAGGTCTCTCTCAGTTGTGCATGTTAGGAATCTCAGTTGTGCATGGCCTGATATCTATCTGTTTGTCTCTCTCCTCCTTCCCCCTTTTTCTTCCTCCTTCCTCCTCTTTCTCCTCCTCTTTCTCTTCTTCAGAATCCCAGGGGTTGTTTATTCTTATTCAGGTAGCATGGATGAATTAGCCCATGAGTTCTTAATATACCTCAATATTCCTTTCCTGGTAATTTCAAGAAGCCATGGGAAACTATAGGAGAGCTTATTTCTAATCAAGGATAACCAAAAGGCTAGTACCATGTCATACTGAATATTTTTCTATTTAAGTGTAGAGCCAGAAGAACTGAGGACTTTAGGAGTCCTTAAATTAGGACTAAGTGGGTTTACAAGTTAGGTGGTTGACTCCTTTCCTTTTCTCTTTTCTTTGTAGGTAGTTTTAAGCTGCCTCTGAGAGTCAGGTGGAGGAAAGGTTGCCTTGAGTATTTGGTTTCTAACCTGGCCATGACAGCTGTTAGCCCACAGCTGACTCTATCTCACTATGCTTATTCTTTCTGGTGCTAGGAGACTGAGTATTCTAAGATAGAGGTATCAAGGTGACCTTGTAAGATTGAGCAGCCAAGGGTCTCATCACAAGTCCCATCGGGGCTGAATGACAGCAGAAGCAGTAGCCATAGGAGTGGCATTAGCAGGCAGCAGTAGAAGTGGTACACCTAGAACAGACAATAACCTGAGGGAAGACAATTCCAGGGAGCATGACCTTATTCCCTAGAAAAGACTGGCTAAGGACTCACCAGAAACATGGACCCTCAAAGCCCATCTAGGCTTCCTACCCAATAGGGAGCTATAACTAAAGGGGAATTGGGTAAGGAGTCGATGCATGGAGAAAAGGACTCGCTATAACAGGAGCTGCAAGATACCCTTCTGCCCTGACGCGTTCTATACACATGTGCATCATTATCTTTGTACTTTAAGTTGATTTCCCTCCCTCTAGTAACTTTGTGTGTACAGTGAGAGAGTGTACCTCCAGTAATTTTCTTGGGAGGATATTACTGAATGTTCTTGCTATACCTTCTCAACAAGTCCCAACTGGTTTATTGTTAATGGGGAACACTAGCAGGGGCTCAGAAGTAAGAGTATTAGAAACTGGATCCCTTGTGATTACCCTTAGAAACCTAAAAATAATAGTAGTGAGTGGTAAGTAATAGTAGGTAAGTAAATAATAAGTAGTAAACCCTCTGGTGATTCCAGTCCATGAGAGTTAGCATCTACTTGGGTAGTGGCCCCAGAAGGGCTGCCATATTTATAAGCTCAAGGATTTGACTCGGTCTTACATAACTCCCCTTCCCCTCCCCAAAAGAATGAAAAAAGTAACCTATCTTTCATAAGTAGATTATATCCCCATTGAAAGGTAATGATAGCAAAATGCTGATGATCATATCACAATTATATTCAGCAAACATTTAGTGTGTTTTTTTTAAACCAAACTGCCTTAAGAAGTATTAGGCTGTAATTATATGCCAGAAAACTGGCAACATGTACTATGTCAAAGTCAGGAAAATCTTCTTTCTTAGCAAGGATTTTTTGGCCCACTCTCTGTTTTTCTCTATTTGATTTCACAGGTTTCATAAATCATTTGATAACTCCAATTGTTGCCAACCGTTACCATTTCAAATGTAAATATTTACAACCATTGTCTTATTTGCTAAAGAAAGGAATAGGCTTTTTTTTTTTTTTGAGAAGAGCCAATTAGCATCTTGGAAAGCTTTGAACTTGGCTGGAGGTCAGAAGATGTTATAGAAAGGGGAACCATAGAGCACTGGAGATACCTTTATCAAACTGTCTCATGAGTTTCCCTGCCCCACCCCCTTCACAGAGTTCAAAGCCAGACCCTCACAATGATTCACTTTTTCAAAAAAAAATGTAGTGTCTTCCAGGCACAATTGTGCTCACCGAGCTCAGTTTGGCAACAGGGATTTCTTACTTAGGGTAAAGCCAGGTCTGAAAGATTTTGTGCTGAATCAACTCCAACTCAAAGTGAAAATTCAGCTCCTTTGAAGTCATTTGAATTTCAGAGATTCTCAGAAGTCCCAAGGACATTTTATTCACTCTTTAGTTTTTTGGAGAGCACATAATTCATCTGGGAAGGATATTTTTTAATAGCAGGGATTCCTCATGTTTGATTCATCTGTCCCATTGTCCTCATCATTCTCCCCAGACTAAGGATCCATAGGGTCAGTTATGGAATCTCAAGGTGCCTTAGAGGTCATCTAGTCCCACCACTTATTTTTCAGTTTCTTCATGAAGAAACTGAGTCCTAGAGATATCCCCAATTAGACTGAACTTTTTGACACCAAGGACTGTCTTTTGCCTTTCTTTGTATCCCTAGGACTTATCATAGTGCATAGTAGGTAATAAATAAATATGTATTGACTGACTGACTCATACAGGAAGCAATAAATAGCAGAGCTGGGTTTTGAACCTAGATCTTTAATGACAAATCTTGTACTCTTTCCACATCATTCTATCTCTCCATGTGTCCCAGAAAATGTCCTCGTGAATGAGGCACTAAAGTAAGGGATTTTTTTGCCTTAAAGAGAGGACTACAATACAAAATAATGAAGAAAAAACTGAGAGGATGATAGTTCTTATATTCAACCAAGAAGCAAGCAGCTTTTACCGTTTCTTTAAAGGCTGTATCTTCCAAGGGGTGGGACCCCTTACAAACAAGACCAGCTTTACAGGTAGGTGGAATAGGTAGATGCAATGATAACCTTTTTTTTTAAACTCCCTCTGTAATTTTCTGCTTATCTGCTTTGTAGACGAAACATTCCTTAATATATGAAGTATTGAACAAAAGCCCTGACTTAATATTAACCAGTTTACTGTGTTTATATAACATTAATGTTTGGAGACTGACTTGAGGAACCTAAAGAATTATAATTTGCCTAGGTTGTGTATACAATGATTATGAAACCTTTCCCTTCCTATTTGCCACCCTTGCATGGAGTTCTAAAATCCTTTGTCTAAATTCCCAAGAAGCCATAGCTATATAGATAATAGCCTTCTGTGCCAAGAAGTTGTCTCTAAGATTTGAGAATATACAGGTAAGAATGTCTTCTTGCCGATAGCCTGAGTTGTTGAGTAAAATAGTAGTCAATCACTCCAATCCTGAGGTCAGCATTTTAGCCAACCATTGCCTCCGGACCACTGAGTTGTAGATATAGAAAGGCAGGCAATAGAGAACACCTAGTCTACCCACCAATTAAAATGCGGTAGGGTCCAAAGTGAATTTGAGAAGAAAAAAAAACTATTAGGAAAATACAACCTAAGATAGGAGATGACATTTCTCTTGTAGATAAAGAAATTTCAGAGCATCCATCCCAGTGGTGCTGCTACTTTCTTAATGCATCTGCATCCTAGCCCTTGGGATCAGTTACACCAGTGGGATCAGCTGAAGTTTGAATCCAGAGACTTTATGGGTCTGCCAGAACATACTTACAATTTAAAATGTTCAGGGCCTCTATTAGTTGCCATATTCCTATACTTTTCTATGAGATCAAAGACCTATTAACTTGCAGCCTGAAATTTCATCCCAATATATTTGTTTTCATATTTATGTTTTGTGTGTGAGCTGTTTTTCACCCTCCTTTTTTCTTCTTTCCTTTCCTTTCCCCCCTCCCTCCTTTTCTCCTTCCTTCCTTTTCTTTCTTCCTTCTTTCCTTCCTTCCATTTGCCACAAAATTACCCAATTTAAAAAGCCTGGGATGTGAATAGTTTATAAAGTATTCTTTTTGTGTTTTTATATGTATCTTGAAAGCATATTGCTGAAGAAAGTCTATGTGGTAATTAAATTGTTCATGGAATTGTGTATATATACTTATATATACACGCATGCACTATATATACACACATATGCATGTATGTATGTACATGCATGCATGTATATTTGTATATGTGTGTACATAGAATAAGACAACTTAATTACCTTTCCTACCACCAGTTAGCCCTTCAGATCCTTAATCATCTACATGATGTGAATTGAGAGCTAATTAAATACTCACCTAACCTCAAATTACTTCACCAACTGGCAAATATTTATTTTTGCCATGAAAATTAAGACATTGTCTCTCCAAGAGAAAATTATAATGCTTGTATACTTTAGGATAAAAATTTAGAAATAACCTTAGAATTCATCTATTATTAGGATTCTTAATCTGAGATCCATGAATAAAAAAATTGGTTATTATATTTTATATAACTGATTTCTTTTGTAATCCTTTTTTATTTTACATAATTCTTATTATGTACCCTATGTATTTATGCAATCCTATTTCATTTTATTCATTTAAAAATATTCTGAGAAAGGTCACACACAAAAGGGTTAAAAACCTTGACACACAAAAAGGTTAAGGACCCTGATCTAGTTTAACTCCTTCATTTTGAAGAGGAGGAAACTGAAGACTGGAGAAGAGAAATTATTTTCCCCAAATGAGACATGTAGCAAGGAGAAATACCAGGATCTGAAGCCCTGTCCATTGGCACTTTTCAATGCACCAGACTGCCTGGGAAGGCTAAACATCCTATATCATAGAACAGACTAGTTTAGAAAGTACAAAAACCAGATTCTTGGATTATCAGAGCAGGAAAGACCCTCAGAGACCATCAGGTTCCACCTATCCTGGAGCAGGTATCTCCTCCTTTATAGCTAGAGCAGTCCCTAGGAAATGGCATGTTTGGATGTTTATTTCTGGCCTTGCACTTTTGGGGAGTGTGCATAGTGGAAAAGCTACTTCTAGACAATGGCACCGTCCCACGAGAAGGAGACTGCTTTGTCAGCTGGTGTCAAGAAAAACCAAACAGAAGCCAGACCAGGTAAACTGCCCAAGGAAAGCAAGAGTAATGAGTGACTGCTTTAAAAAAAAATCATAGGGTCATAGATTTTAGCTGGAGGGAGCCTTCAAGGATTGAATATAAACTCTTTTGTTTGTCCTTGAAAGTTCTCCATAACCTGGCCCCATTCTATCTTACCAGTCTTCTTAGACTTTACTCCCCTTTATGCATCCTACCATCTGGCTACATTGGCCTACTGGCTATGTCCTGATTGCCCAAAATCTTCTCCTTCCTCACCTCCAGCTCTTAGAGTCCCTGCCATCCTTCAAGACTCATGTTAAATTCTACCTTCTGTTGGAGGACTTTCCCAGTTGTTAATGTCTTTACCTCTAAGGTTATCTTTCATCTATTCTGTGTCTTCATGTACCTATTTTATACATGTTGTTTAACCCATTGGAATGTAAGCCCTTGAGGTTAGGGAGTAATTTTGCTTTCTCTTGCTGTCACCAGGCATAGCATAATGCCTGGCACATAGGAGGCACTCAAAGTAAGTAAATGGTTATTGATCGATTTAGTCCAACCTCTTTGCTTTATTTTCTTATGCAGAAAACTAAGGCAAAGAAAGATGTGATTTGTCCAAAGTCATACAGGTAGTAAGTAGTAGAGCATGGATTTGTTTTTAGAATTGGAATCAGAGAATCTTAGAGGGACCATCTAATCCAAGTTGTTTCATGTAACAAAGAATTCCCTTTATAGCATACCTTTAAGTCTCCAATTGGAGACATCTTTGTGAACACAGTGAGTTCTGGGTAGCCAGGTAGGGCAAGAAGGCCCTGAAGTCTATATATTAGAAGTGAGGCAAATGACACAATGGAGGAGAGATATATTAAAAAAATCTGGGGCATTGTGAAAACAAATAGAAATCACCTATTTAAGCATTTTGGGTTTAATAAAGCAGCTCCTGGGGAGCCAAGGGGGAAGGTTAGAGGCAGCAAAACAGCTTGAACTCTCTCAACTTGTTTCTCCAAACAACTTTAAAATAATGCCTCAAATCAAATTTTGGAGCAGCAGATCCAACAAAAGGTCAGGGTGAGAGAGTTTTCTGGCCTAAGAAAACTTAGGAGGTTGGTAGGAGAGATCTGTGACACTGGTGTAGAGACCTGTCTAGAGTACATATGGCTGTTGTGGCCACAGCAACAGCAACAGTACAGCCCAGAGACAGAAAGGGGGACTGGCAACTCATCAAAAAGAGATTACATGGGACCCATTGCTGGCACTGAATACAGCATGCGCTTGTTGGCAACTTTATTGCCCATAAGCAGTTCTGGGTCATAGTTCCAAAGCATTAAGAGCACTTCTGGTCAGTCATAAGGGAGCAGAGAGCCCTGCTCCCAGTTTCGAGGCAGAGAAGAGCACTGGTAAGGCAGTCAGGTAACAGGGGACTGGGTCATGGTTCCAGGGCCAAGAGGAGTACTTTGTGCTTACAGGGGAGCAGGGATCATTCCTGGGTAAAACCCAAAGCACAGACCAGAAGAGCAGTGCCTATTCCTATCCTTGGATCACAGCACCTTAGAAGCAAGAAAAACTTGCAAACCCACAGAATTAACTCTGAAACAGCGGTATGAAAAGTTCTGAAGCTTGGGACATTGCTTCCTCTCCCTGAGGTGAGCAGAGCCCAAATTTAACATGAAGTTCAAAGTCAAGAAATAGGCTAAAAATGAGCAAATAGGAACAAGAGTAACAAAAAAGAACCTGGCCATAACAATCTATTGAGGTGGCAGGGAAGACCAAGACACAAACTCAGAAGACAATAATGCAAAAATAGCTACAAACAAAGCCTCAAAGAAAAATGCTAATTGAACCCAAGCCCAATAAGAAATCTTGAAAGAATTAAAGAAAGAAACAAGAGTGATAAAGAAAAAAATTGGAAAAAGAAATGAGTGATGCAAGAAAATTATGAAAATAAAATTAAATTTTGTATAAGAGGCACAAAAAAATCCCCAGAAAATAACATCTTAAAAAATTATGGGCTAATGAATGGTAAAAGAGGAACAAACATTCACTCAAGAAAAGAACTCCTTAAAAAGCAGAACTGACCAAATGGAAAAAAGAGGTACAAAAGCTCACTGAAGAAAATAATTCCTTAAAAATTAGAATTGGGAGAAGTGGAAGCTAATGACTACAATAAGACACTAAAAACAATAAAATAATATCAAAAGAATGAAAAAAAAAAGACAATGTGAAATAGCTCATTGGAAAAACAGCTGACCTGGAAAACAGACCAAGGAGAGATAAAAATTATTGGACTACCTAGAAGTCATGATCAAGAAAAGAGCCTAGAAATCATATTTCAAGAAATTATCAAGGAAAACTCCTCCAATATCTTAGATCAAGAGGAAAAAATAGAAATTAAAAGAATCCACTGATCATCTCCTGAAAGAGATCCTAAAATGAAAACTCCTGGAAATATTATAGCCAAATTCCAGATCTCCCAGGTCAACAAGAAAATATGGCAAGCAGCAAGAAAGAAACCATTCAAGTATTATGGAGTGACAGCCTGAATTACATGATTCAGCAGCTTCCACATTAAAGGAGTAGAGGACTTGGAATATTCCTAAATTTTACAACCAAGAGTCACCTATCCAGCAAAACTGAGCATAATCCTTCAGGGGAAAAAATGGATATTTAATGAAATGGAGGACTTTCAAGCATTCATGATGAAAAGAGCAGAGATGAATAGAAAATTTGACATTCAAACATAAGACTCAAGAGAAGCATGAAGAGGTAAACAGGGAAGAGAAATCATAAGGGACTCAAAGTTTAACTCTTTACATTACTATATGGGAAGATGATACATGTTAACCCCTAAGAACATTTTCATTTTTAGGACAGTTAGAAGGAGTTTACACAGAGAAGCCTGTGTGTTAGTAAATTATGTTGTGATGATTTAAAAAAAATAAAGAAGGGTGAGAAAGGGGGTGCACTGAGAAAAAGGGGAAGGGAGAGGTAGAATGGGGAAAATTTTCCACATAAAAGAGGCTTGCAAGGAGGAGCTTTTATAGTAGAAGGGAAAATGGGGGGTATCATAGCAGCTTTTTGTGGTGTCAAAGAATTGGAAATTGAGGGGAGGCTCATCAATTAGGGAATGGCTGAAAAAATTATAGTATATGATTGTGAGTACTACCATGCTATAAGAAATGATGAAGAGGGTGGTTTCAGAAAAACCTGGGAAGACCTATATGAACAGATACAAGTGAAGTGAGAAGAACCAAGAGATCATCATGCATAGTAACAGCAATGTTGTCATGATGATCACGTGTAAAAGATCTGGCTACTCTGATCAATATAATGATCCAAGACAATTCCAAAGGACTCATGATGAAAAATGCTATTCACCTCCAGAGAGAGAGAACTAACGACCTTTGAGTGCAAACTGACGTGTAATTTTCTCACTTTTTTTTGCTTTATTATTTTTTATAATATGGAAATGTTTTTCATGATTCCACGTGTATAATTGATATCATATTGCTTGCTTTCACAGGAGGTGGGTGAGGTGGGGGGAGGGAGAGAAAGAATTTAGAACTCAAAATTTAAAAAGAAAAGAATGTTAAAAGTAACTTTTTAAAAAAGCAGCTCACATTTCTATAGCTTTGAGATTTGTAAAGCACTTTCCTCAAAATAGGCGTGTGAGATAATTCACGACAATATTAATTCCTCTACACTATCATAATACAACTACTAGTTATCATTGATACAGGGAGTCTGAAAAGTCTTAATGTGTTTTAAGCTATTAAAACTTAATAAGCTTTAATTTTTTCTAGGGTACTGATAGAAGCATATCCCTTCAGATAGTAATAATAATAATAATCTTTAATAGCTTAAAATTGCACTGACTTTTCAGATACCTTGTGTAGTGCTTTAAGCTTTGCAATGCACATTACATAAGCTAGCTCATTTGATCCTCAGAACAGCCCTGTGAATTAGGCGTTATTTTTATGCTCATTTTACAGATGAGGAAACTGAGGTTCAGAGGGGTTAAACAAATTGGCCAAGGTCACCTAACTACTAAATGTCTGATCCTCTGATTCAAATCTAGCCTTCTGGCTCTAAATTCAATGTTCTTTTTATTTTCTGTTGGAAACTAGGACCATTAGGGTGGAAAATTTTAGACACAGAGGGAAGGACTACCTATAAATTTCTCTTTTTTTCACCTACTGTGTCTTTGCAAGGCAACTGTGTTCTAGATAAGACAGTATTTTAAAAAATCCAAGGCAACTTAAGGTTGCTTCCTTTGTAATACTTTCCAAATCCTTTTCCATTTTTTACCAAGTGGACTGGTAAATGCATCCCTAAACATTATTTAGGGATTTTATATTATTTATGTTATTATGAAACATTTTTATAATAACTTAATAGAGTTTTTTTTATCTTTACCCCAAATCTCATTCTTTGTAAGCATGAAAGGTTAAGCAGTCATTTATCTCAGATTACCAAAGAAAGAATTCCTTCATTTTGGGGGGTGGAGGAGTAGATCATTTTAGCCAAATGGACAAAAGAAAGTGAGGTGGTCAATAGGTGTGCCGGCCGCGCCGTGCACTCTCCTCCTATAAGGAGCAGGCTGCCAGAATCATACTTACCAGTCTTCGGTCCCCAACTGGATAAACACAGAGACGAGCCTACCAGGAGGTGCAAACACCCAAGCTTTATTCAGAGGCCATCACAGCAAGGCCAAGCAGGAAGGCCATAGCAAGAGAGCAGGAGCAAAGAGAGCGCATGTTCCGACCAGGACCATTCCTTAAGTACCTCTTAGCCCCTCCTCCTCAGCCCACCTACTAGTCAATGATTGTAGGGTCAGATACCGGAAGGGGATGTCTGAGTTTAGCGCACCAAGGGAGAGGAAGTGACGCAGGAGGCTAGGCCCGGATACAGGAAGGAGGCATCTGGGATTAGTGCATAGACAAAGAGAGAGTACGTGACCTAGGAAGTCAGGCCCAGATACCGGGAGGAGGCGTCTGGGGTCAGTGCTACACAAAGGGAAGGTACGTGACCCAGGAAGTCAGGAAGGACACAGGAAGGAGGAGTCTGGGGTTGACGTTGCATTTAGGGAGGGGACTAAGCAAAGGGAACTCGTCCTCTGCCGTCCCACTCCCACGTGGCACAGCCCCCTGCCTCAGGAGCACGTGCTCCGGCTACTTCCTTGTATTCTGTTCCTTCCCCAGCTTCATAGCACTGTCCACTGCCTCAGGAGCGTGAGCTCCGGTTACTTCTCTGTATCCAGCCCATCCCAGTTCACCACAACTCCGCCTAGCACAGCCCCTGCCTCAGGAGCATGAGCTCCGGTTACTTCCCAATACCCAGTTCCTACCCCATCTTGCCACAACCTCCACTTGGCAGTAGCCAACATCAGACAGTCCCTCACAAATAGGTCTGGGCAAATCTCAGCAATACCATATAGAAAAACACCCAACAAAGTTTGGGGGCAACTTATTTCCCCCCTCTGAATCTCAGTTTCCTGATCTTTAAAAACAGCATAATAACACCACCATAGAATTCATAGCTAAAAGATAACCTGGAGATCTTGTAGACATCACTAGAGTTTGAATTTAGAGGAAGTGATTTCAAATCCCCATCTCTGCTGTTTAGGAGTTACCTGATCTTGGGCCAGTGACTTGACTTGTCCAGGCCTCAGGTCCTCCTCCACACAATGATGGGTTTGCCATCTACAGGATCTCTAAAGTTCCCCCTTCTGAAGCCCTATGGTACAATAATACATGGAATAAAGCACTCTATAGCTATGAAGTGTTATATGTCACTATGTTATTATTATTAATAAAGGAATACTCTGTTTCTTTGTTAACATCATTTTTCATTCCAAGCAACAAATAGCCTCCACCTGGTGTCGAACCTCCGAAGGAAGCACTGAAGCCCATAGATTAAATGTTGCCTGGCAGAGGCAGTAAAGGGGATTGTCTTTTTGTTACTGCTTCTATTTTAAAAGAAAGAAGAATTATTTGCATAATGAGGCCAACCATCATCCATGCTGACAGCTTCTGAGACAGGGAAATCAGTTAGAGTGTGGTGTGAAAACCATGGGAATCGTGTTAATGAAAGTGCCAGTTTGGAGACCTTACAGTGTTTAACTACAGCGTGTATAAATGGAGAGAAATGAAGCCCCAGGAGGTGTCCAGTCTGTTTCCCTGCCCCTGAGTTGATGGATAGGGTGGGGGAACTTTGCCGCCGGAAAATGAGAGACAATCTATAATAGCCTTATGTGTTCTGGAGTAGTTTCTTGGAATAATAACGACATTTCTGAGCTTTAAGTGACTTCCTGGCTCGGTTTATTTTTATTACCATCTTTGCTTCCTCAGGAGATATGCCACTTCTCACTGATGTTTGTATCATGAGGAACTATTTAAAAAACAAGTTGGGTTTTGTTCTGGTCAAGCCACTAGCCTCACTTTACTCTCTTTTCTCCATGACCTTTGTAGCTCCAGCTCCTCAGAGGCCTTGGGCTTTCTGAGAAGTGCTGTGTTCTCTCTCCTGTTGATATGTTCTCTTCTCTTCCTTTCTCCAGACTGTCCTTTTGGTCTCACCTTAGTCCCCCAACCTTACCTCAGGAGATGAGTGGAAAAACTGACAATTACAGAAGTATATGGAGGTCCAGGCCATTCTTCCCCAGGATGAGCTCCATATTTAAGAATCACCCTCTAGTTCAATCCATTTTTGTGCCGTGGACCCCTTTTGCAGTCTGCTAAAACCTATGGGCCCCTTTCAAGAATTCTCAGAATAATATTTGTTAACTGCAATCATAATCGAAGGAAATGTTAAATTTCAGTCAGAGGTTAATGAAAAAAAAAGTTTGTATTCCTATCCAAGTTCACAGATCCACTGAAATCCAGTCATGTATTCCTTGAAGGTTCATGGACCACAGGTTATAAACTTTGAGTAGTACCTTCAAGTGACTAGTTGTACTGACCTTCAGGATGCATTACCAACCCAGAATAAAAAAAAAAACATTTGTTTTGGAAAGAACTTTGAAGGTTATCTTGTCTATCCCATACAGAATAGGAGAATCTGTGCTTCAATACTTCTGATGAGCCAAAAGAAACATGAATTGAAGTGTCTGTCCCAGGGGGGAAAAGTTGGCTTTTTGAAATCCAGTCTTCCTCTCGGGCTGAGGCATAACTAAGGTAGGGGCAATCAGAGGTGTTCTTTTTGTTTGTTCATTTTTCTTTTTCTTTTTTTGGCACTGAAATTTCTTGGATGTTGATGGATTTTATACTTTAGCAGTACGAAACAATTAATCTTAGCATCTTAGTTAACAAGAATGATTATTTAACATAGGAAGCAAGCACGTGGCTATTTCTGTTCCTTAGAGGCTACACTCCAAAGAAGCTCTACAGCACTCTTCCTTCCTCCTCCACCCCACTCCCTCCACACTATGGCCTCCTTTGTAGTAGCTGCAAAGTTTTCTTTAGTCTCTATCACAAGTCCTACCCAGGGGTGTGCTGGTAAATATTTAACAACTAGCTTTTCAGGAGAGAAAGGAATAAGCAATTATATAGTACCGACTATGTACCAGGCACTGTGCTTTTACAAAAATTATCTGATCCTCACAGCAGCCCTGCAAAGTAGGTGCTATTATTATGATCATTTTGTATTAGGGGAAATTGAGGCAACCAGAAATTAAGTGATTTACCCAGGGTCACATAGCTATAAAATATCTGAGATCAAATTTGAACTCAGGTCTTCCTGACTCCATGCTCAGTACTCTATGGATCATGCCAGCAGCTGCCTGCATATTTACAGACTTCTGCTGTGTCAAATACTCTGAAAATTTAACAAGCATCTCTCCTGAGCTAGTACAGCGGCTCTAACAACCACCTCTGGCCCCCAGCCCTAACAGACTGTTAATATGAGGGCATCTTCTGTGTCCTTTGCCCCAGCATCAAAATTGCTAGTTAGGGCCAACCATACTTATAACTTTGGGAAGGATTGTGCTTCTACCAGATACTGAGAAGGCTTGGGGGACACATTTCAGTTTCCTTCTCTCAGAAGTCCCTCTCCAGCTCCAATACTGGTGCTTGGAAATAGGGCTTAGCTGTGACAATTCCAAACCATCCACCTTTCCTGGGAGGAATGCTGCAGCAGCTGCCTTTTCATCTACATTCCAGGCATGCTCCAGGGCCCTGGGATCTGCTCTCTTTTCTGCTCCCATCCCTGGTTGTATGGTGTTGGCATATGCACAGCTTCTAAGCACCTTAATGACGAGAGTGCTATTGTGGGGCTGCTGTTATTGTGAACATCTGTGAACTGTAGAGTTTAATTGAGCTGCAGCTAATGTTTATTGTGTGTGGAAAGAGTAGGGGATTAATGGTTGTTTGATTGTCGTTAGATTGTTTTTGATTATCTTGCCCTTCTAGTTCTCATGCTTCCCAAGAGATAATAAAAAGGATACTGAAGGCCTTCATCAATTCAATTCAATTCAGTTAAGTTCAATGCAAAAAAAAAAATAAGTTTATTCAAAGTTTCATTTGCAGTGAGCCCTTAGCTCATGACTAATGCAAAGATAACATATGGTATAAGCTCCCTCAAGGAGCTTATCATCTAATATGGGAAAAATAAATGTGGACTAACAACTCCAACATTGGGTAGAGACAAAATAAAAGATGTCATCAAATAATTATGAATGAAAAATAAGATGGGCTGGATCCATGGCTGGAGCAAGGATTTGGCTAACCCATGGACAGTCCATGTGTCCCATTGGTATTTTTGCCAGATCAAAAGAAAGAAAAGAAACCCGTCTGCTCCAATTGCCCAATCAGGTGAGCCCCATGTTATGAACTTATGGGGAGACATGATTTAGAATCCACAAGATAGGAAGGTGTGGATGGATTGTGCACTGCATCATTTAAGGGAACTCTCAAATTGATGAGGCTGCCATCCATTCATGTATCTGATTTATTGGTGATGGTGGTAGGGTGGGCTGTAATAAGGGCAAAGGAAAGATCCAGGTAAAGTACTAGGAGAAATTTGGGGAGGTAAAGTTTACTTTCATCCCTGGCAAGGGCGGTCCTGTTGGGTCAGGAAGGCTTTCTCAAGGAGTTGGGACCTACATTAGACTTTGAATGAAAGGAGGAAATGAAATAGGTCGAAACGACTGGGGAGATGAAGGGAGGGCAGGAGGAATAGAGACCAACACTAGCAAATACATAGAGGAAAGAGCAGAATGGGATATGTATACATGTATGTGTTGTGTTATAAATTCCTTCAGAGAACGGATTGTTTTATTTTTCCCATCTGTATCCCCAGTACCCAAGAGGCACCTACATGGCTCAATGGATAAATCACTGGGCCTAGAGTCAGGAAGATTAGAGTTCAAATCTGGCCTTAGACATTAGCTATGTGACCTTGAGCAAGTCACTTATCCTTTATTTGCCCAGTAGGTGTCTCAGTGGATAGAATGCTGGGCTTGGAGTGAGGAAGACCTGAGTTCAAATCCATCCTTGGGCACTTACTATCTGTGTGATCCTGGGCAAGTCATTGAACCTCTGTTTGCCTTAATTCACTGAAGAAGGAAATGGAAAATAACTCAGTATCTTTGCCAAGAGAGCCCTATGGACAGTATAGTCCACAGGGTCATGAAGAGTCAGATATGTGAACCACTGAACAACAACAAATTCCCAGCATGGTCTGGCATTTAATAAATGTATGTTGATTGGTTGACTGATTGAACGGAGGGGCAGCATGAGATAAGAATGAAAAGATCTGTTGGAATCAGATTGAATCCTGGGCTCAGAAGAAACAGAATATATCCAGCAGGCAATAAAACCCCTCGAAACTTTTTGAATAGAGGAATATGAGAGGCAGCATGGTATGGTGGACAGAGCCCTAAACCTGGAATCAGATATACCTGGGTTCTAATGAGGTCCCAGAAATTTACCTTCTGTGTGACCATGTGACAATATCTCAGAGTATCATAATACCTATCTTTTTTCCTTTTAAATAGTATTTTACTTTTTCCAATTATGTGCAAAGACAATTTTTAACATTCACTTTTTTATAAGTTCCACATTTTTTGAGTTCCAAATTTTCTCCTTCCCTTCCCTCCCAAGACAGTAGGCAATTTGATATAGGTTATATTATGTGCAACCATGTAAAACATATTTCCATATTAGTCATGTTGTGAAGGAAGAAACAGAACAAAGTAAAAAAAAAGCCTTGGAAAAAAATAAGGAAAGTGAAAATAGTATGCTTCAATCCACATTCAGACTCCATAGTTCATTCTTTGGATGTGGATAGCATTTTCCATCATGAGTCCTTTGGAATTGTTTTGGATCATTGTATTGCTGAGAAGAGCTAAGTCAATCATAGTTGATCATTACACAATGTTGCTGTCACATAGTACTTATCTTACAGGTTTATTTGGAAGAAATACTTTACTAACCTTAAGGTTAGCCACTTCACAATTGTTACTATCAATAGAGAAGGCATTAGGTCAACTCAACAGGCAGGAGTGTGTAGACTGTAGCATGTTCTATTTTATTTAAAACCCTGAAGGGGGTAGAGGAGGTAGGGAGAGATATAGAATTTAAAGGCAGGTGATTTATTGTAAAATTAGCCAGGGAGAAATGTAGACCCATTAATTGAGGTAGAATCTAGAGAAAATTCATTGTTATTTCCCAAGAAGCATCACTTTACACTGTCATTTGAAAATTCATTTACCAGAAATAAATGAGCAAGCAATTCAGTGAGGGAAATCCATGCAATTCAAACTTCTTTTGTACTGTACTAGAACGGTTCAGTTCTGGGAGAAATAAGTGCCAGAAAGAGAGTAGATTAAAAGAAAAAGAAACCCCTCTTTCTTATAACCTCTGTTTCCTCTTTCTTTTCCAGGGCTTTGGCCTAACCCCCCAGCTATCTTCTCTGTCCTTGTCAATCCTCTCGAGGTTTAAATCAATAAAAGAATTTCCCCCAGTCTTGAACCAATTTGTTGGCAGATGAAGATAATTTTGATGTTTCTGTTCAGTAAGATCATTATATGTGTTCAGAATTATAACCTTATCCATGGTAATTTCAAAAGAACTTTGGGGTTTTGATGTAAGTGTGTCTTAGGTTTTAGCATTCCAACCATCAACAGAGAGTATGAAAGCAGTAATGGAGTGGAGTCTTAGGAATCATAGAATGTTAAAACTGGAAAGGACCTTCAAGGTCATCATATCAGAAGAACTGGGTTCAAGTTCAAGCTGAAATTAGCTATAGGTGTTTAGGGAAGCCACTTTAAACCTCTCCAAGTTTCCTGTAAAATGAGGATAAGGATATTTGCATAATCTACCTCACAGGGATATTATGAGGAAAAGTGCTCTCCAAAACACTGCATAAAAATGAGTTGTTATTACTGTTTTTGTGTTAGTTCTGAGAGTTATAAGATATATTTATGCATATTGCTTTCAATTATAGAGAAAAAAATCACTCAAATATTTGCTATTTATAAGAGTTTCATTTAAAGAAGAATTTTAGAGGTTGTAGGAGCTAGGTGTCACAGTAGATGAAGCACCTAGCTATCAGTAGATGGAATGCCTAATTGTCAGTAGATGGAGTGCCTACCTGTAAGTAGATGGAGCATATGTCTGGAGTTCAAATCCAGTCTCACGTGCTTACTAGTTGTGTGATCCTGGGGAAGTCACTGAACTTTTGATTGCCTTAGTTTCTTTACCTATAAAATGGAACTAATAATAGCACTTATCTCCCAGGGTTGTTGTGAGGATAAAATGAGATAATATTTATAAAGCATTTTGCGGCTTTTCAAGTCTTACATAAATGGTATAATGATGATGATGGGGGTGGTGGTGATGATGCTAATGATGATGATGTGTATAAAGTTACAGAACACGTATTTTTATTTTTTATATGTGAGAACTGTCAAGAAATCTGTCAAAGCAAATAGATCTGCAGAGGGTATGAACAGCTTAAGTAGCTTCAAATTTCTCTCTCTCAGTGGTCATGAGTCACATTTCCTTATCCACATGTGACTCACAGCAGCTGGAATAGTACTTTCAAAGTCATAATTGGAAAGTTCGTCCTCCATTGTTGCTGAATTAAACGAATGTACATGAAGAGGCACTTGTCCTTTATTGATGAGAGTTACCTTAGAGGGCTGTCTTTGTGTTTGGCCCCCCCCCCATGCAGTCAACATTTTTAAAGCCTTGAGTCTTCTTTAGAAAATTATACCTGGAGGGGTAACTAAGTGGCGCAGTGTATAGGGCACCAGCCTTGGAGTCAGGAGGACCTGAGTTCAAATTTGACCTCAGACACATGAAACGCGCACTAGCTGTGTGACCCTGGGCAAGTCACTTAATCCCAATTGCCTAACTTAAAAAAAAAAAAAAGGAAGAAAATTATACCCGAAAGGGTCCGTGGGATAACATCATAAAATGGTAAAGCTTGAAGGGAATATGGACCATTAACAACATAAAAGGTTAGAACCAGAAGAAACATTAGAACATAGAACGGCAGGACAAAGAAACCTTGGCTTGAGAAATATGGCATAGAAAGTCAGAGCTGAAAGAGGCTCATTAGCACATAGAATATCAGACTTGGGAATGGTTTTAGAACATAGAATATCAGAACTAAGATACCCTACAACATAGAACACAGCAACTGAAGTCTAGAAGGACACTTAAAAGGTAGAAAGTCAGAACTAAGAGAGGTTAGAATATAAAACACTGAAGGTCAGAGCTGGAAGGGACCTCAGAACATAGAATGTGATCAGTAAAAAAAATCTTACAATAGAATGCTAGTGCGAGAAGGGACCATAGAACACAGACTGTCAGAATTATAAAGAACTTGAAACATAGAATCGTAGCACGCCAGCACTGGAAAGGATCTTAGAGGTCATGTAGTTCAGCCCTTTCATTTTACATAGAAGGAACTAAGGCACTCAATGTTACATAGTGTTAGAGATAGAAGCAGGATTAGAACCTGTGTCTCCAGACTCTCAGTCAATTCGCGGAGTGCCCATTGTGTGTCAAGCATTGTGCCAGGTGTTGGGGATTTCAGTACCTACGTGGATGTGTATACATATATGCATATATATAAGCATACTACACATGCACAAAATACTAGAATGCAAGAACATGTATGCATATAACCATACACAGAAGGGTATCTGGAGGCTTTTTTTTTTTTAAAGTAAATACATGTTGTTGGGAAATCACTTGAGGGCTTCTCAAGACCTCCAGCAAAACTATTCAATGTTATGACTGCTAGAATAGCTAAGTAGCAATGGCTTCTATAAGCTAAGGTCCACAATAACCTTACAGTACCCAGTATAGTGTTCTTGAGGAGCCCAATAGAAAAAGTTGTTCAAAATAGCATATGTGATTGAAATTAACCGTTACCCCCACTATGCCACTGGATGTCACAGGGGATAATGAATGAAATGAAGTAGAAACCATGGTGTGGACTGGAAATGTGTTTTATGCTTAATGTAATTAATCTCTATTGAATCTTCTAAGCATTTTAATTTGTACTGCTTGAATGATGAAATGAAAGTAGGCACGTATGAATTAACTTTTTAACCAGCAGAGAAGATGCAACCTCCAGGGCTTGAAATTGACTGGGCCTTTCCTGAGAACTCCTCAGGCCAATGTTTATTCAGCTTGCCCTGCTCTTCTCATTTTCTTTTCATCTGGGTTTTTTTTTCAAAGTTATGTTAGTGGGACATTTTTGATTAATGTCTAATGCTTATTCTTGAATTTTTTTCATTTTTCTACTTTATAGATGGTATACATGCACTTACACACATTAACATACAAATATACATGCAGGGGACACACACAGACACACACACACACACAGAGGCATGCATAGACAACTCCTATAATGGAAAGTATACTGGAATTGGAGTCAGATTACTTGGGTTTGAACCCTGGCCTCTGTGACTTTGGATAAATCATTTGACAAATTTGGGTCTCAGTTTCCTCATCTGTAAAATGAGGGAGTTGGATTAAAAGACCTTTAAAGTCCCTTCTAAAAGCTATGATCCTATGTATATCTATCTATCATCTGTCTATCTATCTATCTGTCCACCCATGTATGTATGTATGTATGTATGTATCTATCTATCCACGTATCCACACACAGAAACACATAGGCATGAACACACAAAAATACAGGTTCATGCAAATATATGTGTACAGTCATACAAAGAAAGATATTTGGAGGACTTTTTCTCCTAAGTAAGTACTTATTATTGGTAAATCACTTGAGGGCTTCTTGGGGCCTCCAGTGAAACTATTCAATATAATGACTATAAGAATAATAGAAGTTAAGGAATACAATTACCTTAGGGTATAAGAATGGTGTTGTGGAAAGAAAACTATGCTAAACTGAGGAAAGTAGGGTTTCAGTCCCAGCCCTGCCACCATCTTGAGGAATAACACTGAGACATTCAATTTAATTCATTTCATTTTTAATTCAATTCAGTTCATTAAGTTCAATAAATATTTATAAAGAGCCTACTATGTGTCAGGTACTGTGCTAGCTGCTGAAGATAGAAAGAATAAAATGAAACGGTCCCTCCCCTCAAAGAGCTTACTTTTGACTACAGGGACAAAATATGTTCATAAGATTTTACAAAGTATATACAATGTAATATAAATAATCCCAAGAAATAAAGAGAGCTAACAACTAGCAGATGGAAAAATTCATTTGTGAAATGGAACTTGAGCTGTGCTTTGGAGGAATTGAGCGGTCAAATTTAGACACTAGTGGCTGTTATCTCCCAGCTATATAGGTGGCTATCTCTCCCTTCTCAATGAGTTCTGTGCTGGCTCACAGTCTCACCATCCCCACTCCTTTTCATATACTCAGGGACTTCAAAATACATGTGGATGTTGCCTCAAAGACTGTAGCCTCCCACTTCTTCAATCTACTTACCTCCTATGACCTGCTCCTCCATTCACTTTTGCTACACAAGCACTTGATGATGCCACTACCCACAAGTGTTGTAATTCCATGATCAAAAACTCTGAAATTACCTTAGATCATGATCTATCATCCCATTTCTCTCTATGCCTCACTCCTTCTAAATTTATTTTTGTTCTCCCTGTGATTTTAATCTCTATAACCCTGAATACTTTCTAAGGCCATAACCTCTGTTGTGGCTTCAATATCTTGCTTTTCCAATGTCAACCTCTTCGTGAACCAGTTCAGCTCCATGCTATCCTCTTCTCTCAAATCACTTGTTCCCTTGTCCTACTGCCACTCACCTTACTAAACCTCAATCTAATACAGATTACACCAACCACTTGCCTTTTCTGATCAAATTTATGCAATTATGAATGAAGCTAGCAGAACTTAGCTAACATGCTGACTGAATCCTTTATGCAGATTTATGTTATCTATTTTCAAATAGGCTCCCAATGCAGCGAAGCAATCCTTTTATGCATCCTTTATTAATTACATAACCAATTTCCCACAGAGTCTGTTCTCCAAACATTCTCTTCTTTCCTCACCTCAAACTGTACCTTCTCTCCTCAATCCTTCTGTATTTTCCAATCCTACTGTCATCTGAGGACTTAGACTTATACTTTACAGAGGAAAACCAGGGTCATTTGTCATGAACTCCCTCTTCTCTCCTTCTTTTTTCATAACTCTGCCTTAACCCCCATCATTTCCTCTGCTCCAGTTTCTGAAAAAAAAGGTGACCCTTTTCCTTACCAGGGCTAACCCTTCTACATGTAACCTTAATCCATTCCCTTCAGATCTTTTCCATCATATTGCACGTACTATTAGCTCTATCCTCTCTCTAATCTTTAATCTCTCCTCTATCTACTAGTTAATTCTCTGCCGCCTATAAACACCCCAAAGTCTTCTCCAATCTCCTAAACTCTCAATAACTATCATTTCTAGCTATAACCTTATATATCTTCTCCTGTTTTCAGCCAGACAATTTAAAAAAGCTGTCTGTATTCAGTGTCTCTACCTGCTCTCTTTTACTTTTTATGCCTTCTGAGGTCTGGCTTCTAAAATCTCTCATGTGACTGAAATTGCTCTCTCCAAAGTGACCAATGATCTCTTAATTACCAGTTCCCATAGTTTGTTGTTGTTTTTGTTGTGGTTTTTTTGCTTAGTCCTCATCCCTTTTGACCTCTCTGGATCATCTAATATTATTAACCTCCCTCTTTTCCTAGATGCTTTCTTCTTTCTCTCTGTCTCTGCCTCTCTGTCTGTCTCTGTCTCTCTCTCTGTCTCTCTGCTTTCTCTTGGTTCTCCTCCTACCTGTATGACTGCTCTTTTTTAACCCTCTTTACTAATTTTTCATCATATCCTCTGACTGTGGATATAGCTCAAGGCTTTGTGCTGGGCCCTATTCTTTTCTTCTCTATAAGCTTTATAACTTATTGACCTCATAAGCTCCTATGCCTTAAATTATCATCTCTGTGCAAATGGATCTCAGATCTCTCTCTCTCTCTGTCTCTCTCTCTCTCTCTCTTATTCCCACCCCCCTCTGTGTATGTGTGTGTGTGTGTGTGTGTGTGTGTGTGTGTGTGTGTGTATCTGTCTCTCTCAAGCCCTAGTCCTTTTGAACTGGATTTTTTATAGGTGCCTCAAACTCACATGTCCAGAACAAGACTCATCTTTCCTCTTAAATCTATCCTATTTCTCAATATCCCTATTTGTGTTGATGCTACCCTATCATTCCAGTCCCTCAGGCTCACAATCTTGGTGTTTTGCCGAACTCTTACTCTCACCCATCCCATACAATGCAACTAAATCTTGTCATTTCTATTTCCCTAACATCTCTTAAACATGTCCCTTTCTTTCCAGTCACACAGCCATATCCTATTTCAGCCCTCCAACGTTTATCTAGAGATTGCAATTGCCTCCTAATTAATCTTCCGGTCTCAAGTCTCTCCCCACTACAATCTAACCTCTGTAAAAATATTTTTTCATGGAGCACAGGTCTAACCATGACATTTACCTACTCAATCAGCTTCAGTGGCTTCTAATTGTCTTTTGGATCAAATATAGTCCTTGGTTTAGCACTTAAAGTTCTTTACAACTTGACCATATCTTATCTATTTGGCCTTCTTCCACATTACTCTCTTCCATGTACTCTATAATTCAGCCATACTAGATCTGTAGTTCTTTCTCATACATGGCACTCACACCTCATATTTATGCCTTTACACTATCTGTTTGTTCTTTGTGCCTGAAATACTCTCCCTTTTCAACTCTGCCTTGTGGAAATTTGGATTTCCTGAAGACTCAGTTCAAGTGCTACATTCTCCATAAGATCTTTCCTAGACCCCCTCAATGCTATTACCTGCCTCCCCCCATGCCACTTTACCACCTGCCAAGATTACCTTGTGCTCTAGGCAGGGCCTGACTCAGAGCAGTCCCCTCATATTTTATGTCCAATACCATAATGAAATTAGACACTCATAGGTTATTCAACAGTTAGGTAAAAGAAATTTACCTAGCAAAGGTAGGGGAAAGTGATATAAGGATATGAATTAATGACACAGTGAGGTGATTCAGCTGGACAAAACTTCTTTGCCTTCAAGTTGCCCATGATCTTCTGCTAGCCACACATCAGAAAACACCTGAAGTTTCTTGTGACTATTTTATACACAGGTGATTGAAAGGTCATTTTTATAACCTGAGTCTTTAATCCCTTGAGCCAAACAAGTCTCAAGGATAGTTTAAATATGTTTTAATGAAAAAAAAAATCTTGACTTGGAAGAGGAAGGGGGGAAGGGTAAGATGTTGCTCTTATCACCTTTTGTATCTACTTGGTATGTTTTGTGTTTATTCCTAGTCAACTCTTTAAGAATATAAGTTGTGGAGAAGCTTCCAATCTGTACAAGAAGAGGGAAAATCATTATTCAGGAATTCCCTATACCAATAAAATCACATATTCTATCCCTATCCCTATTCTACGTGAACATTGTATTCTCTCTTCAGCACACTTAGAGTTTAAATTATTGAAAGCAGGGACTGTTGTCTTCCCATCCTGAGTACCCAGCACAGTGCCTGCTACGCATTAGATGGTTACTAAATGCTGATTTGTTGATTTGAGAGGCAGATGAGTAAAGAAAAATTTCAAGATGTGTGTATGTGTGGGGGAGCAGTTGTACAAAGAAATGGAGGCAGGGAGTGAGATGTCACCTACGGAGAACAGTTAAATCACTTCATCTCATCAAATCCAGGATCATGGATCTGGATCTAGAGACAGCTTTTGATGTCATCTAGTCCAACTTTCTCATTTCATAGAGAATGAAATGGAGGCCGGGGAGGTGAAATGATTTGTCTAAAGTCAGAGAGATAGTAAAGGGCAGAGCCAGAATTTGAACCCAAGTTCTTTGACTCTAAACAAAACAGCCTTTTCACTTTTCTGCCAGTTTACTTATCAGTAAAATGATGGGATTAGACTGAATGATCTCTGAACTTTGAGTCTAGTATCCTAATTAAGGTAGAGGGCACATTCCAGCTTTCAGGGTTAAGAAGGTGGCTTTGTAAAAGAAATGCCATATTCCCAACTGTAAAGACACTTTGGCACCTTCTCTTTTCTTCTTTCCCTCTTCTCATAGGGCTTCCTTCTTCCCTCTCCCCTATCTGCCCTGCACACATCAATAGGGCTCTCCTTGTTACAGTCTGCTGGTGGAGAAGGAAAGATGGAGTACAGAATAAAGGCAGAGGCCAGAGATGAGAGAGACAGAGAGACAGAGAGAGACAGAAAGACAGAGAGAGACAGAGAGGGAGACAGAGACAGAGACAGAGAGAGAGAGACCTGGACTGGGAGAGAGATGAAGGTTAAGGACTTTATAAACCCTAATAAAAGTGCTGTCAATTAGAGTTTAATAGTAGGAACCACTAGGTTGGATTCATTAAATAGGAAAAAAAAAAACAGCTTCGAAGTTGTGGGTAGTCACCATCAGAATCAGGAATCTGCATTGCAGGCTGAGAAACGCCTCCAGGCTAATGGATGAATGAGGAAATAGCTTATTTGAATGCAGCAGTGTCTCTGGATCAGAGTCAGGGAAGCTTTGTAAAAGTCTTCTCCTGCCTTTTGTGACCTGAATTCCATATAATAATCTCAAGGACAAAGATTTATGATTTCTATAGCTCTTTCTTTTTTTGGGCTAGGCAATGGGGTTAAGTGACTTGCCCAGGGTCACACAGCTAGTAAGTGTCAAGTGTCTGAGGCTGGATGTGAACTCAGGTCCTCCTGACTCCAGGGTTGGTGCTCTATCCACTGTGCCACCTAGCTGCCCCTCTATAGCTCTTTAATGTGTTAAAACTATGTTGCTCATAACAGCTCAAGGAGGTAGGCAGGGTGAGGATGGTTGTACCTATTGAACAGATGGAGTGAAGTGATCTGTCAAAGAATCATGGTCAGGGTTAAAACTCAAGACCAGATTCTAAGACACCGGTTCTTACATTCCACCCTGGCTTTCTTTCTTCTTACCCAATGACATCTTCTCTAAAAGCCCAGAAGCAATATTAATATCCTTATTAATATTGCTTATCTGTTATTCTGCTTGGTTTCAGCTCCAAGGAATAGGATGGGTCATCTCAGGTTAAGCTCATCACCTTTAATCTCATCATCATGCTGCTAACTCAAGCCTTGACTGACAAAACTTTTCAGCTTTTTCTCCCTTCTGATTGGAGAGCTAGAGAGTGGAGTACTAAACACATCCTCATGCCCTCTTTTAAAGAAGTCAGAAACTGGACTTTTTGGCTCACTCCATTCTGAATCTACTGCTCTGCCTGGTTTCAACTTCAAGGAACAAGATACACCTTGGTTGCCTCTACCCTCCTCACTTTCTTGCAAGCTCCTACAGGGCAAGGACTATGTTTCTTTTTAATTATACCTCCAGCATTTAGCCCAGTGCTTTGCACATAATAGGCACTTAAGAAATGTTTATTGGATAAGAATAAAGGTGGATATCAGAAGACCTGAATCATTCCCAGCATGCTCATTAAAGGACTGTATTATCTAAAGTAAGTCTCTTAAATTTTTCTGGATTTCTTCATCTGTAAAATGAGTACAATGATATCAGTCTACAGACTTCACAGTGTGATTGTAAGGATCAAATGAAATCAAGGATATAAAGTAATGCATAAACTGGAAGACAGCTCAATACAAATGTATAGAAACATTATCATTCTCCTCTATCTCCTCATCATGGCTAACCTGAAGGCAAATTGTGGAGCAGTCCCCAGATCCCTTCCCCCAACTCTTTCAGTTTCCTTCATAACCATTTATGTGCCCTGTTCCCTACTGCCTGAGGCCCAGACAGTGACACTGGGCTGTCCAGTGCACCACATGATAGTCCTTTACCAAAGTCCGTCTTCACATTCAATTTACTTGTTCTGTAATCAAATCTCATCCAGTTGTCAGGTTGGAAAGGATGCAAATAAACTCAATTGATAATAGTAGATGAGTAATTCATTTAGAAAATTACTGTGTTCAAAAGTTCTGTGCTAGGTAGATATTGGGGGAGATACACAGTTTAGATAAGAGATAGCTTCCATGTTCTGGGAGTTTACAGAATGGGATAGGGATAAGACATTAGCAGCTAACTGTGACACAAAGTATTGACATGATGAATTGAGTAGAGAGGTGAAGAAAAAGTGCTAAATGAAGTCTGAGTTAGAAGAGGTAGCCAATTAGGGACAAGGAAAAGCTACCAGTAAGAAGGGGCATCTTAGTTGGACCTTAAGGAGTGGTAGGGAATTCACCAGGTTTTTCTACTATGCATACTAAATCATTTTAATGTTCATCTTTGAGATTAATGGATTTTATGTAGCAATTTAAATGCTAATGTATCTTGTATAAAATTATTCTCCTGAAAAGAAACCCAAGACAAAGGAAAGAATTCCAATTCAATCAAAAGTCAGAGCTAGATCTAGATATGTGAAACATCTGCATAGGAATGGTAATTAAAGCCATGGGATTCCATGAGGTTTCCAAGGCAGAGATTTTAGAGGAAAGAGAAGAAAGATAGGGACAGAATCTCAGGGATCACATATTTTGGAGTTGGTAATAGGACAAGGAGCCAATGAAAGAGAGAGAAGAAAAAAGAGAAGGAGAACCAGGAGAATGTAAGGTCTGTATAGCCAGTGAAAGAAAGAGTATTTAATAAGAGAGGATATCAAAATGTGTCAAAAGCAGCAGGGAGGTCAAAGACGAGAACTAAAAAAGCCATTGGATATGGCAAGTCAATTGACTTTGGAGAGAGTTAAAGATGCAGAGAAGTTTTTAAGGAAAGAATCTGAGGGAAGACATGTTAGATGGTCTCAGTCTTCTTGCTGAAGTAGATCTATATCACCTACTGAAAGCTGGGGGGTGGAAAAACAACTGAGGGTTTGAGGATAGAGGACATGGTTTGGTTTGATTACTTTAGAGAATGAAACATAAAGTTAATAAATAGAATAAAAAGATTGTTGAATAGTACAATGACTCATAAATTTGCACTGAGTGTAAGCATCTTAACTGCACTAGTTTCTCCAGGGAGGTTTGAAAGATTTGGGAAATGAGATTATTGGAGTTACTTAGGGATAGGGATTAAATGTTCAAGAATGGCAAAAGACCAGGTTGATAGGAGAGAGTGGTGAGTAACCTGAAATGGAGTAGTTAGTGAAATATCAAAGTGGTAGTTCATACATTCAAGGCTAGGTATAGAGGCGAATGAAGCTGGAGTGAGGAAATCGTCTGAGAAAATTGCATAGGTCAAAGAACTGGAAGTCACAGTGAGGATGAAGAATATAATTATTGTCAGCGGGAGAGTGGGAAAGATAGATTGTGGTCAGAGAATAATATTTCTGTGGTTTAAAGAATTTATGAAGTTTGATATGTGATCATACTGGTGTGTGGTTGAAGTATAGTGGGGTAGGATATTACTCCTGAACCTGAGGAATATGAGGAATTTTTAATTCAAAGTCTCAACCAACATTAGTTATATGCCTACTTTACATAAGGTACTATGTTTGTACTTCATGGTCAAGTTGTTCAGTGCCATCAGCATGGATTGACCTAGAGATTTACACTGTACCATCCAAGCTAAGATAGAATGGAAGATAATGATCCAGGGACTGACATAATTGAGAAAGTTGGGAGAGTGAATTGGAGGCTAGTACATGACAGCAATAAGAATGGGAAGAGAATGACAAAATTAAAATGTACATACTTCAGAAGAAGGAAGGTCTTTGAGGGATGATGGTAAAGGAAGGGATTGGAAATGACAGTGAAAACAAATAACATGACCCTTCCCCACCCTCGCTCCCCTCGCTTTCCCTTCTATCTCTGTAACTTGGCAGTAGTGGGAAGAGAGGCTAATACTGGAAAGGGGTACCATGGATGAGCTGTACTCAGGGAAGAGACAGATTTTGCCAAAGAATAGAGATTCCATCACCTGGCCTTCCATCTTTCTCAATGCCACATTCATCCTAAACTTGCTCTTCATCCTTATTGCACCCTCTGCTCCTTTAATCCCTCCTTATTCTCCCAATCCATCACAACTACCCTGTTTGGGCATCTCTTTCCTCTCTTCAGAGTCTTAACCCTAGAGTTCACCAGTTCAAGAAAGCATTGTCTTCTCCCCCTAAATCATTTGCCCCTTTGTCTTCCACTTTTCATGCTGTGTTAACCCTTAATTCTGATTAATCCCTGTCATCTGCCTTCTTCACTCCTATTACCAATGAATGCTTCTGGAGGGAGTCACAAAGCTACTTCTCGAGCCCATTACAAATGAGTATCATCTAACATGATAGGCAACACTGTGCTGTTGAAAGGATGAACAGTTTGGAATTAGAGGACCTGAGTTCCAATCACAGCTCTGGCACTTTCTACCTGTGTGACATTTAACCTTTCTCAGCCTCACTTTCCTCATACATAAAATGAAGAGGTTGGATTAGATGACATCTAGTCTTCCTTCCAACTCTAAGTCTTTGATTCTCCTATGAACCTCCAGCTGGCCCCCATTACTGCACAGCTATCTTTTTTAAATTTTCTTTTCTTTTCTTTTTTAAATCATCAACAGATTCTCCAACACATTACCCAATGTGGCTCTTTGAAACCTTCTCCAACATAAACCCTCAGTGCCACTTTCACTCCCTCCCAATCACCTAGGCTTAAAACCTGAGTCATTTTTCACTTTTTCCTTCATCACTTCTCATAGACAATGAGTCTTGTTAATTCTACCTCCTTGACATCTTTCACATACAACCACTCACATTTCTGTGACTCTAATTCAGATCCTTGTTACCGCTCATCTAAAACTTTGTATTGGCCTTACAACTGGGCTCCCCTGCCTCCAACCGTTGTGTTCTATTACTAGCTCTTCTTTAACTTCTTTTTGTCTCAGTTTCCTCAACTGCAAAATGAGGATAATAATAGTATCTACCTCACAGGGTTGTTGTGAGGATCAAATGAGATGATATTTATAAAGTGCTTAGCACAGTGTCTGGCACATAGTAGGTACTATATAAATGCTTATTCCCACCACTCTCCTTTCCTCCCATAATCTTATGCCTTATATTATATTTATTTGTATTGTGTAATGATTATATAAATCCCAATCTTCTGGGAACATCTCGAGTTTAGAGGAGCTGTCATTTAATTTTTTAATATTTACAGTACATTGCATAATGTCTTGTATACCTCAGGCATTTAATAAATATCTATTGAATTGATGAATGAATGTTGGCTGAAATAATCAAAGATACAGGGGAATGTGTAGCTGATTCCCAAGGGCAGAGACATGTAGGAGATGGGTAAATTGGGTTGAAACAAGCCTTAGGAGATTAGGGTGGTTTAGAATATGAATAAAAACATGGGAGAAGTAATGTGGGCACGCAGCTATTATCTAATATGATTCTGGGTGACCAGGAGTGGGAAGTCAGTTTGATAGGAGGGTCATTGGTGCAGAATGCTCTGTCAGACTTTAAAAAGAAAGGGCTTTAAGAGTGCACCTACCCCCAAAAGCTCATGAATGAATTTGGAATTCTGCTTTTTGGAATGTTGCCTGCATGAAATTCTATCTCAGGAGGTTTTCAGATCCCTGATAATGTGCCACCCTTCCCAAAGGTAGATTCCTGGGATAATATTCTAGAGAGCCAGGGCTTGATAAAATGGAAAAAGAACTGAACTTAAAGTCAAAAGACTTGAAAAATTCAGTTCTTGGTTCTGCCCCTTATTAGCTGAGGGAATAAAAAAAAGCAAGTGCTAGTGGGAATTGAGTGAACCACACTGACTCCATCTTGTGACTCACCTGCCACGTAACCCTATGACATTGGACAAATCATTTAAGACATATGTTTTTTATTTCTCTTATCCATGAAGTGGGATTCATAACTCTGACTACAATTTCTATGTAAGCAGTATTTATTCCCCAGGGTGGTTATGAGGATCAAGTAATATGATGCATATAAAGTACTTTGTCAACCTTAAAATAACATATAACTGCAAATGATTACAACGGGACTGTGATTAACTCAAATGGCTCTGTAATGATGAGATTTAAGACACTTAGACTGCCTAGTAGAGAAGGTATTTTTGTTTCTTTTTTTCAAATCATAAGTTATCTTTTATTTTTACATCATAATCATTTTCTAATATTCCTCCCCCTTACCGCATGTGCAGACATTGAACCATCCTCTGTAACAAATAAGAAAATTAAGTAAAAGATCTTGGTAACTGCATCAACATGCTGAAAAAAATGTAAACCCCACTGGCCTCCCTACCCCACTAAACAAAGAAGGCCTGTGGAAGTTCAAAAACCATAGATGAGAAACCAGTTTCTCAGGGTAAAACTAGCAGCAATGGTCCAAATCCCTCCCTCCCCGGGAGTTTGAGCATCAGTTGGCCATCAACTCCCTTCCATTCCTCTCCAACTCTGCTCCTGACTTTCTGGACTTCCAAACCATGACTCAGCTACTGTCTCAGCCTGGCACTTTCCTCAGCACCTGGGGCCTCCTCACCAGGAAAAATCCAACTATTCTTGCAGCCTTTTTGTCCTAGGATGTTCCCCCAACCAGACCATCTTCCATTTGTGGGTAGTTCTTTTGTCTTCCATTTTATGGAAGTGCCCAGGCTGCCAGCCTTTATTTCCCTCTCAGGTCTGTGCCTGACTTTCTGTACTTTAAAACTATGCCCTAGCTTGGGTACATTCAACACATATTGTAAGCATCACTCGAGAGCCATTACCTTACAGTTCAGGTTCCACATTAGGACAAAATGAGGCATTTGCAAATTATTGAACAGTAAACAAATGAGAAGGTTTACTTTGCTCTATCACAAAAAGAATATACAATAAAGATATAGTGGATATAGTGGCCACAGCACTGTCCTCATCCCCTTCGTCTCCCCAATGCCCCATGGTCTCTCGCTAAACTATGTCTGGTCAGGTGGGTAAGTCAAGTTATCAAGGTAGGGTGACTTGAATGGTGTCAGGCACTCACCAAGGACCTGATTACCCAGGGCTGTGACCTTTTATGTCTCCTTATGTCTTAAGTCTCCTTTTATGTCTTAAGTTGCATCAAGGAAGCTGGCAACAATCAGGGTGTGTGTGGGGAGGAAGCTGTGTCACAGAAGTCAGGGAACCTGCATCAGGAAACCCCTAGTGCTATCACATCCTTATTCCCCTATTAGCAATTCAGCTTCCTTTTATGTGTTTTTTTTCCTCCTAATTATAATGTAAGCTCATCGAAGGCAGAGACTGTCTTTCTTTTTGCTTGCATTGGTATCCCCAATGCTTAGCAAGGTTTCTGACACATAGTAAATGCTTACTAGATTTTTTTTTTTGCCTTGCCTTGATGCAACAGAATCTGAGAAACTCAAATTGGCCAGCATTCACTCTAGGGCAGCTAGGTGGCACAGTGGAGAGAATGCTGGACCTGGAGTAAGGAAGACCCATCTTCCTGAGTTCAAATCTGCCCTCAAACATTTACTAGCTAGGTGACCCTGGGCAAGCCACTTAGCCTTGTTTACCTCAATTGCTTCATCTGTAAAATGAGCTGGAGAAGCAAATGGCAATCCACTCCAGTATCTTAGCCAAGAAAACCCCAAACAGGCTCATGAAGAGTCAGACACAACTGAAATGACTGAATAACAATAACAACAATTCACTCTGCACACTTGCCCTGCCTGTTCCTGACTCAGTTTGTTTTCCTGGATTGTGAATCTTCACTGTAATTTCTGTCCAGACCTCTACCGCTTCTCCTTGCAAACCACTGCACATATACTTTGGTACTTTGCTCTATATTAAGGATAAGTTCTAGCTCTTCCTTTTTGGACATTGTTTCTCTGCTTGGTTTTACCATTCTCTTCTTTGGAAACGGACACATATCACTCAGCCACCCATCATGCTGTTTACTTGTCTGGTGATGATCCCTGACTCTGACTTTTGGTTTAACACCTTTGGTCAGTCATTGGACACAATTATAACTCTGGAGAATTCCTAGGCCTTTAATCCTTGTCAGCCCCTGTCCAGGCTGAAGATAGCAAAAAGATACCATCTTAGTATCTTAGAATAGAAAAGACCTTTAGGAGTCATCTGATGCAGGCCCTCACATTTTATAGATGAGAAAATAGAGTGTCAGAGGGGTCATGCAAGTTTTAATTGGAAGTACTGATGAACCCGGGTCTTTTGATTCTAAAATCAGTGTTCTTTTCACTACAGCACACATTTTAAAGTTTTTTCCTACTCCAAGTCCTAGGTGAGATTGGCACAAGTATAAATGAATCTACTACCAAAGATTCTTACTAATTATTAAAAAAAATCTTTCACTTTACTCTTTTTCATACTTGTAAATCGAAATTCACTTAGACTCTCAGTAACAGCAGAATGCCCCACTACTTTGTATTTTCTGACCCATGTGTGATGTAGTAACTGGTACAGGCAGTGTAACATAAATATCTTTTTGTTTCATACTGTTTAGAAACAATTTGGAAGGAGGGATGAAACCTCTGGTTCATCAACACAAGATTAGCTGTTAGTTCATAATTTTTTTGAAGAGTGGGGAAAAACAATTCACGAAGACTATTTAATAAGGTATACAATAGTTGTGTTTTGTGTATGTGAAGGGAACCACCAAGAATGAAATTACAGATCTTTTGTTGTATTGTTCTAGAGCCAAGGTAGTAATGGGAAGCTAGTGATACAGTGGATAGAGTTCAGGACCTGGAATTAGGAAGACTCATCTTCCTGAGTTCAAATTCTGCCTCAGACACTTACTAGCTATGTGACTCTGGGCAAGTCACCTAACCCTATTTGTGTCAGTTTCCTCATCTGTAAAATGAGCTGGAGATGGCAAACCATGGCAGTATCTCTGCTAAGAAAACCCCAAATGGGGTCACAAAGAGTTGGACATGACCAAAATGACTGAACAACAATGAAAGTAATGGAGAAAAATTGATTTTTCCCCTCATTCCTTTTCAGGCCTTTATATCTCTAATCAGAGTCTAAGAATCTTAGAGCTAAGGAAATAGATCAAGAGTTAGCTAATCCAAGTGTTCATTCAAGCTGTACTGTAAAATTTCCAATGAAAAGAAACTAACTAAATCACAAGGCTTCCTATTACATTTTGGGATAGTTCTAATGGTTAGGAAGAATATCCTTATATTAACTCAAAATCTTCTATTTTTTTGGACCAAGTGGAACAAATAATCTCTCTTTTACATTATAACCTTTCAGATACTTAAAAACTAGTGACCATGTGCCCCTTAAGTCTTCTTTTCTTCAAGCTGACTATCCCAGGTATCTCTAATTGATCCTCAGATGGCATGGTTTTGAGTCTCCACACTATTCTACTCATTTCTTTTTGGGATTCACCTCAGCTTGTCAATGTCCTTCCTACAGTCTTATGCCTGGCACTGACCACAATAATCCAGATGTGATGTGATCTGGGCTGAGTACAGAAGAGCTATCATCTTCCTTGCTCTGGGGTACAGTCCTCTCTGAATGCAGCCCAACTTTGTACCTATGTTTCTTGGATGCTGTGACACATTGTTTACTCATAGTGAGCTGGTAGTTGCTTTTTATCAAGGTGAGCATATAAGGTTGTTGTGGTTGTTCAGTCATTTTTAGTTGTGTCTGACTCTTTGTGACCCCATCTGGGGTTTTCTTAGCAAAGATACAGGGGTGGTTTGCCATTTCCTTCTCTAACTTATTTTATAGATGAGGAAACTGAGGCAAACAGGGTTAAGTGACTTGACTAGGGTCACACAGTTAGTAAGTGTCTGAGGGCATATCTGAACTCAGGAAGATGAGTCTTCCTGACTCCAGGCCTGGTACTCTATCCACTGTATCACCTTGTTGCCCAATAGAAGGGTCTTTAGGAAACATCTAACCAACACTCTGATTTTATAGTTGAGGAAAATGAGGTCTAGAAAAAGCAAAGTGACTTTAGATCACATAGCTAACAAGTTGTTGATTAATGCAATCCATGTGTTTCTGAAAAATGAAGTATATCTAGAATTTTGATAAATTAAATCATGTTAAAAATGCACGAGGGAATCTCTGTTTACAGGGATACTACAACAACTCTTTCTGTGAAATAAATACTGCTTTTCTAGGTCAAAGAACAGGCAAATGCGTATTATAAACTCCTAGACTATCATTTTGTCTGTATCCCTAGCACCAGACACAGTGCCTAGCACATAATAGGCATTTATTAAATACTTTTTGAATTGAATCACGGATTGGGCTTGGGATAGGGAAGACCTGGGTCCAAATCTTGCCTGTGATATCTAATAGCATATGTGACTGTGGACAAATCACTTACCTTTGTCTGAGCCTCTCTTTTCTCATTTTAAAAATGGGGGTAATAATAACTCATATGGTTGTTGTGAGGTTCAAGTGACATAATACATTAAAGCATTTTGCAAACTTTCAATCAGTGTGTAAATAACACTATTATTGTTATCATTATTATTAAATATTGTTATTACTATTAGTAAAGACAGAAGTAAAAGGGACAGGGCAAAGGCCCAAGGACAGAAACAGCTTGTTCCTTTTTTGGATTCATCCTCAATATTTTTAAGGTTAACTTCCACATTACGGGGGTGCTGTTTCTGTTGTGTTAATGGGCCTCATTCATAACCAAATAATCACTTTTGTTGCCAATGGCATAAAGAGGCCTTTAAATTCATATAAAAGCTAGGTGCGAGTTATAATTTATTGTATCTTTATCAGTCATATAATGCTATCCCCTTCCTATAAATTTAATTATGGCTACATTGCTCCTGCAGGTGATTAGAGACCACACTATTAGTCTTACATTGAGTACAATATGCATTCCGTGTTCTGTCATCTTTATTTTAACTGTTTGGAAAGAGTAAATTAAATTTACAATAGGATCCTTATCAAGATATCCATTGACTGTGACAAACTAGGATGAAATTCAATGAAGAACAGACAAGGGAGATTTAGAGTTCATAGGTTCATTAGATTCAAAGACTGTAAGAGTTGGAAGGGGACCTCTGAGGGCATTTAATCCAATCCTTCCCTTTTATTGAAGAGAAGCCTGGAGCTTAGAACAGAGAAGTTTGCCAAGGATCCCAGAGCCGCTTAGTGGTGAAGCTGAGCACAGGACCCAACATGCTGTCTCCCAGTAAGCTGACTTTTTGCGTTGCTCTGCAGTGCCTCAAAGATGTAAAGAAAATTATTAAATCCATTTCTTCACCAGCTTTTCCCCCACTTTCCTTAGTTTCTTTAAATACATATATATGAAATTTTAATTTTCATTGCTGAATATAGGCATTGGAATATACAAAGTCACTTCCTCTGATTTAAATGGTCTAGAGCAGGAGATCTTTTTTCCCCTTGGGGTGTGTGTGTGTGTGAGACATAGATTTCTTACGAAGTCTGATGAGACTTATGGACCTCTTCTCAAAGTAAAAATCTTTCTGTTTATATTTGTGTTCCTAAGACTTAACACGAAGTCTGTCACATAGTACATGCTTAATAAATCCTTGTTGACTTAAGTAATTTTTTAAATGCATAAAATAAAACACATAATTACAAAGGAAACCAAATGCATTAACATAGTTATGATTTTTTTCAAGTTCACAGCTGTTAGGTTAATTCCCCCTAGGAATTACTGGTATGGAAACTCTGTCTACTGGAGGAATTTTTTCCTGTAAATTATGATCTTAGAGAGTTTCCTTGAAAAAGGAAGTGCCTTTCCCATGGATGTAAAGTTAATATATGGCAGAAGCATGACCTAAGTTTTCTTGACTCCAAACCCGGCCTTCTAACCAAAAGTGATTATACAAGCACCTCTAATTTTATCTACTTATTACTATTTCTTGTTTGTTGTCTTTTAGTCATGTCTGACTCTTTGTGACCCCTTTTGTTCTTTTTTTCTTTGTTTTTGGCAAAGTGGTTTGCCATTTCCTTCTTCAGCTCATTTTACAGATGAGGAAACTGAGGCAAATGAGGTTAAGTAACATGCCTAGAGTCACACAGCTAGTAAGTATCTGAGGTGGGAGCTGAATTCAGGTATTCCTGACTGCAGGCCTGGCACTCTATCCACTGCACCACCTAGATGCCCACTTATTGCTAATCCCAACTCAATAGATGTGTATATTGATGCTAACACAGTGTTAGCCATATCATTGTTTTCCTTCTTTTTCTTCTTTTCCTTTCTAACTTTCTTTAATGTGCTCTGGACCAGATTATATTATGGTTGTCTTTAATTAGGTAAGCCTAGCATGTGTACTGTCTTTTTGGTTCTGCATTTTTACTCCCTTCTGCATTACCTCATGTGTCTTTTTAATTTTTCTCATCTGTCATTTCTTATGATAAAATAATACTCCATTATTCCAGTATATCAATATACCACAATTTTTTCAGCCATTCCTTAATTATTGTATTATTCAGTTTGTTTCTATTTTCATCATAAATTGTGCTAGTAGGAGTATTTTTGCTCAGACAAGTCTTTTTTCCTCCTATCAATAATGTCTTTGGGGTATAGAAGCAAGAATTGCCAATGAGTCAAAGGGTTTGCACATGTTTGTGATTCATTGTTTGATTCTATACAGCTGCCAAAATATTTGGACCAATTTTAGTGCCCCCTAGAAACAGTATAATAAATAATAGCTTGACTTGGTAGAGGACTTTAAGGTTTATGAAACACTTTACATTTATCTCATTTCATTCTCACAAGAGCACTGGTAGCTAGCTACTATTATTATCTCCACTTTGAAGAAGAAAATACTGAGACAGAGCAAAGCTAAGTGACTTGTCCAGGATCACACAGCTACACACATGTCTGAGGTAGGATTTGAACCCAGGTCTTCCTGACCGCAAGTCTTGCACTATATCCACTCCACCTAAAAGAGATGTATACCTATTTTATCCCAGCCATAACAGTGTTGAATTTTGCCATCTTTTATTATTTTTGCTAATTTGATGGCTTTCAGCTGGAATTACAGAGTTGTTTTAATTTACTTTTCTTTGACTATTAGAGGTTCTGAACCCTTCTCTCACTCTCTCTCTCTCTCTCTCTCTCTCTCTCTCTCTCACTCTGTATGTGTGTGTGTGTGTGGGTGTGTGTGTGTGTTGATAATAGGTGTTTATTCTTTTAGGAACTGTCAGCTCACATCCTTTAACTAATTATCTATTAGAACTTGACTTTACTAAAACTTTTATGTCAATTATGTATAGATTCTGTATGTTAGACTTTTATCAGAAATATTTGATGCAAAATTATAAAGAATAAGCAATCTTTTATAAAGAATAAAGAATAAGCTTTTAAGAAGAGATTTGAGAGACACCCCCAATCAGCTCTTGGCAGAAGTGGGAAGTCCATGAGTTTTGTACATTGACATATTTTTATATTTTTTCAAGGTATTAATTAGTTATGCTTATTTTTCCTCTTCTTTGACTTTTTTTGTCTTTAAAGAGATATTACTTGTCATATGGAATAGCTCTCTAGGAGAAGAAAGGGGATAGATATTGGGGAAAATAGTTCATGCAATTGGTCCAATCATTATGAAAAGAAATTTGGAACTATTCTTTAAAAAAACCAAAGTAACCAACATATCCATATTCTTTGACCCAGAAATCCATCCCACTTCTAGGATTATGCTACAAGAAAGTCAAAGACAGAAAGGTCCATATACACCAAAATATTCATAGCAACACTTTTGGTGGGCAGGGATATATTCACAAAGGTAATGTCAAAACAAAAGGTATAAATAACATAAGATAATATAGAAAAATTGTGGTGTAAAGATTTTCCCAGTTTCCTTTTTTCTTGCTCTGAGTACATTGTTATTTTTTGTTGAGGATTTTTTAATGGCACAGTTAAATATTTTATCTCTTAAAATTTTCTATGAGAAATAATTTATCTTTCAATAAACCATTCAAAAACATATTCGCAAGTGTAAAATAGATAAAATTTCCTCATTCTTAAAAAAATAGTTCTGATGTATTTGGAATTTATTGCGGTATCTAGTGTTAGATGGTGTTCAGACTAGAGCTTATTCCCATACAGCTTGCTACCTTCATATTAATGTTGTTGGGAAGCACCGCAGTTTTGATATGCAGTAGGCATCTGTGGAGGTCAAACTGTTTCTCTCTCAATTGGGCAACCTGCTCACCTGAAAGTGCCCTGGCAGGCATAGCAGTGGGGAGAGAGGCCAATGCTCAGGAGCATCTGTCAAACCAGCTGTTTGGGGATGACCTCATTAGACCAAGCTTCCTGGGCATCACCATCAGATGCCTTCCTCTGTTCAACAATACTATTATGTGTTGTTCTGCTCTATTTAAATTGCTTCAATTTCTCCTCAACAGCCACTGTGTGGTTTGGTGGTAAATAAGTGCCGCTAAATGAATGGTTGGGCAGCCTCCTGGTGGAGGCAGACAGCTCAGAGCTTGACTTAATTTCCTCGGCTGGGCAGCTCTCCTCAAATAGCTGTAGGCCAGGGCTCAGCAACTTTCTGCACCCTTAGAGCTGTGGGACAGAGCCCTGGGATGCCAATGGTAGGGATAAAGGGAGAAGGCAAAAAAGAAGTAAGGAAGGAAGAGAGGAAAAAGGAGAAAGGGAAGGTAAAAAAAAGAAAGATATGGATGTAGTGGGCACATAATAATAATAATAATAATAATAATATTTCATATCTTTTATAAATCCTCAATGTTTATACAGTCTTTTTTCCTCAACAATACTGGGAGGTTGATAGCGGAAAATTATTATCCCTTCAATAGAAAGAGGCAGCATGTATACAGTGGAAAGAACACCAGAGTTGGATTTAGAAGATCCACATTCATATCACATAGTTTGAATCTCACCTTTGATACTTTCTAGCTACATGATCTTGGACAAGCCATTCAACCATTTTGAGCTTCAGTTTCCTCATATGTAAAATAGATGCTGTAATACTTCAAAAAGTCCTTAAGAAGAGCACCATAATATACTTTAAAAATGTAACTTACTACCTTTGTGACCCTGGGCAATTCATTTACCTTATCTGAGCCTCAGCGTCTTAATCTGTATATAAGGGAGGGTTGATCTAGGAGTTTTCCTTTGATCAATTGAATCAGCATGCTCTTTCTCCTGCAGAATATGGATATGTGTGCCAACTCGTCTCCTACTGAATGTGAGCATGTTCAGTGGCACCTTGTTAAAAGGGAGGCGTTGTGTTTTTCAGTAACTAGGATTGCCCTCAAGAAGATTGACTGACTGGCATTCAGGAGGACGGAGTATTGTTGGGGAGGAGGCAGCCCTTTCTGATGACATCTAAAGGAACAGATTGCTTCCCCTTTTTAGCTCCTTTCACCTTACAAAGGTGTCCCTCAAACATTTTTCCTGGATTCCTAGGGCAAGGGTAAGGAGGTTCTTCCTTCATTCCACCCAGGAGCAATTGATGGAGACTTTTAGCTGAAGCATATGGAAGAGATAGATAAGAGCAAGCCTGGAGATATGGATTTGTATCTCACCTTTGACACTTCCTAGCTATGTGATCTTGGACAAGTCACTAAACAATTCTGAGCCTCAGCGTCCTTATCTACAAAATAGATACAGTGATACTTCACAGAGTCATTGTTGAGAGCTTTACAAAGGCTTTGTCAACCTAAATCTTCAATAGAAATGTGATAATACCTGTGTCACCTTGGACAAGTCACTTCACTTGTCTGGGTCTCATCTGTAATATAAGGGGTTAGATTAAATGACCTCCAGTTCTACGATCTTATCACAAAGATGCTGAGAATACATGCGGTTCTCTTTGTGCTGTGCACCACACTCCCTTGGCTCTTCGTCTTGCTGCCAGTCTGGGGGAGGCACATCTTGGTTGGCAGCAGGTGGGTTCATAATTGAATTAGTCAGTGTGGTGTCAGTGTGCAAATGCAAAATAATGACAATAACTAGTATGGCATATCAATACTCAAAGGATGTGAACATTTTTGAAAGAAAGTCTTATTTACCTTACAAGTCTGATATTTGGCAAGGGAAAATGAACAAGGGAAATTAGGAAAGAGATCTGGGGAGTTGTGAGGGGTTGTTGTGGTAGAGGTGCGTAGGATGGGAAACATTCAGATGGAAGGGATAGTTAGCATATTGGATGATGGACTCAGGAATCTTTTTTTTTTTGGTAAGCTTCCCATAGACTGAAAACATGAGTTGAAGCTATTATGGTGAAATATAAAAAGAACAAATATCAAGTCCTGTACCTGGGTTCACAAAATCAGTTGCACTAGTATAGACTGGGGGAGATATATTGTCTACCCATATTAAAAAAAAAGACTCAAGGATTTTATTACCTACACACTTCATACAAGTTAGTAGCATGATATAGCACTCCATAGAAGTTAATGTAATCTTAGTTTGAATTAATGGAATTATCCTGTCCAGAATATAGTAAGCTAAGGTCCCTTTGTCGTCTGCCCCTGTCATACCGTAGTTGGAGAATTGGTTTGAATTCTGGGCATGAGACTCTAGGAAGGATAGTAACAACTTGGGATAAGCTCAGGGGAGGACAAGTGACAGGACGTGAAAACAATTCAATTCAATTCAAAAATGTATTAAGTGTTTTTTTTATGTGCCATTTTAGAGTGTAGAGGCAGAAATAGGAAAACCAATATGGCCCAATTAGATTTATTTTCTAACCGGGGCAGATATGATGCACATCAATGGTGTCAAATTCAAAAAGAAAAGGGATCTGCTAAACCATACATAAGGATCCCTGCAGAAACATATCGATTTAGAAAACCACATATTAACATCACTTGTGTTCTATTATATTTTTATTTACTCTCTTAAATATATTTCCCAGTTACATTTTAATCTGGTTTGACCAAGGGAGTATCTTGGATTGCATGTGGCCTACTGGCTATGTATTTGACATCTTCGATGTCAGGACTATGATCAGAAAAAGGAATGATTCAGTCAAAATTTGAGAAAGTAAAGATGAATTTTAACAGTAATGGAATGAGCAAACATTACATTGAACAGGTGACATGAGTAGAACCTTGAAAGAAAAGGATCCCAATAGACACAGATGTAGAAGAAGTACCTTTTAGATGTGGGGGGGATGGACTCAACAAAGTCAAGAGGGTGTGAAATGAGCTAGGTAAACAGGTGAAGCTGAATGAAGGGAAAGAATAGAAGAGAATGCATGGAAGGGCTTAATCTGAAATAAGGCTGTAAACAAGAGTAGGTTGGATCCAGTTGGTGTTGGGTCTTAAATGCCAGCATGAGGAGAGTCCTAGAGTCAATAGGGAGCAATTGATAGTTTTTTGAACAGGGGAGTATCATAGTCAAACCTGTACAGTAGGAAACTGTCTAGGGAATGGATTAGAAAGAGGAAAGATTGGAGGCAGGGAAAGTGCTTAGGACACTATTATAATAACCAACACAATAGGTAGCAAGGCCTTGAACTAGGATTATGGTTGTTGAGAATGGAGGGAAGGGTAAACTTATAAGAAATATAGTGGAAGTAGAACTAACAGGTCTTGATAATCAATTGTATAGGGGAGGGGTAGGCTGAGGGAACAGGAAGAGAAAAACAATCAAAGTATACTCCATATATGACAGTGACATCGTCCTTGTATTGCAAAGGAAAACATACTATGTGATAATTGAATAACAGTGCATATGAATAACTTAAGGAAGGTGGTTAAGAGATTTTTAGACTTATTTAGATAAAAGAGTGCATGGAGACAGTGCAATAGAACTCTAATGGATCTTGGATATAATCTATTTCAATCCTCTCCTTTAAAAGCTAAGGAAACTGAGGCTCAGAGAAAGTGACTCGCCCAAGGTCACATAACTAATGGTCAAGATGGGCTGAAGACTCCCAGTTGAGTGCTCTTTCTATGACACCAATTGCATTATTCTCACATTTTTGGAATGCTCAGGAAGGTGCTGCTATAGCATATAATACAAGATCATTAGCCCTAGTGTTTGTTGAGTATCTCACTATCTCAAATATGTGAGACTGGTAGCTTGCATTTCATTGGAGAATTTCTGACCTCAAAATCCTTCAGTTAAAACAATAGAGACTCAAAGGAAATTTAAGAAAAAAAATCCCACTAAAACAACAGGATGTTGAGAGGCCCAAAATGGCATGTTCAACTACTGTTATCTCAAAGTTCTCCTGTGTGTTATTTTCATTAATGGTTTTAAGCAGTCAACCATCTCTTAAAGTCTATTTGAGAAAAAAAAAAGACACTGTAAGAGGCCCCATGAGCTAGTTTTAGATGGAAAGTGGCTTAATGTGTATGGGAGAATGGATGCTCTAAGACTCTGACTGGTGACAGACCAGGTCTACCTTAGAGGGACCAGGATAAGCCATCTGGCAGAGTCAGAGGCAGCACTTTCAGTTAGGATATAAAGGTATAAGGAGGTCAAATTCAGAGAAGACAGCCAAGTCAAAATCAATCAAGCCATCAACAAACATTTATTGAGCACTTACTATATACCAAAAACTGTGCTAAGCACTGAGGATACAAAGAAAAAACAAACAGAAGGTCCTGCCCACATGGAGCTTATATTCTAATAGGGGAGACACCATATATTAATAAGTACATACAAGTTACATACAGAGTAGAGGGACCATAGTAACCTTAGAGGGAAAGGCTCTAGAAGCTAGATGAGGAATGGGAAAAGGACTGACTTCCTATAGCATTTGAGCTGAGTCTTAAAGGAAGCTGGGATTCTAAGAGGCAGAGACAAAGAGGGAGATTATTCCCAGCAAAGCGAACAGCCAGAGCAAAGGCACAGGAGATGTGGGAGGAATTGCACAAAGGCTGGTTTACCCGCACCACAGAATGTATAGAGGGAAACATGGTATAAGAAGAATGAAAAAGAAGAAGGGAGCCCAGTGGTAATGAACTTTAAATGACAAAAAGAGGAGTTTATATTTGACAATAAAAGAAATAGGGAACTGCTGGAGTTCAGTGAATAGGGACATTAGATGATCAGAATTGTGTTTTTTTTTAGGGGGGGGATCACTTTGGCAGATGTATAGAAAGTAGATTGGAGTGAAGGAGAGACTTGGGGCAGGAAGACCAATTAGGAGACAGTTTATATGAAGACTTTCTGAACTAGGGTGGTGGTTATATGACTAAAGAGAAGAGAAGGTATACAAGAGATGTTTTGGAGGTGGAAAGGACATAATTCAACAGCTGACTGAAGATTTGGGGTGAATGAGAGTAAAGAATAGAGGATGACACTGAAATTACAAATCTGATTGACTAGAAGAATGGTGAGGCCCCTGAAAGTAATAGGGAAATTTAGAAGAGGGGTGGAATTGGCAGGGGAACACTAAGGGCATGGCAGACATGTTGAGTTAGAGATGCCTATAGGATATCCAATTTGAAATGTCCACTAGTCAATTTTTGGTGACATGGGACAGGAGTTTAGGAGATAGACCACAGCCAGACATATAAATCTGAGAATCATCAGCATAAAGATGACAACTGAATTCATGGGAGCTGATGAGATCACCAAGTGAAGAAATAGAGAGAGAACCTTGAGGGACATCCACACTTAGTAGGCATAATATACATGAAGCTCCAATAAAAGAGATGAGGCCAGACCAGTAGGAGGAGAACCAAGAGACAGCAGTGTCAGAAACTATGAAATATGCAGAAGTAGGTCACCAACAGTGTCAAATGTTTCAAAGAGGTAAAATATAATGAGTTTTGAGATAAGGCCATTAGATTTTGTAATAAAGAGAGTATTGGTCAATTTGTTGGAAAGAAGAGACTCAGGTGAGTGATAATTCAAAAGCCAGATTGCAGAGAGTTTAGAAGAAAGGAAATTGGAGGAGGCACTGAGGATAGATCTTTTTTTTTTTTTATTTCAAGAACTTTAGCTGAAAAGGGGAAGAGAAACAGCATGATTACTAGTAGTGATGATAGATTCTATTGAAAGTTTTTTTTTTTAAGGTGGAGATCTGAGGCTGTTTGTAGATAATTGGGAAGTTACCAGTAGATAAGAAGAGATTGAAGGACAGAGACACACACACACAGAGAGAGAGAGAGAGAGAGAGAGAGAGAGAGAGACAGAGAGAGACAGAGACAGAGACAGAAAGAGACAGAGACAGAGAGACAGAGACAGAGAGACACACAGAGACAGAGAGAAATGGAGAGACACAGAGACAGAGACAGAGAAAGACAAAGACAAGAGAGAAAGAGAAGAGAAGAGAGACACAGAGAGACACAGAGACACACACACAGAAAGAGACAGAGAAAGACAGAGACAGAGGGACAAACAGAGACAGAGACAAGAGAGGGAGAAGAGAGAGAGAGAGAGAGAGAGAGAGAGAGAGAGAGAGAGAGAGAGAGAGAGAGAGAGAGGGAGAGAGAGAGAGAGAGAGAGGTGGGGAGGGTAATCTGCTAGAGAAGACAAAAGAGGAATAGGATTTAGTGGTACATGTAAGGGAGATGACCTGGGCAAGAATGTCCACTTTGTCATCTGAGACTGAAGTGAAGCAGAAAATAATGGGGGATGGTGACAGAAGGATTTGAGATGAAGAGAAGGGGAGGAGAGGGAGCTCTCAGCAAACACAAACTATTTGGAATTGGAAATTTTTGATTCAAATTCTAACCTTAATTTTTTTACAGTGAAGTACAAATCAAAATCTTCAGCTGAAAAGGAGAAGGAAGGAGGTGATGTGGAAAGATTGAGAATAAAAAAAGGTTTGGAACAGAATCTTATAGGGTTTTGAACTACAAGAGACCTTAAAGACCACCTGGTCCAAACTGCTCGTTTTACAGATAAAGAGACTGATTAGAAGACAGTCACATAGGTCCCATACCTGAATCAGGATTTAGACCCAGAATTTCTGACTCCAATATAGTGTTCTACACCTTTGGTTTCCAAACTATTGGATTATGAGGCCCCTTGTAATATAAAAAAATAATTCAGAGACCATATCCCAGATGATAGAAATTGTGCCATTACTATATAATTGAAAAAAGCACATTACAAAAAGCTGCTATGAATGTATTAACAATTTTAAATGAATTTGTTTTTTTATTAATCACAATAGCATCTACATTTTTTGAAAAATAGCAATACATATGTTTGCAATACATTTGAAATTCAGTCTACATAAGGTACATTTGCTTGTTTATACTGCTAAGCATATTTTATTGTAGCTAAATAAAGATCAAAATAATAATGTTGGGTGTACATATGGATTCACGGACCCCTTACTGTAACTTTGTGCCCCAACCCCTAAAGGGTTTGCAACCAATGCATTTGGAACCATTGCACCAAACCATGTTAGAAGGGTCCAGAAGATTCCACAGGCTAGTCAGCAGGCAAAAGGACAAGCCCAGAGAAGTCATCCAGAATAGGAAACGTCAGGCATGTGCTATAGCTCTAGGCAGGCAAGGTCACGAATCTAGGAGATCAGAGATAGTGACAGTAGTGAGCAGAATAATACCTGACTAGATCTTAGAGCAGACACTTTTTGTTCTCTTCCTTGTTTGATAATCCTATATGGGCCCAGGTCATAGTCTGAAGGTTGACCCTGTTCTGATTTGGGCAAAGGCAGAAATGATAGGAAACAATGCAGTCTCAAATTTTAGAAAGCATACATTTTACTCTCCTTTTAAGTTGAGAATTTCCCATTGCTCAGAATTGACTTTTAAAAGTGTGTGGGATTGGAACATGTCAATGCCCTGGAGTTTGAGAGTCTGGACCCTCCACAGTCTATTAACCTTAATATTAGAATTACAGGAAACCACTAAAGGGATAAATCAATCTTCTCCACCCATGAAGAGTCAGGCATTGAGAAAACAAATTGTCCATTTGTCTTTCAACCTAATTTTAGCCCCTTAGGTTTTCTGGGATATAACTTTTCTACTTACATCAAGCACCCACAATTTCTTCAATGCAGGTCATCCCTCCAGTGACGTCGACTGTATCCCCTCCATGACTTGTGTAGTCTTCCACTAAATTTTATAAAATTAAAAATTAGTAATGATGTCCTTAATCATCAATCATTTTTTCATATAGTATAATTCACCTAGTAAATCCATACTAACAATGAATTGAAGAATAAACGTTTGTCTTTTGGTTCTAGACTTTGATGAGAAAATGAAATTCTTCTTTCTCCCTGTGTGGAAGAAGTTTTTGAAATAAAGAAGGTGCCTCAAAAGGTCCAAGTCTGGCTAAAGTTTCTCAATCCCTCAGATATCTAGGCATTTCCAACCCAAGTTAATAAAATTTGGAGGCATGAAGGCAGTTAATTTTTCATGGAATCAATTCAATTAACAAGGATAGATCAGCATCAAAATCATGTAAGCACCTGTCTGGGTACACGTCCTTGTTCAGTGATGTTTTGGGCAAGTTCAACAAACATTGTTCTTCAAAAGACCATCCATTTCAGTCACACTGGGCTGTTCTGTTTTGTTTGAGTGAGGGAGCCAACTCTAAATGGCTTGAGAGGACCCGTTGTTAAAAATTTTGACTGTAAGCATTTATCCCTCAGAAGTCATTGATTCCTACAAATCAGAGCTTGATTTATTGTTTTGTTGGTTGTCTAGACTTAAGAAAATGGTAATAATGTAGATTAAATCTAAAAACATGTGTGCATTTTTTTTCTTGGAGAGCCCAGTTTTTAAACATTTATTAGCACACTCTTATATTGCTTTATAAATATAATTTGGGTTCAGTAGGAGTACGGTAGAAGGCTCAGAGAATGAAGTCATCACCAGACTGGAGGCCTGGTATCTGTAGATTAATAATAATAATGATAGGTTAATATTATTATAGGTTAATAACAATAATAACTGGCAATTATATAGAGCTTTCAGGTTGGTGAAATCCTTTACATCCATCATCTCATTTGAGCCTGATGCTACCCCAGATTTGAGCAAACCTCACTCATTCCCATATTAATTCCATTCCACTCCATGCAATTCAGTATCATTGCCTTCCATTGAACTCAACAAAAATTTATTAAGCAGCTAGTGTACTAGACATTGGGGATGGGAAACTTTAGATGGGGTCCTGTCCTTAGTCTCATGTGCATATAGGAGTATGACATGTATACAGAGAACTGTAATATATAATGTTGCATGAAAAGTGAAACAGAGGACCAAATGAAGTGCTTTGTGAGGGGTGCTATATATAATGGAGATGAGAGAAGGAGGTGGCAGCATGCCCCTGCTCCAAGAAGCTTCCTACTTCTAAATCTAGAAAGGTCTCTTCTATCCTTCCAGTTCTATGTTGTAAGGTCCTTTCTGGCAAAGACATTTAAAAGTCACTTCCAGTGTGATATTATATAACTTTATAATAAGAATTGGTGATGTTTTTTCATGGTCCATATTATGGCAAGCAGCAATTTTCCCTAGAGAATTATGCTACTGCTTCGGTTAACTTTTGCTTATTACACCAGGGGACTGGGAAAGCAATAAAACTGCCAAGAAAGAGCTATGACCAGGGAAGTGTCTGGTAAGCACCATAGCTGTGGGCAAGCAAAGTATGAGATTGAGAAGGGTAAGGTAAAGCAAAGAAGTAGGTGCAACTCATTGGTTTAGGGAGTGACACAAGAATCAGCACCCTCATAGTTATTGAGCCCACGCTGGAGAACAGAGCTGGGAAACCGCACCTAGGACAGTTGCTGTTTGTTTTTCACCCTGTTTTACATAGGTTTTGAAGAACAGGTATCTCTGTGATGAATTCATTGTTGTTGCTTTCTCGCATCTCTTCGTCCCAAGCTGATCAAGCTTTCATGTCCCCCATCTATCAGTAAATGCTCTCTAAATGAGTTTTGTCATGGTGAACCTGTAGCCATCACAGAGGCTGTAGCTCATTCACAGAACTTAGGTATCTTATTGAGGAGCCAGCTTGAACCTGATCTTGAAAGCCAATTATTAAATTTTCAGCATGAACATTAAAACCTTGAAAATCAGCAAATGCTATAATTCAGAGCTTGATTTATTATTTTGTTGATTGCATACATGTAATGCAGTGATGGAGAAAATGTTAGAAATGAAAATTAAACTTAAATGTGCTGTGCACACATTTTTCCCCCAGAGAGGCAGTAGTTAAACATTTTCCATCACACTTCTATCTTGGAGGCCACATAGTCCAATTCTCCCATTTTAGAGAGGAGGAAACTGAGGCCTAGAAAAGTTAAATGATGTAGCCAAGTCCACAAAGGATGAGAGTGCTATATCTCTGGCAAAAGAAGAGGCAGGATTTGAACCTCAGTTCAAATGCTTTCACACCAAAATGACTTACATTCACAATACCATTCTTTCTCCTCATGTTAATTGTCCAAAATTGTATTATTGACTAACAAACTCCCAAGTATATAATACAAATACTCTCCATCCATGCTACTCCCGGTCACCACAACTTAATCAGCTTCAGATATCTCCAAAATGACCAACATCAGCCCTGAGACCATCTCCTGGTACCCTTAAATAAACCCTAGTCATTGCTGGCAATTGTGTCCCCTTACAGCCTCAGGCTCACGTCTGCTTCTTCTTTCCTAAATGGCCCCATAGCATTTTGCTCCCTGACGCTGGAACTCCCTGACAAAGCTTTTGGCTCCCATTGCCTGAGGGCTGACCTTCTACTAAACTTTGAGAATCTTTAAAGATTGTTATTGTGTAGAAGTCTCTGTAGTGGGGAGAACTAGCGGTTTGCAGATCCATTCCTGCCCAGGGAGTGGAAGAGGACCTGGATGTACATATAGCAAATACTTTACTCACATTCTAATAAAGTCAACTCAACCAGACACAAAGATTAAAAATAACATAGTCCTTATCCTTAAGGAGGACTCTTACTCTTACTGGGGGAAGGGGAGAGTATGTACAGAAAAAAAATTAAAGCGCTAGTATACAGGTTGCATTATTACTAAACACACAAGAGGTATCAAAGCAGCATGAGAAATTATAGGGAAAAGGTATCATATTCAGCTGACAAAACCAAGGAAGGTTTCCTGAAGGAGGTGACAAATAACAAAAACAAAAATAGGTAGCATTTACATAGAACCTACTATGTGCCAGGCACCAGGCTAAGCACTTTACAAACACTATGTCAACTGATTCTTAACAACAACCCTGTGAAGTGGATGCTATTATTATTCTAATTTTATAGATGAGGAAAATGATCTGGACCTTGAAGCAAAAAGAATGATTTCAACAAATTTTTTTTTCAGTGCCTGGTCTCCTTGATTTATCTGCTTCCTTTAATATTATAGACCACTCCCTCTTTCTGTGTGCCCTGTCCTACCTTGTCTTTTGTGCCACCAAACAGTAATGTTTCTTTATAACTGATATTTCTCTGTCTCTTTTGGAGAATTCTTTTCTTATTCAAACCTCTTAAATAGGTACATTCTAACAATCCGTCCTTGACAGTCAGTTGGTGACGTAATTCTTTCCAATTATTACCCCATGGGTCCTGTATTTTTGGATATCTCCACCTGGGTGGTCCATCAACATGTCAAACGTATTTGAAATTGAACTCATCTTTCCTACATAACCTTACTTTTCCAATTTGTAACTCTGCCCCCAAAGTCACTGAACTATGCACACCCTTTGACTCGGTGATACCACTGTTAGGTCTACATCCTAAAGAGATCAAAAAGAAAGGGAAGGACCCATACATAAAATAATATTTATGGTGGTCCTTTTTGTTATAACAACAAACTGTAAACAAGTATCTATCAATTGGGCAATGGTTGGACAAATTATGGCATATGAATATAATGGAATATTATCACATAAAAATAATGAAACAGTCATTTTCAGGGAAACCTGGAAAGACTTGTTTGAACTGACGTGGAGTGAAGGAAGAGTCAGGAGAGCAATTTATTCAGTAACAATAATAACATAAAGAAAAAGATCTTTGAAAGATGATCAATACGATGTCCAACCATGACTCTAGAGGACTAATGATGAAATATGCTACCCACATTCTGAAAGAGGGATGATGGATTCAGGGTGCATAATGAGAGATAGATTTTTGGACATGGAAAAAATTATAGATTTTTTTTTTGCTTGACCGTGATTATTCATTTCAAGGATCACATTTTTCTGTTATTAATTTTTATTTTGGGAGTGTGTGTGTGTGTTGGGAGAGAGGAGGGAGATGAGGGAGCTAGCAATAGGGTTGGCCAAACAAAAATAAAGGAAAAGACAAGCATTAAAGTATTTTAATGCACAGAAGAGAACAGAAAAAAAGCTAGAGAGAATCAGAAAAACAAAACAATTTTGAGTTACATGTTGAATTTATTATATATCTATAAAGAACAAAAAAACATAAATAATAGAGATTTTCAATTTCATATACAATCTTTTTCTGTTCTATTGTAGACAAAAGCTCACTTTATTTGGTGTTTATTATATTCAAAATAAGACATATAATTCTAAAATGTAATAGTAAATAATCTAACTTTCCCCCTAACTTTTCTATATCTGTTAATGAGATTAACATGCTCCTGTCATCTACATTCATAGCATTGGAGATGCTGTCTTTGACCTTTCCGTCTATCTTACCTTATAATTCAACCAGCTGACAGATTCTTTTGATTTTGTCTTAACCATATTTCTCATTTCTATTCCCTCATTTCATTTCCTATTTCAACCACCCTAATTCTGGTACTCATCTCTTCATGTCTAGGCTATTTTATAATAGCCGAGACAATAATAGCCTGACAACGTAATGAATAAAATTCAAATTTCTGCCGCTCACATTCAAGGCCTCTCGCAATCTGGATACAACTTATGCCTTGAGCCTTATTTTGTTCACTTCACTTCACTTCACTTCACTTCACTTCACTTCACTTCACTCCCTCCACATTTTAGCCAAACAGGACTACTCTCCATACTTTGTACTACTCTTGCCTCTATGTCTTTGTTTACATTAGCTCCAGTTCTTGAAACTGATTCCCTCCTGAACCCTCATCTCTGCCTGTTGATGTCCCTCTCTTCATTCAGGGTTAAAACCAGCTGCTATATTCACCAAGATGTCTTCCCTGAAGCTCCTTTCCCAAAGGAAAGAAACTTCTTTATTCCAATCAAACTCTCCTTGCACATTATTATAAGTCTCCCTACCGCAGTCTCTCCTCCACTAATCTACTAAAGTGATTTTCCTAAAGCACAGGTCTGATCATGTTGCTAACCCCACCCTTTACTCCATAAACTCCACTGACTCTTCATTACCTCCAAGATAAAATATTATATCTTCAATTGTGTGTTCAAAATCCTTCATAACCTAACCACTACTACGATCTTTCCATTATAGCCCCTGCCTCCCCCCAAAACAAACCTCTTTGCTCTAGTAACACTGGCCTCCTTGTTGTTCCATGAACTCCATCTGTTCACTCCCATCATTTTCACTGGTTGTCCTTCCTATCCCCCATGTCCTGTCCTCTCCCCCCTCATCTCCACCTCTTGCCTTCCCTGGCTTCCTTGAGGTCCTAGCTAAAATCCTACCTTCTACATGAAGCATCAATTCTTTTGCCTTACCTCTGCTCATTATTTTTTATTTATCCTGTCATAGCTTGTTTGTACATAGGTGTTTGAGAATTCTTTCCTCTCTTAAACTGTGAACTCATAGAGGGTGGGACCTGTGTTTTGCTTTTCTTTGTATCCAGAGTGCTTGACATTTAGTATATGCCTAATAAATGTTTATTGACTGACATTATCTAAACTTTTCAGAGGAAAGATAGGTAGGAGACCACAGACCAAAGTTATAGAGGCAAAACCAGTTTGGGAAGGACAGAAAACTCTCAAGAAAGAAATTCTGAAGACACCAAGGAAAAACAATCTGATGAAGAGGGAACAAAGAGAGTTATCTGAAAAGATTGATATAGATGTATAGTTAACTCAGCTAGAAACAGATTTTTAAAAGGCATGTATAGAAGTCAGAAATCATGGCACAAAATAAAAGATGAACACAAAAACATTGTGTGGCACCGTAAAAATAGTGTTAGAAGAACAACATCTCAGAATGAGTTGAGATTGGCAAGAAAAGCTTGCCAAAGGAAATTATTTTTATAAAAAAGTGGGGGAAAAGAGGAGAATGAAAGTGTAGGACTGTTGCTCAGGGTAGATGAGATTATTGACTACAGGGAGAAGGCAGAGCTGCTGACTTTTTATTTAGCTTCTATTTTCTCTGCCAAGGAGAATGACCTTTGGATGGAAAGGATGAAACAGAAGTGGCTGAGAGTTGGTACCCCAAATAAGTAAAAAAAAAATACTAGTAAGCACTGAGCTGTCTTTAATGAGTTCAAACCATTTGGCCTAGGTAACTGACATCTTTAGGCAATGAAAGAACTAGCATATATGACCGATAAGTTACTGTCACTGATATGTGGTTAGTGTAGAATAAGGAGAAATACATGGTACCAAAGACAGATAAACGTGGTTTCAGTTCTGTACATAAAATGACAGGAAAGTGAAATCTGCAAACTATTGGACAGTGAGCTTGATTCTAATTTGTGCTACATTTCTAGTCTGTATTATTAAAGAGATGATGGTGTAGAAGAGGAAAGAGGGATCACAAAGCAAGAGTATGACTTTATTAAAGGAAGGTCATGCCAAACTAATTTCCTTCTCTAACAAAGTCCCTAGTCTGGTACATCAGGGAAATACTGTCAATATAATTCACAAAGATCTTATCCATAATTGACATAGTCATTTATGCTGTTCCTTTAGGGAAAAGTGGACAGAGGTGATAGGTTAGAAGTGCAGAATGAGAGATATATTTTCAGGTACATCAATATGTAATCCCTCCACCCTCCCCAAATTCCCACCTTTTGGCCTGGCTTTATTATTACAAGGGAGTTATTTTGTGGGAAAGAAGTTTTGTGGGGGAGTGTGGGTGGGTAGTGAAGGTGATAAAATGGAAGAAAAGGGTATTAGTGAAATATTTTAAAAAGACATAACAGGGTGTAATTAGGTAGCTGGTTGGATAGTCAAGTCCAATATGTTGATATTAATGGTTGATGTATTAAAAATGGAAGATTTCCAGTTCAGCAGCCCAGGGATCTGTGCTTGACACTTTACTAGTTAACATTTTTAATATGATAAAAGGCATGATTTTTACATTTTTCAATGACAGAAAGCTGTAGATATAGCTAATGTAACTGGAAAACAATCAGAATTAAAAAATCTTGATAGATAGGCTTAAATATAGGGCTGAATTTCAGAAAGTGCACAGTAACAGGGATGTGATAGGACAAAATTGCCCCCAGGACCTAATAGGCTTCACCTTCCCTATCATGGCTTCTAGGTCATCTAGGAATATAAAATGTCACAGCCAGCCATGTGGAATCTGTGTCTCTATGACTTGGTGAGTGCGAAAGACCACACAAGTTGCCAAACCCTGATGAGTGACATACTGAACAAATATGTTTCCAGATGGAGATGAGGAATGCTGTATTCAAAGAAACTAAGTGCCACTATAGCCTTGTTTCATATTCTTGTTGTGTTAGAGCAAATTAACCCTCTTTTATTAAATGTTCAATGACTTGTGAGTGCCTCATTTCATTTCACATTGAACCTGAAATAAGAGGATTCTGGCATTAGAGCCATGCCTACAATAGGGGGTGAACAGTTGGGTTAAAAAAAATCAACTTCCAAGTATGGGGGGGGAAGGTGTGGCTAAAAAGTATTTCACCTGAAAAAAAGATAAAGGGGTCTTAATGGACGACAAGCTCAATGAGAATATGGCAGACAAAAAAAAAAAAACTAACATAGTTTTGCATTAAGAAAGCCATAGCATCCAGGAACAAGGTAATAAGTTTCCTGTACTTTGCCATGGTCAAAACACATCTGGTTTTTGTATTCATTTCTGGGCATCACAATTTAGGGTGGACACTGATAAACTGGAGAGGGTCCAGAGGAAGGTAGTTGGGAAAATGAAGGGTCTTGGGATCATACCATGAGGAGTGGTTAAAAGAAATAGGAATGTTTACTTTGGAGAAAAGAATTTATGGCAATGGAGGTAGCAGAGCATGATAGCTATTTTTAAGTATTTGAAAGACTGTCATATGAAAAAGGAAAGGGACTTCAGGGTTTTTGTTTGTTCATTCATTTTTTTTTTTCATTTCTTGCCAGAACGCACTCCTCCAGACTTCTCCATCATGCTTCAGAAACATCTTCCTTCCGGAATATCACTTCAGTTCTTGAACTGGAAATACCCTCTGCCTCTGAAGTCCCTTCCTCTGATTGGAAAGCTCCTCTCAGAGTCTCCATTTAAGGAGGCCATCCAGGTCAGCCATCTCTTCATTTCCTACCAGATTTCATTTCTCTGGACTTTTCCATCATGGTCTCGTGCTGGATACTTTCTCTCCTACCAACTCCTTTCAACTTCCTTGTATGTATTGTCTCCTCCATCAAAATATAAGCTTCTTGAGGGCAGGGACTGTATTTTTTTTGCTTGTATTTGTATTCCCAGCACTTGGCACAGTGCCTAGAACATAGTAAGTGCTTAATAAATGCTTGTTGACTGACTGGTTTGCATACAAGGATGCATTCCACATCATTGACTCTTTAATTAAATGTCACACTTATTAAGTACCTACTGTGAAAACACTGTGCTAAGTGCCACATATACAAAGAAAGGTAAAACATAAGTTCTTGTTTGCTTGTTTGTTTTTACCCTTGAAGGTAGAACTAGGAATAGTGAATAGAAGATGCAAAGAGGCAAATATGTTCTTGATGCAAGGAAACCTAATAATTAGCACTATCCAAATGTAGAAGGGCATGCCTTGGGGAAGTGATGGTTTAACCTTCACTGGAGGTCTTCAAGTGAAGGTTGGATGAACATTTGTTTGGGCATGTGGGATTCTTTTTAGGGTGCCAATTAGATATAATGCTCTAGATTGGAATAGATGGCCGCTGAGAGCCCTCCAAACTCTGTGATGCTGTGTTTTAGTGACTTTTCTATTTTTGCTCTTATCGAAGTAGCTGAATGCCTAAGTGGATAGATCACTGGAGCTACATTCAAGAAGATCAGTTCAAATCTGGCTTCAGAGACTTACTAGTTGTGAAGCCTTGGGCAAACTACTTAACTTCTGTCTGCCTCAGTTTCCTCATCTGCAAAATGAATCTAATAATAGCACCTACCTCCCAGGGCTGTTGTGAGGAAGCAATGAGATAATATTAGTGAAGTGCTTTGCATACCTTAAAGTGTTTGATAAATGCTAGCTATCGTTATTATTGTTACTTACATGTACAAATGTCTCTCCTTACTAGACTGTAAGTTACTTTAGATCAGAACTTATGTTTTACCTTTCTTTGTATATCTGGCACTTAGCACAGTGTTTTCACAGTAGGTACTTAATAAGTGTGACATTTAATTAAAAAGTCAATGATGTGGAATGCATCCTTGTATGAGCACATGCACAGAGATATAACGTGCAAATTCACAGAAGCAAGAGAGGAAAGGATGATATTGGGGAACAGCTAATAGGTTGGAGAAGAGAACGAATAAAGGTAAGTACTGTGAAATATAGAAGGCATATTAGACCAGGGACAATGGAGAGAGTCTTGAATGCTAAAATAACATTTTGAGTAGAGCAGTAGTGTGATCAAAGCTGTCATAAATAAGGAAAATTACAGAGGCATTGGTGGGAAGGATAGCTTCAAGTTGGAAGAGAGTTGAGACAGGAAAGACACTTAGCAGGATATTAAAATAGACTGGGCAAAAGATAACAAGCTGAACAAGGGTTGTGACAGTGGGGTTTGTGAGGAAGTAAAATGAACAGCACTTTAGAGTAGTAAGGACCCTCTTATGTCACATATTGAATGGCACCTATATTGTATACAAAATACTGGATTAGGGCTATGAAGGGGTACAGGAATTAAGGAAAGTATGAGAACTGATGATAAGTATAGGAGAAAAGTCCAAAAAAGAAGAATGAAGCAGATAATTAGAGCAAGTGACATTTAACAAAGTTGTCTAGAAAAAATAACATCGTATTTCCCTTCTCCATTAAGGTCTGGTACAGTCTCCCTAGCTCTTAGGCACCATTTCTCTTATCTCTGCACAAGGCTTCTAGTGATCTTTCAGCCAAATCAAATTCTACTGAGTTCCCTGTATTCTCCTCACTTCAACTAAAGCATGTATCCCTCAAACAAACAGAAAGAAGAAAGTTAAGCAGGCTGACTGGTTAGCCTGAATAGATAGAACTCTGTCGGTGGCTTCAGTGATCCCGTGTCATCCGGCTTCCCATTAACTCACATCCATTCACTATTCAGACCCTCAGATACCACTTGAAGGTCTCCAGTGACCTCTCAATATCAAATACAATGTATCTTTCTCAGTCTTTTACTCTCTCACCTTTCTGTGGCATTAGATTTTGATTTTGATTAAAGGGGCCATCCCTTGACTCACTTCTTAAACAGGCCTAACCACTGAATGGGCATTGCCTCAGTCAAAGTGAGAATTCAGAAAGACCTTAGCTTGAAAAGACCAGCTTCTCCCACTGGGCAGCTCTTCTGATCTGTATCTGGCCACTGGACCCAGATGGCTCTGGAGGAAAAAGTGAGGCTGGTGACTTAGCACAGCACTTCCTCACTCAAATCCAATTCCTTTACAAATCATGTCATCATCTTCATGATGTCAAGGTCCTCTTTAAGATCAAAGGACAAACCACAACCTATAAGCACTCTGAGCTGACCAATAACCTTAACTCTCTCCTCTCCTCTCCTTTCTTGTCCTCTCCTCTCTTCTCTGTAAATTTTGATGGCTGAAGCTTACCTTGATATCCTGAGGTTTACAAGCTAGCTTTCTTTCTTAAAGACCATACCTGAAACCCAATTCATTCTAGCTCTCCTTGATTAGCAACAACAGGTCTCTGCTCAAGCAGCACTTAATGGTAATTTCTGGGGGCCTTGATGGCTTAGAGTGAATGTTAATAGTAATTGTTTCTCTTTTGGCCAGAAACAACCTTGAGGGTTTCCCCCTTCCCATTTGATTTTTTTACAATTTTGATTAAAGGGGCCATCTCTTGACTCACTTTTTTAAATTGATTTATTTTGATTTATCAACAATCACTTCCATATGTTTTTGAGTTTAAAATTTTTCTCCCCCTTCCTCCCCACCACACTCCCCAAGATGGCACAGGCTATACATATACATTCTATTAAACATATTTTCACATTAGTGATGTTGTAAGTAAGAATTAGAACCAATAGAAGGAACCACCAGAAAGAGGAAACCAAACTCAATAGAAGAAAAAAAATAGCAAATGGTTTGCTTTGATCTGCATTCAAACTCCATAGTTCTTCCTTTGGATGTGGATAGCATTTTCCATCATGAGGCTTTTGGAGATGTCTTAGATTCTTGTATTGCTGGGAAGGGTTAAGTTTATCAATATTAGTCATCGCACAATATGGCTGTTATTGTGTACAACGTTATCTTGGTTCTGCCCATTTCACTCAGCATCAGACCATACAAGTCTTTCCAAATTTTTCTGAAGTAAGCCTGTTCATCATTTCTTATAGCACAATAATATTCCATTACATTCATATACCACAGCCATTCCCCAATTGATGGGGCATCCCCTCAATTTCCAATTCTTTGCCACCACAAAGAGAGCTGCTATAAATATTTTTGTACGTGTGGGTTCTTTTCCCATTTATATTGTCTCTTTGGGATATAGCCCTAGAAGTGCTATTGCTGGGTCAAAGGGTATGCACATTTTGATAGCCCTTTGGGCATAGTTCCAAATTGCTCTCCAAAATGGTTGGATCATTTCATAACTCCACCACCAATGCATTAGTGTTCCAATTTTCCCACATCTTCTCCAACATTTATCATTTTCTTGCCAATCTGACAGGTGTGATGTAGTACCTCAGAGTTGTTTTGATTTGCATTTCTCTAATCAATAGTGATTTAGAGCATTTTTTATATGACTATAGATGGCTTTAATTTCTTCATCTGAGAACTGCCCATTCATATCCTTTGACCACTCACCTTGATTCACTTCTTAAACAGGCCTAATCACTGAATGGGCATTGCCTCAGTCTCAGAAAGACTTGGAAAGTCAATGGTCCTCTTTGAGAACAAGGACAAACCACAAGGCTCCCTCCCAAGAATCCTATAATATTTCCCCACCCTATTTATTTTATTTTAATCTGTGGGTAAGTACCTACATGACCTTCAACAAGTCATTTCAAATCTTTAGACCTTGTACATAATTTTTAAGACTCATTCCAATACTATTCTAGGAATCCTTTTGTAAACCAAGAAATTACACTTCAGATTATCTGTTCTGTCAAAGTGACTTTTTTTTCCCATTAAGGTGAAGCCCATTATTTTGTTTGTATATTTTTATGGAATGGAGAATAAACAGAATTTTATGCCACAAGCATGATTTTTTTTCCTTTTTTTTTTCCTTTTTTTTCCTTTTTTTTTTTTTTGGAGGCATTTGGGGTTAAGTGACTTGCCCAGCTGTCACACAGTAATTATCTGAGGCTGGATTTGAACTTAGGTCCTCCTGACTCCAGTGCACAGCCAGTGCACCACCTAGCTGCTCCCAGGATTTTTTCAAGGATGCATTTCATAGCTCTAGATCTCTCTCTCTCTCTCTCTCTCTCTCTCTCTCTCTCTCTCTCTCTCTCTCTCTCACACACTCTCTTCTCTTTCTCTTTCTCTTCCTTCTTTTATCCCTTGCCTTGCTGTTTCTTTTGTTTTTTCCTTTCATTCTTTGCAATTCATGGGAAGAAAATATTTCAGCAAGAAGGAAAAAGGAGTTGAAGTAACCTTTGGATGAGATACAAAGGAGAATGCTTTCAGAGGCTGGCAACTAGAAATAACTTCCTACCATTCAGTCCAGCGAAGTTGATAAGCAATTATGAAACTGACCAAGCAAGACATGGGCAGACTAAGATGGAAGGTATTTGAGAATCCAAAACCAGGTTCCTGGAGGCTTATCCCTCTCCAGAACAGGGATTACTTTGCATCATCATGAGTTTGGAGATTTAGTCACCAGGATCCTGCTGAGCGGTTTTGTCTTTGGTCTCCCAGGGAAAGAAATACTTTCCATGGTCATGGAAATGTTCCTGTCAGTTCATACGCCAAATGACCTATGCTTTAGGGGCAGCTAGGTGGTGCAGTGGATAGAGCACCGGCCCTGAAGTCAGGAGGACCTGAGTTCAAATTCGGCCTCAGATCAAACACTTGACACTTACTAGCTGTGTGACCCTAGGCAAGTCACTTAACCCCAATTGCCTAAAAAAAAAAAAACAACAAAAACAAATGATCCATACTTTCATCACATCCTGAGCCCTCTTCTCTCTCCTCCTCCATACCTCAAGATTACTCTTTACCACTAGTCACAAAGTATGAGTTGGCAGTTCTTTTCATGGATAACCCCTTCACATACGCCCTTTCTTATACCCCTCTGTGCTTTGCTGTATCTTTCATTCCTGTACTTTTTTTATACTTTCAATTTCTCTCTAATGACATCTTACTTTCTACCTACAAACATGCTCAGGTCTATTGTATCCTTTAACAATACCTCCCCCCAAAACAACCTATCCCTCAAACTCTCAATCTATCATTCCGTACCTTCTTTCTTTTTCTGCCAAACTTCTTCAAAAACACTTTTGTACTTAACTTCTGCTTTCTCACCACGTGTTCACATCTCAATCCCCCGTAATACAATGCTATTTGATTTAGTTCCAGATAAAGAGTATTGTCATTTGGCCACTACAGAGAAGTCTGGTAAAGGTCTTCAAGTTGAGCAGCTCTTTCTGGACTTTTTCTTCTTGTCCTCAAGTTGATTTGCATAGATCCAAGGCATGATGACCAGAAAGGAATTTCTTGCCATAGTTCTAACAAGCTCCTGTGGAGTTTTCTTAAATGGAATCCTTAGAATGATTTGAGGATATCCAAGCTCTGAACCCAAAGAAAAGATAACAGTTTGAAAATAATTTTTGGATCTCAATTCAGATTAGAATTTGGACTGAGAGTACAAATAAAGGGGGGCAGGAGAGAATTTTCTTTGGTAAGGCAATTGGGGTTAAGTGACTTGCCCAGTATCACACAGCTAGTGAGTGCTATATGTCTGAGGCCAGATTTGAACTCAGCTCCTCCTGACTCCAGGGCCAGTGCTCTATCCACTAAGCCACCTAGCTGCCCTTGAGAATTTTTTTAAAATGTCAATGCTGAAGGGTTTCACTAGCAAACTGGCTGGTTATATAAGTTGGAATCTACCTCACAAAACAGGTAGATTCACAAAAGGGGTAACATAGCCACATGGTCTATGAGCAGAAAGACTATTTATCTCTTATCTTATGGGACAAGAAACAATAACAATTAAGGCCCAGTAGATGGCAACATCAGGCAGTTCAGTAGAGGTCCTCATTTCAATGGATAGAAGATTGATTGAAGGATCCTAGCTCAGAGAAGAGTTATTCAAAGCCCAGTTGATCTCAGTAGAGACACCCAAAGACCTGCTAAGAGCAGGTAGCAACATCAGAGGCAGAGGTAGTATGGATATTGCTTTGGGGATACAAGCTCTTTCCTCTTGCTACAAGTATTCCCTGGACACACATGTTCCCTACATATTTGTCCCTTGATACTTGTCCCCTGGACATGTACACACATTCCCTGCATAATCCCCACCATTTGCTTGTGGCATAGTAATCTGTGGGAAAATAAGCTTCTGAATGTATGGCAGAGAAATGTTTCTTGTCATTTATTTTGCTGGGCTTTTAATAAAAGAAATACTTTGGTGGGGGCTCATGAGCTAAAGTTTTGAGTGGCTGACCCATATTGTGCCTCAAACGTGGCATAACTACCCAGAAAGTTATGCCACGTTTGAGGCACAATATGGGTCAGTCACTCAAAACTTTGGATGCTAAAAACTTGGATACTACCTCAATGAACATTTGTTAAGCATCTACTATATACAAGTGTATATGCTAGGTGCCAGTGACACACAAACAAAAAGAAATAGTCTCTGCCCTTAAGGAACTTATAACATATTAGGGATATTCAATACAGAGACAAACATAAATAGCAATTAGGCTTTCACTCCTGCCATTTTATTGAAACTGGTCCTTCCGAGGTCCCCGGTGAGCTATTTATGTCCAGATTCAATGACTTTTTCTCAGTCCTCAAACACATGGGCCTTTCTATAGCATTTCGCATGTTTAGCCACTTTGTCCACCTTGATAGTCTCGTTCAGTTTCCTGACACTACTTTTGATTGTCTGATGGCTCCTCTCAGTCTCCTTGGCCCATTTTACCACCTCCTGAGTGTAGGTGTCCCTTGATTTTCTTTTCAGTATACAGCAATTCTTTTGGAAATCTCATCTACTCTGATGTCTTCAATTATCCCTTCTATTCAGATCTATCTCAGATTTTAAAATGCAGCCCTAATTAAAGGATCATAGAATTTCAGAGTCAGAAGGGACCTCAGCATAGTGTCTGGCACATAGCAGGCACTTAATAAATGCTAGTTGACTGACTGACTGAAGACTCTAATGAGGTGGACATAGTGCTTCTCTAGGCCTCCTGTTCTACTTTAGATAGCTCTAATTATTATTTCATCTTTTCCCCTTGCATCAAACATAAATTTGACTCTACAACATTATTCCATTGCTTCTAATTCTGCCCTCTGTAGAGCAAATCTAATCCATCTTCCACATTATGATGCTTCAAATACTTGAAGAAAGCAATCATATTCCCCTTCCCCATGCCCATCCCCATTAGTCTTGTCTTCTCTAAGCTAAATATACTCAGCTCTTTCAGGTTATTCTCATATGACTTGACCTTGAGTTCTTTCACAATCCTGGCTGTTCTCCTTTGGATCTTTTCCATCTTATCAATATTCTTGTAATATATGACATCCAGATTGATCATATTTCATCTCTCTACTGAGCTCTAGTAAAACATTCCTAAATGACTCCTGGGCATTTTCATTTGTATTCCCTTTAGAACTTTAAACCTAACTTATCTAATACTGAATTCATCTTCCTCCAACAAACCTTACCCTCTTTCCAACTCTTCTATTTCTTTTCATGGCATTACCATTCTACCTTGAGACTTGAACCCTCAAGGTCATCTTTAACTCTTCCCTCTCCCTCATCTCTCATATTTAACTAGTTGATAAGGCCTATCAATTGTACTGCTACAAAATATCTCATATTCGTCTCATCCATATTGATTTTTTCCTCAATAATTCAAATACTTGCCACCTTTCAACTGAGATTTTGTATTGCTTTTAAACATTTCTTTCGCAAATTGTGGTATGTGATTATGATGGTATACTATTGTGCTGTAAGAAATGATGAGATGATGAACAGGCTGACTTCTGGAAAGACTTGTATGTTCTGATGCTGAGTGAAGTGAGCAGAACCAAGAGAATGTTGTACACAATAACAGCCATGTTGTGTGATGACTGATATTGATAAACTTGACCCTTCCTGGCAATATGAGGATCTAAGACATCTCCAGAGGCCTTGTGATGGGAAATGCTATACACATCCAAAGAAAGAACTATGGAAGTTGAATTGCTATTTTTTTCTCTTCTGTTGAGTTTTGTTTCCTCTTTCTGATGGTTCCTCCTATTGGTTTTAATTTTTACTTACAACATCACTAATGTGAAAATATGTTTAATATGAATGCAAATGTATAGCCTATATCAGATTGTGCACCATCTTGGGGAGGGTGGTGGGGAGGAAGGGGGGAGAAAAATTTTAAACTCAAAAGCATATGGAAGTGATTATTGTTAAATCAAAATATCTTAATAAAAATAAAGCTCAGCTCCATCATTTCCAAAAAAAATAAATAAAATGGACTAGTTGAACTCTAAAGTCTCTTCCAAAAAGAAAAAAGAAATGATGAACAGGATACTCTCAGAAAAACTTGGAAAGACTTGCATGAGCTGATGCAAAGTGAAATGTACTGTGTACAAAGTAACAGCAGTATTGTAAGATGATCAGCCCTGAATGACTTAGCTTTTCTCAGCAATACAATGATCAGAGACAACTCTGAAGGACTTATGATGAAGAATGCCATCCATCCCCAGAGAAAGAACTGATGATGTCTGAATACAGATTGAAAAAAACTTTTTACTTTCTTTATTTTTCTTGAATTTTTTTGCCTATGTTTTCTTTCAAAAAATGACTATCATGGAAAAGTTTTGCATGACTACACATGTATAACCTATACTGAATTGCTTGCCTTCTCAATGAGGGGGTGGGGTGGGGAGGGAGGAAGAGAGATAATTTGGAACTCAAAGCTTTAAAAACAAATGTTAAAATTGTTTTTACATGTAACTGGGGAAAAATAATACTAAACAAAAATAAAATTTCTTCTGCTTTTTAATATTTTATTTTTTCTAATTACATGTAAAAAATTTAACATTTTTTAATTTGAGTTCCAAATTCTCTCTTTTCCCTTCCCCCTCATTGAGAAGGCAAACAATTTGATGTAGGTTATATATGCTCAGTCATGCAAAATATATTTCCACATTAGTCATGTTGTGAAAGAAAATTCAGACCAAAAAAAAAAACCCGAGAAAAAAAGTATAAAGAAGCATTCTTCGATCTGCATTCAGACTTAATCAGTTCTTTCTCTGAAGGTTCACCTGAGATTTTTAATAACTTGCTAGATCGTTTTAGAAATATCATTAAAATTTTTGTGTCTGGGACAAATATCAGAAATCATGCTTACGTCAAGTGGTGTGAAGTGATAGTGAAGACAGCCTCCACAAATGTCTTCAACTTCGAGGGAAGAAGAATACTGACCTGCCATATTAGTTAGAGGCAAAGACCACTGCATAACTGGGAAGGTCATGGGGCTGGAAATGAGAAAACAGTGAAGGGTGGTATAGGAACTTGCCTTGCACACTTGCTCCTAATTTTCTATTGCATCAATCACTTTTGCTAATTGCATGCTAGACTCTGTTTTTATTTGCTGAAGCACTGCCAAGTATCACAAACACTCTACTTTTAGGACTCTTTTAATTTATTGTTCTATTCTAGGTTAAGCCACCTGGAAATTTGGCATAGCTCTCTCTGGTCTCCTTGTTTCCTGCCTATTTATTCTGTCTCTAATCTATACTTTACACATATACCAAACTTCATAGGAACTATGTTTACTTGACCATACCATTTCCCTGAAAGTTTCAAAAACCTTCAGTGGCTTCCTATTGCCTAAAGGCAAAATACAAACTCCCAAATGATGATTCAACATGTCCATGATTCAACAGCAATGGTTTTTTCCAGGCTTATTTCATTTTGCTCCTCTTCACATCCTACATTTCATTCAAACTGAGTTTCCTAATCTCATGTTGCCTCCCTCCAGACAATTGTAGAGGCTATCTTCCAAGCATGTACCACACTCTCTTTTCTTCCTCATTTGCTGAAAACCTTTCCATCTTTCAAGATTCATCTCAGGTGGTACGTAGTCCATAAAGCCTCCACAATCCCTGCACAGTTGAAAGTGACCATCATTCCCTCCTCAAATAGTTTCTTATTCTACTTTGGATCTTTCTTTTATCCATATCACATTTTAGCATCAGAATTATTGATATACATGTCATATGCCCCTGTTGGATTGTAAGCTCCATGAGGGAAGGAACTGTGACTCTTTTCTTTTTGTGCCTTCAATACATAGACTAGAGAGGTGATGGACTAATATGTAAAGTGTGACACACAGTTTTGGACATATTTTTATTCATTGCTCCTAATCAAACCAAAATTTACCTCTCTATAAGGTCTATCTATTGCTTCTAAGTTTGTTCTCTGCAGCAATTTGGTAATTGATTCTGCCTCACTATATATTTATTACGAAGTTTTTGCCTTTTTTCAGGGGTGATAGGCAGAAGACAAAATAAATTCTTAAAAGTTGAAAAAATAAAAGTAATTGAAAATACACAGCAGAGTGTCTTTCACATAGTTCAGTGTAATAAGTTTGTTGAATCAAATTAAAGATTTCTTCAAAATCTCCTTACCCTTTCCATGTTTTAATTGATCACAAAAATAGCCATCACCTTTTGTCAAGCTATTGGGGATAAGACTTGGTGAACTGATCTAGGCTGGTCCTTAGATAACAGAAATATGAAACTTACTTGAAGTCTTTCTATGTGGAGATTCCCTGTTTAAACTTGTGCTCCCCTGGTAGAGTCTTTGAGAAATTGGGCAGCAGATGAAAACTTATGTGGGATTTTCTTAATATGTAATTTCCAAAAATTCTTAGAACATTATAGGTTATGCATAAGAATCAAAGACCTGGTTGGGGAAGTGATAAGAAAATACACTTACCTTCCTTTTTTGTATCAATAAATTTGGTTGATCTATTAACCAAATATTGATATGTTAGTTGCTTTTCCTCCCTCTTTCCTTTAAATTCTTTGTTACAAAGGATGGTTGGCAAGGTAGGAGAAAGGGAAGGATATATTTGGAAATGAAAGAGGTGTAAAACCAAAATAAATCCATATTTTAAAAACATTAAGGAACCAGAATGAACCTCAAAAGTCACTTAGTCTTGAAATGAGCTGGGTAGAATAGAAATATGGAGTGAATTTTCACATATAAACTGGCAAAGATAGGCAGTGCTATCCTTATGCGTTCACAAATTCACAGAATCTTAGAGCTGGAAAGTATCTCAGTGGCCACTTAGACCAAGCCATACTTCATCTAGAATCCCCTCTAAATACAGAGGGTAAATTGTCATCCATCTTTTCTAGGAAAGCCTACAATAAAGGGAACCGACTACCTCCTCAGGCAACTGATTATATTTTAGATAGTGCTAATATTAGGAAGTATATAAATCAAAATTTACCTCTTTGCAACTAATTGCTCCTAATTCAAACCTCTAAGGCTAAACCGCATAGGTGTCTTTCTTCTTTCTATATGGCATTTCAAGTACTTGAAGATAGCTATCATGTTTATCCCAAAATATTCTATTCTTAACATTCCTGATTCCTTCCAATGATCCTCTTGTAGCATGGAATTTAAATCCTTTTGTTTTCCTCCCCTGGACACTGAACTTCCTAACATGTGGGCCCAACCTCAACACAATATCATAGATATAATCTTACCAAGGAAGAGAACAGTGGTTCCATCCCTTCCCTAACAGTTTAAGATTTCATTAGTGTTTTTGGCTACCGTATCACACTGTTGACTCCTTTTGAGCTTTTAGTCCACTAATCCCAACTCAGATTTTTTTTCCCACAAGATCTTTTATCTTATATTATCATCTTTGTCTACCTCATCTCTGTCATCATTGTTTCCATCATCATGATTGCCTGGCAGATCAGTCAGAAAAATTCTGTGCCAATGTGAGAAACTAATTTCTACTCTTCATATTCATAGAAGTTACCTGACAAATGCATGGGTGGCAAAACATTTCCCTGTAGTTCTGGCAGAAGTGGCCTGCATGACATGATTTCAAGGTAGGGTTCAAATATGTTGTTAGGTTTGCTTTAGGGGCTGCCTCTGTCAAACTGAGCACAAACCAAGGTTCAGCTCAAAGAGCCCCAATATGGATGTCTCAAATTAGGAAGTCATGATGTACTGAAACAATGGCTCTGCATTTAATTAAATTAGAACAATGGGTCATTTGTCAATTTATTCACTTTCTAAGTACTCAGGGAATTATCCTGGGAAATTCAATTACTGCAAATAAGTAGAGCTTAATAACATATTTTGATATTGGGAATTCAATGTTATCAAAGTCTCTTAATAATAGCTTTGTCCAGAACTCTTTTTTTTGAGAAGACAAAAATCACATTTAGGTCATAGCACTTAGATCATCATAACACAAAATCCTGATAATTTGAGAGCTCAACAGTTTATCCAGTTCACTGAAGAATAGAATTAGAATTGGAAGATTCCGTAATCCATTATTTAGTCTAACTTGTTAATTTTTCAGGTGAGGAAATGGAAGCATTGGGAGGAAAGATGGCTTACCTCAATTCCCACAGGAAGTCAATAGCAGAGTCAGGATTTAAACACAGATCATTTGACTCTTTCCTACCCTATCTCTCATTTTGATTGTAGACATAGATCTCTGAATACCTCTTCTCAACTCTCAGTCTCATACAGTTGTTGTGAAGAAAATATATTATAAACTTTAAAGTATTATATAAAGATAAGCTATTATAAGGTAGTTATATTTTTATAGCAGGTATAGAACAGCAGTTATATGGTTATAAGATTATATGTTTATTTCACTCTTCCCCAGTAGTAGACCTACTATCTACATAAAATTTCAGGAGTAAAAATAAGTACAGAGATGATAAGATCATATGATGTAGAAGGACCTTTGATATCATCTGCTTCAACACATTCATGGATAAAGAAAATTAGGCACAGACTAGTGAAATTACTTGCTCAAGGCCAAATAATTTATTTTATCCTAGGTCCTCTAACTGAGGATTCAGTGTAATATTACACCACACCGCATCTTTAGTCCAATTTGTACTCTTCTACAATATCCTTAACAAATGATAATCCAACTGTTCCTTGAAGACTCTTTGTGAAGGGAAGTTTATTGCAAGGTAGACTATCCTACTTGTGATTTGGTCTAATTATTAAAGAGTTTTCCTTATATCAAACTAAAACTTACCTCTCTATAAGTTCTATCCATTGCTTCTAATTTTGTCCTTTGCAGCAAGGCAGAATAAGCCTAAACCCCCTTTCATATGATAGCTCCCCAAGTACTTGAAGTCAGTTATCATGTGGCCCCTAAACTTTCTTCCCCAGATTAAATATACTCTGTTTCTTCAACTAAATACTCATATAGTGTGATTTTGCTCTTCTTACTGTCTCTGAATGTGTTTCAGCTTATCAGTGTCTGTCCTAAATATGTTGTCCTGCATAAACTTAACACAAGAGTAAAAACCTAGCCTGATCGGGATAGAGGACAGTTGGACTCTATTCTGTTGGACAGTTGGATCTCCTTCATTCTTAACACTGCACTTCTGTAACAGAATATTTGGTAGGGTAGCTGTGTGGGTGTCTAGATGAAGTGGATAGAGTGCAGATCCTGAAGTCAGGAAGACTCATCTTCCTGAGTTCAAATCTGGCCTCAGACACTTATTAGCTGTGTGACTATGGGCATGTCCCTTAACCCTGTTTGCCTCAGTTTCCTCCTCATCTGTAAGATGAGCTGGAGAAGGAAATGGCAAACCACTTTAGTACTTTTGCCAAGAAAACCCAAAATGGGGTCATGAGGAATCAGATGGTATTTCAATGACTGAACAACAAAAAGCAACAACCTGTGTGGGCTAGTAACTAGTCAGGACCATGGACAGCAGGCAGACACCCATTTTAGGTTAAGTACTGAAAACTTCTCTAGGTGTATGACCGAGTCAGTTAACTTGCCAAACTCTGACCCTTGCTCTCAACTTCTTGGTCATACTCTTCTTTTTCTTTCTAGACTTCTGTGTCAATCAAGCCTTACTGTTATTTAAATAATCTTTGAACAAGTTGTCTTTAGCAACAGGTGAATGGGACTCAATGGAAAGGTAATAAAATCTGAGTAATGGATATTTGTATCTCAGAAATGTTGCCAGGTTTGCTTTAGGGGCTGCCTCTGTCAAACTGAGTACAAACCAAGGTTCAGATCAAACAGCCCCAATATGGATGTCTCAAATTAGGAAGTCATGATGTACTAAAACCATAGCTCTACATTTTTGTATCTCATTTGACTTTCTATGTTGCTTACTTTTGAGCTTGATTGGACAGGAACTTACTTGCCCCTGTGTTCATGTCAGGGTTCAAGTCACATTTTCTTGAAACACATGTGTACATAAATGACCACTCTCTATCATTTCCCTGACCTGGGGGAAATTGTGCCAATGTTGGTGATATTCTTCAATCCTCTGTCTGTTTCTTTCAGCCTTTTTCATTTTTAGAGGCAGCTACATGATATAGTAGTGGATCATGTTGTGAGTAGAATCTAGAAGACCTTCATTCAGACCTGGCCTCAGACACTTACTAGCTGTGTGACCCTGAGCAAATCATTTAGCCTCTGATTGCCTCAGTTTTTCAACTGTAAAATGTGGGTAATAATAACACCTATCTTCCAGGGTTGTTGTGAAGATGAAATAAGATAATATTTGTAAAATATTTATCATAGTGCCTGGCACATAGTAGGTGCTTAATAAATACTCATTCCTTTCCTTTCTTTTCAAAAAACATACATCCAGTCATGCCTGTGGATCTGCCTGTATGGATTCTTGGGAAATTACTTTTAGGACTCCTATTCTTTGATTTAAATCATTTGGGAGATATAATCAATAGGAAAATATTGTCCTCAGGGACAAGTCCATAACATTTTCATTGATGTAGCATAATGTTTCATCAGCGTCTTCGGACTTTATGTTAAACTTTTTACTTGTATTGAGTTTATAATTCATTAAAATCTCTACTTATAAATTGTCATGTAACTACTACTCCCTCCTTAAGTATTGGCATAATTTTAAAACTATTTTTTTCTGGTTCCAAGCTACAATTTCTTTTCACTTTAAACACACAATATTTACATATATCTACATACACACAATATATAAAATAAAATGTTATATATATATGTGTGCTTATGTGCACAGAAGTGTGTATTTAAATCTCAGCATTTCATAATGGATAAGGAGCCAATCTCAGAAACCTTGGGTCATTTCTTGCCTCTGATACATACTGACTGTTGCTGGGACTAGAATCCAGTTTTCTAGGCAAATCTCTAAGACAATATGTTTTCAGAGAAGGTACTAACCTGAACTGGAAAAGGAACTTGGTCATCTGGGAGTTCCTTATGACAATGAAATCACAGGTTCAGTCCCTACCTAACGGTAACTAGCTGTATAGATATGTGCATAAATAGGCATACATAGTGTGTGTATGCATGTATATACACATATTTATGTGTGTGTAGATACATAGAAACAAGGTTACATGTATTTCCAATACTCTTTTACAATTTTCTTCTAGTCTTTCCTCAAGCTCTATGTATTTTCCTTGTTCCTAGGTGGGAAGGAATGTGTCTAGCTCCAAAAGGCAGAAACCCTGGCATGTCCCCAGGCTCATGGTAGGAGAGGATAGAGAGATGGCAGAACAAACCAAGATGGAGTGCATAGACTACTGTCATGTCTTTCTCTTCAGGTATTTTCAATAGCAGAACAAAGCTGTTGTTTCTTTTTCAACAGTGATTTCATGTACACAAAAATCAGCATCAATTTTTTTCTCTCCCCCAGAAATAGTGAGATTCAATCTTAGAAGAAAAATCCAGGGGAGAAGAAGTCAAACCAATCATATAATCAATTCTGCTGCATTTCTCTTCATTGACTGAAATATTGACTGCAAGGGCCCAACTGAGAAACTCAGAAGGGGGTGGGGGAGACAGCATACTTTACCTAAATTTAATTCTCTTTTCTAGGACAGATTCAAGTTCTCTGGGCTATGCATGTAGTCAAAGATTAATCACACAAGGTTTTCTGTCCAACGACCACACTGTGCCAGCTTCTTCTGACCCAAGTGCTGCTATGGGGTCAACCTTTGTTGTGCAGTGGAAAAATTGCTTGCATTCTTAGTAGGAGATCTAGATTTGAGCCCCAGATCTGATACTCTCAATCTGGACTGCCACAGATGAGTCACCTAAACTCTCCTTCCTCACCTCCAACATTTTTAGGCCTGACATGTAATTTTGTTTTCATAGTGAATATCAAATGAAGAAACTCCCTCTACCAATTAAGAATGACCCTGGCTCTGCAGTATATTGAGAATTATCTGGAGTACTAAGACGTTACCTGACTTGTCCAGGATCATACAGTCAATAAATGTACAAAGTGAAATTTTAACCCAAGTTTTCCTGACTTTCAGGCCATCTCTCTAACAACCATACCATATAACCTCTCCATTTGTATTTTTACAGGAATAATAGTGCTTTCAGAAGCAGCATGGCAGAATGGATCCAACGTTGGACTTGGAGTTCGGAAGACACAGGTTCAAGTAGTACCTCTTCTGACACATACAAACAATGTGATTACAAGACAACTCACTTATATTCTCAGTGCTCAGGACAATTCTTTTTGAATATATTATGGATATATTGGAGGCCTGCATTGATGGGATGAGGTTCTTATACCGGAAATTCACTTTACTGGTGAAATCACAGGTCCTTTGTATATTTTCACATTAATACTTGGATAACCAACCTCATGGAATTTTTGTCAGGAAACTTTTTTTTTGAACCTTAAAGTACTACATAAAAGTGAAATATTTTTGTTAATTCAATACTTCATTCTTCAATACTTGTTCAATACTTCATTCTATTCCCCTGAAATAGATTATATCCCCTCCAAAATTTAGCACTTTTGTTCTTTAGTTTCTTTGGGGTTCTTTAAGTCTTATTTCTAGGACTGAAATAAAATTATCCCCAGTGATCAGTGCTCAGGTTATGTGTCTTTATGAAATTAGTTTTACTGGCCTTAAAGGCAACCCAGCCTGTCAAAGGGCTATATGTTCAGTCAGCTTGTGCTCTGCCACCACAGTATGGAGAATTATGGGTCATCTCCTTGCCATTCTGAGGCATTTGAGGATGGATTTAGTCAGGGCTGCTTTAAAATACCTACAAAATAAAACTAATCAGAGTTTCAGTAATTTTATTTCCTGCTCAGATAAGGATAGGGAGGGCTGTCCTGAAGATTGCTACAAGGAACATACAGGGATCAGAGAGGGCAGCCTATATGAATAGCTTCTCAATTGGTAGAAAGTGGAGAAGGGCAACATGGAATAATGAGAAACTTTAAGTGCTCAGTATGTGTACATATTGTGCATATCTGTGTATATGTACACATCCACATGCATATATGCACACATATTTATGCATGTATAAAATACATATAATTTATATATGTGCATATATACATACACATATACATATGTTGTGGTTGTTCAGTTATTTCAGTTGTGTCTGACTCTACATGACCTCATCTGGGGTTTTTTTGGGAAAGATCCTGGAGTGGTTTGACATTTCTTTCTCCAGTTCATTTTACAGATGAAGAAACTGAGGCAAACAGAGTTAAGTGACTTGCCCAGGGTCACACAGCTACTAAGTGTCTGAGACAGATTTGAACTCAGGAAGATGTGTCTTCCTGACTTCAGGCCTCACACTTTATCCAGGGCTAGATGGTATCTAAAGTCCCTTTATACTTTAACATTCTTTAATTCTAAGGGAGAGACAACAAAGCCATAATTGGCAATATCTATAAAAAAGACTCAGCATCTTCTTTGCAATGGGAGCAGAAAGGCAGGGAGCAATTTCTATCATCTATTGACCAACTTTCCAGAATTTGGTATTTATGCTATGTGACATGACATTAGTAGGTTTGATGAATTAGTAGGTATATCAAGGCAGATAGTAATAAGTCCTTCTTGCAGTTTTCAGATGAAGAAATTAAAGCTGTCTATAGTCATTTGAAAAAATGCTCTAAATCACTATTAGGGAAATGCAAATCAAAACAACTCTGAGGTACCACATCACACCTATCAGAGTGGCTAACGTGACAAAACAGGAAAATGATAAATGTTGGAAACAATGTGGGAAAATTGGAACACTAATGCATTGTTGGTGGAGTTGTGAAATGATCCAACCATTTTGGAGAGCAATTTGGAGCTATGCCCAAAGGGCTCTAAAATGTACATACCCTTTGACTCAGCAGTAGCACTTCTGGGGCTGTATCCCAAAGAGATCATAAAAATGGGAAAAAGGAACCAAATGTACAAAAATATTTATAATAGCTCTTTCTGTGGTGGCAAAGAATTAGAAATTGAGGGGATGCCCATCAATAGGACTAAACGAGTTGTGGTATATGAATGCAATGGCATACTGTTGTACTATAAGAAATGATGAGAAAGTAGATTCAGAAAAACCTGGAAAAACTGTTATAGACTGATGCTGAGTGAACTGAGCAGAATCAGGAGAACATTGTACACAGTAACAGCCACAATGTGTGATGACTAACTTTGACAGACTTAGCTCTTCTAGTTCTTCTCAGCAATGCAAAGATCTGAGATATCTCCAAAAGTCTCATGATGGAAAATGCTATCCCCATCCAGAGAAAGAACTATGGAGTTTGAATGAAGATCGAAGCATACTATTTGCTATTTTTTTCTTCTGTTTTATTTTGTTTCTTCTTTCTTGTGGTTCCTCTTATTGGTTCTAAGTCTTCTTTACAACATGACTAATGTGACATTATGTTTAATAGGAATGTATATGTAAAGCCTATATCAGATTACACTCTGTCTTGGGGAGGGAAGTGGGGAGGGAAGGGGAGAAAATTTAAAACTCAAAAGCTTATGGAAGTGAATGTTTAACATTTAAAATAAATTAATTAATGAAAAAGAAAACAAGTCCTTCTTTCCTTAGATGTTCCCCACCATTGTCATCTCCCAACTGCTTGGTGTACAGGATATTTCTCTCTCTGTCTCTCTGTCTCTGTCTCTGTCTCTCTGTCTCTCTTTCTCTCCCTCTGTATGTGTGTGTGTGTGTGTGTGTGTGTGTGTGTGTGTGTGTGTGTGTAAGCATACTTGAGCATGTGTGGTATATTTCAGAAAGGATATAGTAAGAATTTCAACTATAGACTAATAAAATTATTATCTATTCCTAGAAAAATCTTCAGTTCCATAGTTATGGATTCTTGCGCTTGAAATAAATTCAGTTGGGTACTTATGGGTAGCATGTAAAAGAAGGTGATGGGGGTGAAAGTATACAGGACAATCCAACAATGGGTTCAATTGTACTGAGAGGGGGGGTAATCCATCCCCCAGAAAGTTCTTCTTATTCCCTCTCAGCTAAAGGATTAGAAAAGCAGGCCCTGGGGTGGGAATTAATAATGACAAAACCCTGGTGATGACCCAGAGTCTAACTTCATCAGTGGAAAGTTTGGAACATTAAAAGACATGAGAATAATAGGTATTAAGTGGAGGAAGCACCCATTCCTAGGCAGGAATGGTGTACCATTGGGTAAGTAAGCTTGCTCTACAAGATGCCAGCACCTGGGGCAAAGTCTCCCTTTACTCTATGCTAAGTGTAATCCAATCAATTCTAGAAAAGTTTATTAAAGGAAATGTAAACATACAAATAGGAATGATACGAACACTTAGAAGTTGCATGTGCTCATTACCAGCAAATCATGTAAAGCTAACCACTTTCAAGATGAGCAGATGACAAGATGAGTAGATGGGGAAATATGCAAAACGTAGTTCAACTGAATTTCAGCAAAACATCAAGTTCTCTCATGATCTCATTTTCTCTACTTTATCTCCTATTACTCACTTCTCATCCCTTTGGATGGTGGCTTCCAAATACAACTGACACTACTTTCTCCAAATTAAATGGCCTTTTTCTTATCCTCATCCTTCTTGAACTTTCTTTGGCATTTGATATTTTTGACCACTCTCTCCTCTCCAATACTCTCTTCTCTCAGGGTTTTTTGTGACTCTGCTCTCTTTTGGTTCTTCTGCTGCCTGTTTAATGACTCCTTGATTGTCTCCTTTCCTAGATCATCATCCATGTCTTACCTCCTATGTTTGTACCTCATGGCTATACCTTGAGCACTCTTATTTTTCTATATCCCTTCTCTCTTACTAACTACATTAACTCCTGTGGGTTTAATTATCTCTCTATACAGTTTCCCACCAGATCTACATATCTATTGAAATATGGCTTCTCTCCTGAGTGCTAGGCTTGCATCACTAATATCCCTTTGGACATTTTGACCTATATGGCCTACAGTCATCTCAAACTCAACAAACTCAACTGAACTCAGTATCCTCTCCACCAACCTCCCCCTTCCAAACTTTCCTATTTTTCCCTCTTCTAAATATTCAGTTACTTAGGTTTGTGATCTTAAATCATTGACTCCTCATTCTCCCTCACCTACATATTCAGTCAGAGGCTAACTCTTGCTTCCGTCTCTACAACACAGCTTACATTCATTCTTGTTCTCTTTACTCACATACTCACCTCCCTAGGTTAAGCTCTCATCATTTCTCTCCTGGACTATTGTAATAACATGACTCAAATCTTTCTTTCCTCTTCAATCCATACTCTATGTATCTGCCAAAGTGACTTTCCTAATTTATAGATATGATCATGTCCTGTCCCTCTCCCCACGTGTAATAAACTCTAGTGATTTAGCCATAGCAAGAGAGATGTTAAAGGAAGCATCTGGGAAGCAAATCACCCATCATCTTTTGGAAGGTCTGCTGCTAGCACAAACAATGCTATTACAATAGTCCAGGAGAGAAGTGACAACAGCTTGACCCAGGAAGGTGAATGTGTGAGTACAGAGAACAAGAGTGCATGTAAGCACACAGGAAAATGAGGGATTTAGTGGAATAGAAGCTCAATATGAGTTAATATGGCAGTCAAAAGAGGCAATGTGAACTTAGTTTGCTTCAATGGAATTGTAGTATACAGGGCAAGAGCGATGATAATCCCATTGTACTCTGCCCTAGTTAGATCATGTCTGAAGTTTTATGTTTAGTTCTTAGAATCACATTTTGAAAAGGGACATTAACACTTTAGAGTCCCTCTAGGCTGCTGATGGCACATAGAAACCAGGGCAATGGAGAAATTTTACATAGGAGCATATATTTAGAGTTGTAAGGGGCCTCAGAAGCCATTGAATCTGCTCCACCCTCATGATACAGATGACAAATCTGAGAACAAGAGAGGTTAAGTAACTTACCCGAGGTCACAGAGCCAATAAATATCTGAGGCAAGATTTGAACTCAACATTTCCTGATTCTAAGTCCAGCACTCCATCCACTGTGCTACCTGGCTGCCTCATGTTAGACATAAGCAGACTAGAACCTATTTCCAATAGTAAAATTTGTACAAGTGACATAATTAAAACCATTGAGGAAATGTATAATCGGAAAAGAAAGGGGGCAGTTTTGTAGTGAGAGTGAGGAGTAACAGATGTTGTTGTTGTTTGTGTATTGTTCTTGAAGAGGGTGGTGACATCAGGGAGGTGATGCCACGACATGCAAGTAAATTGGATTTAAGTAAGGGAGGGCTATGCAAAGTCACCAGCCTTACTTTCTCCTCCAGAGTCATCTAGGTCCAGTGACCAGATAGAGATCAGGAAGACTGGAGATGGCCCAGGATGCAATGGGAGACCTTGGCCTTTTCAAGCTAAGGTCTTTAACAGCTCTCAGTTTGACTGAGGCAAGGCGCCATTCAATGATTAGGGCTTAATAAGAAATGAGGCAAAGAATAGCCTCTTTATCTAGTGGGTTTCTGGCCAAAACAGAAACAATTGCTATTTACATTCATTCTGAGTTAGGCAGGGCCCAAACAATGGCCAAGTAGGTCCTGATGAGTGCTTCTCTGTTAAGCATGAAATATGGAAAGATGCAAAGACTGGCCTTGAGCATGTTGGGGTAGATTCTTTGTAAAGGATCTACTGGTGAACCTGGACGAAAATCTCATAGAATCAGATGGCATGGACAGGTTGCACTCTTTTCTGATGATATTGCAGATTGATTAAGTATCGAAGTATAGACTATGTTGAGGGTAGGTGTATATACTGACATGGTGGATATGCAAGTGCTTTGAGAAGTTAAAACAAATGCTAGATAAATGGCAGTTATTATTCCTTGTGCTTACATCAAAGTCTACAACGAATTCCTATTTCAATTCATCTATTTTCCTACCCACATCCGTCTCTCTGTATCCTTCTCCATATGATTCTGTGACTTTTTGTGTGTGTCTAAATGGGGATGCAGATTGATACAGGGATGTGGATGTGACTATAGATAGAAATTTATTTTTTAGCTCAGCTTTTTCCCTTTGGAGATGGTTGTTTTTATTGCTGCAAATGCTGGAGCTTCTGAAAGACGGTCTGGATTGAATCACCCAATTCCTGTATAGGCATAAATACTCTTCTCATACCTTGTGCTCAAAGACCTAGGTGTTAGGAGGGACTTGTTGACTGAAAATGAGAACTAGGAACAGTGCACTTAGGACTCACCCTATTAGGTTGAAATGGCATGAATAATTATATCTTTTGAGGAAAACAGAGGGAACTGAAACTCAGTTGAAGTGCTTTGCCCAAGTTCACAGAGGTAATAATAATAATAATAATAGGTAGCCTTCATTGAGTGCTTTAAAGTTGACAAAGTGATTTACAAGTATTACCCCAGTTGATGTTCACAACAACACTGGGAGAGATGTACTATTATTATCATTCTCACTTTACAGAGAAGGAAATTGAGGTAGACAGAAGTTGAGTTGCCCAGGCTCACGCAGCTAGTAAGTTTCTGAGACTGGATTTGAACTCAGCTTATAGTGACTCTAGATCTAGTGCTCTAAACCACTGTGCCACTTAGCTTCTAGGTTAGTAAGTATAACAATGAGGACTTGAACCCATGTCCTCTGATGCCACATTCCCTCCCCTCCCCCTTTCACTATGCTCCTTTCGTTACCTTTTTTTTTTTTTTGTACTTCCCTTATGGTGCTTACCAGAGTCAGATTTGTACTATACTTATTTGTGTCCCTGCCTAAAATAGGATCATAGATTCTGGAGCTGGAAGAAGCCTTAGAGATCATCTAGTATAACCATTTCATTTTTCATGAAAGGAAACTGATGCTCCTAGAATCATTGTTCGTTACCCCCTGCCTCTCCCTCTATTTTAATATAAGCTTTTTGACAATGGGCCATTTTATATTCATCTTTGAGTGTATTATAGTACTTAGCACAGTGTCTTTTACATAGTAGAAGTTTAAAGAGGAATGAAGGAAAGAAATAAGGAGTAGGAAGAAATGAGGGAGGGAAGGAAGGAGAAAAGGATAAAAGGAAGTAGAGAAGGAAAGAAGAAAAGAAGGAAGGAGTGAAGGAAGGAAGAAGGGAAGTGGATAGAAGGAAGGAGAAATGGAAGGAAGGATGTAAGGAAAAAAGGAAGGAGTGAAGGAGGAAAGGAAGGTGAAGGAAAGAAGAAGGGAGGGAAGGAAGGAGAGAAAGAAATAAGGAGTAAATGAAGGAAGGAAAAAAGGAAGGAGGGAAGAAGGGAGGGAGAGAAAGAGAGATGGAAGGAAGGAAAAAAGGAAGAAGGAAAAGAGGGAGGGAGATAAGGAGAGAAGGAAGCAAGGAAGGAAGGAAGAAAAGAAGGAAGAAAGGAAGGAAAGGACCTACTTATTGCAAATGCTAGACCCTTTACTAAATGGGTACCTAAAAAAATTTCTCCCTTGCTTATACTATAGTATAAGGCATGTGTCTAAAGGGAATGGTCTAAGACAGGGGTGAGGAACCTGCGGCCTCAAGGCAGGTTCTATGAAGTTTGGAATCAGTCAAAGGGCCTCTCTTGAGGACCTAGAGGGCCACATGTGGCCTCGAAGCTGCAGATCCCCCACCCCTGGTCTAAGAGGACAGGTACGATACCTACTGAGTTAATTTGGAGCATATTTTTTGTGCCATATGATTAGTTCCTGTCAGTCAAGCAAGCACATTTACAGCCATTGCCTTGAGCACATTTGAATAATGTCTCTGTCTCCCAATATGATGAGGTACAGAATAGCAACTTCGTTCTTTGCATTTTCGTTGTTATGAAGACTTTTTTATGACAGTGTGCGGATCTCAATAATATAGATAAACAAACGATGAATTTCCAAGTTATTCCACCAGAGGGAACAATGTCCTAAAATAATATCTGGCTTGGAAGCTCAGAATCAAAGGCAAGACTAATGTCTGAGGCAGCAAGTGCCACTGGACTAACCCTAGGTTAGGTAAAATTGTCATCTTCAAGTATATCTTGCATGCTGTCTTATCCATTCATTCATTTAACAAACACTTATGAAGCACCCACTGTGTTCTAGGTGTTGGAGGAGATAAAATACTAACACAGATAACTATAATGTATAATAATCCATGAGAAGTGCATTGGAGAGAAGTAGAATAAAATGCTATGTGAGATCCAAAGGGAAAGGTTGTTGCTAACTGGAGGAGAAGGGAAGAAAGGCAAAGCTTTCTAATTATACCCTATTCTCATGGTATAAAAGCATTGTGTTAGGAACCAGCTTATTTCTAAGACACATTTTACAATAATCATCCAACAGATTTTTCAAGATATTGTGCTGAAAATGATCCCTTCTCAGAACAGCCATCATTTATCATCAAAAGGCTATCTTAGGGAGGAAAAAAAGGGTTTCTTGAAGTTTTTAGGCAATGGAGCACCTATTTAGCAATGGGTTCAGCATTTGCAACTGGTAGCTTCCTCCCTCTTTTCCTCTCCCCTTCTTTCCTCCCTCCCTCCCTCCCTTCCTTCCTTCCTTCCTTCCTTCCTTCCTTCCTTCCTTCCTTCCTTCCTTCCTTCCTTCCTTCCCTCCCTCTAATGTTTCACACACATTTAGATAAAATGAGTTCCTGTTTTCACAGGGCCTATGGCCTAATATGCAAATAAGACATCAACACATTTAACTACAATGCTTAATAATAAAAGAGAAGTGCATTTGAAAGGCTCAGAAAAATTTTTTGTGAAGATCAAGGGGGAAGCTTTTTATTAACTGAGAAAGTAAGTGAAAGCTTCATGGAAGATGTGGCATTTGAATTGGGTTTTTAAGGATGGGTAGGGCTCCAACATATGAAGAGAAAGAGGTAGGACATTCCACTCTAATCAAAGCATCATAGATTTAGACCTAGAAGGGAGCTTAGAGATCATTTACTTCAATCTCCTCATTTTCCAGATGAGAAAACTGAAGACCACAAAAGTTAAATACGCTATATGCCCCGGGTCACACAAATAATTAGTGTCAATACTGTTGTTTTGAATGGATGAAGAAAGAGCTAGGCTTAGATGCAGCCTTTTGCTCAGCTGTTTCAGTGAGAATCCTGCTACACGAGACATAAGGGACTGAGCAAGGGTAGTCTAATGAGAGGTCTCGAGAGGGGTGGTGACAAGAACACTATTTCAAAGGTGAAATCAACAGGACTTCTAAACTCATTGGATTTGTAAGATCAGTGGTATGGAAGAGTTAATAACTCCTTGAGCAGCTGGAATGATACTGGTTCCACCCTTATAAGCTGCTAGAATAGGCAATTAATTATACCCTATTCTAATGGTGTGAAAGTTTTGTGTTATGAATCAACTTGTTCCTGAGACATTTTATAATGATCACTCAGCAGATTTTTCAAAAAGCTATGTCGGAAATGACCCTTTCTTGGAACAGCTACTATCCATCATAATAAGGGTGTTAGGGGTGGTTGTTCAGTCATTTTTCAGTTGTGTCTGACTCTTTGTGGCCCTATTTTCTTGGCAAAGATACTGGGGTGTTTTGCCATTTCCTTCTCCAGCTCATTTTACAGATGCAGAAACTGAGGCAAACAGAGTTAAGTGACTTGTCCAGGGTCACACAATTAGTAAGTGTGAGACCAGATTTGAATTCAGACAAATTGGTCTTCCTGACTCCAGGCCCAGCACTCTATCCACTGTGCTGCCTAACTGCTTGATGGTAGTGGGGGAAAAGAATTTTTTGAAGATCTCCAGAAATGGGGCATTCATAATACTTGCCTAAGTAGGTTACCCAGAACGACTAGAATTTGAGAATACCTTGAAGGATCAAGGTGCATCAATTCACAGTGATTTTTTTTTTAATCCAGAAGGCACAGAAAATAAAGAGAGATTAAAAAAGTTTATTTTAAAATGAAATTATAGTGATTTTTTGCAGCAGTTGATGGGCCTGGTTCTTCTAGAGTTAATCTACTTTTGAGCAGCTCTCATTTGGGGGCATAACATCATTAATCGCTCCTTCCAATGACAATCTTTTATATTTAAAGCCAGTGGCCATGTACCCTCTAAATCTCTTCTTCAGATGAAATATCCCTGGACCTTTCAAGTGACTTTAACATGACTGGATTTCAATCCCCTTACTATAGTTCTCTTCTGGACAGGTTCTAGCATGGTAATACTCTCCATCACATGGGCAGCCATAATGGAACACTGCTCCAGATATGGTCTGACTAGGAAGGGAGGAATCGGACTGTTACTTTATTTGTTCTAGATCAGTGGTATCAAACTCACATAGAAATGGGGGCCACTAAACCATACATAAAGATCTCTGCCCACTGTATATTCACTTGAAAAACCACACGTTAACATTATCTCTCTTCTACTGTATTTTGTTAATTTTGTTTGTTTTTTAATTTTGTTTTGTTTTGTTTGTTTATTTTGTTCATTTATTTTGTAATTATTTCCCAATTACATTTTAATCTGTTTCAGTGCCCTGGGAGTATTGTATTCCTGAGTGCAGTCTGAAGCTATGTGCTTGGGACCTCTTTTCTAGTCAGTTTTTATTAACATAGCTTAGGATGCTTTTGGCTTTCTTTACTACCATGACCCATTGTTGACTCATATTTAACTTGAAATAAACTCAAAGGTAGGTGGTACATTATGAGCTATGGAAACTTTGGGTCAGAAGTGAAGGAACTTGGAGGATCATAGGACTGAGAAGAGATCTTTAGAAATCATCTAATGCAGGAGTTTTTAATCTTTTTTGTGTGCCATGGACCCCTTTAGCAGTCTGGTGAAGCCTATAGACTTCTTCCTCAGAATAATGTTTTTACCTGAATAAAATAAAATACATATGATTACAGTGGAAACCAATTATATTGTAATATAGTTTATCTATCCTTCCTGTTTCTCTATCTATCTACCCTTCCTGTTTATCTATCTGTCATCTGTCTATTATCTGTCTATCCATCTATTCTTCCTATTTATCTATCCTTCCTTCCTTTCTATCTTTCTTCTATCCTTTCTGTTTATCTATCTACCATCTATCTATGTCCATCTATCCTTCCTATTTATCTATCCTTCCTGTTTATCTATCTATCTATCTATCTATCTATCTATCTATCTATCTATCTATCTATCTATCTATCTATCTATC